>NW_020447734.1:0-40080 GCF_003343035.1 Apteryx rowi
ATCTCACCCCAGCACTTGGACCTTGCTCCCAGTCCCTGGTTGTCAGTCCAGGCACCCAGAGGTGATGTAGGAGCCTGCCCAGCCAAGACTGGCTCCAAAGGGATCTGCTGTCACTGCGGCCAGCCATGTAATAATAAAGTATCAGCTCCTCCAAATGCTTGTGCCTATGGCTAATTCCCATTTAAAAAGAGATGAATGCAAAAGGCCCTTGGTGCTGTTGCAGGGTCAGAGCAAAGGAAGAAACAGGGACAGAGGAGAGAAAAGGAGAAACTAGGGAATTCCCCTGCCAAGAGAAGTAAGTCCTTGCTCATCTCCTCACAACCAAAGGGGTGTGGAAGGAGAGCTGGTCCCAGCCTGTCTCCCAAAAATGCCAGAAAGCGTGGCGGCTGAATGCCTTGTTCCTGATGGAGCCTGGCGGGGGGACCCTCCTCCYGGGAAGCAGCTGCTGGGAGGCAGAGCTGGGTTTTGCTAGCAGAGATTTATTAAGTCGCAGATGGGGAGAGCGGGTTTTGTTAGAGCAGGGCAGCTCAGTGCTGTGCCGGCGGCAGAGCAGAACAAGGCATTAAAGCTCAGCCAAGGGCCCTGCACGCTTGTGTCATGCTGAAGCCTTAAGTTCCACTTTTTATCGCTAAGGTCAGCCCAGGAGCAAACTTCACCTCCGAGCCGGATGGTGTGCGGGGAGAGGGAGCAGCAAACCCTTTGCAACGTGTTCGAAGCGAGAGCCTCCGTCACAGCACGCCGCTGCGGGCGTGAGAAACCCCAGCTCAGAGGATGGTTTTCTGACGGGGCTTTTTTTAATACGACTGGCCTGGCCCTGGGGCTGGGCACCCCGCAGCAGGCAACTTGGGGCGGCGAGCGTGAGGCGTTTTCATGCACCGTGCTCATGTGCAAGCAAGAGTGCAAAGCGCTGGGGAGCCAGCGTGCTGCTGGCATTGCCTCTGTGTTGTTAATTCAAAGTGAACAGGGTAGCTCAAGCCTTGGAAGAGGCATGGGATGGCTTGTTTCTCCCCTGGCTCATGCTGTGCCCTTCGACGCATGGACAGCCAAACCTGGGTGGTACTTCTGCATCGAAGCAAACCCTAATTAAACAGTGATTGGCACCAAACTCAGCCCCCGACTGGGATGTCGGCACTGGAGCTGGGGGAAGGGATTTGGGCGTCCAAATCCCAGTGCTTCCTCTGCAAATCCCAGTCTCCCCAGCGCATCTCCACATCCTCCTGCTCTGTGCTCATGGGCAAGTGGCACRGCCAGGTTCCCCAGCGCGGTGCCTCAGTTTCCCCTCTCACCCCGTCCCACCAGTGGTGAGGCTGTGTGACCCACCGGCTGCAGGAAAGCTGCCAGGGCCCCCGAAAGGAGGGTTTGCAGCACCCCAAAACTGCTCCAGCTTCCATGGAGAAACACAACAGTCATCTCCAGGCGTGCACAGGGTGCTGGGCTTGTCCTGGCACTGCGGCTGTACCTGGCTGGAGGAGCTGCAAATGCAAATGCAAATGCAGACCTGGCTGGAGCAGCTGGAAATGCAAATGTAATGCCACATACACAACTAACAGCTTTACAGGTGGCCAGTTGTGAGGAAAATGGATCAAAAAAGGAACAAGCCAGGCCTGCCCCAGGGATCCTTGCAGCCTTGGCCAGGCTTTTCTTCCCCCTCTCTCCTCCTCTTTTTCTGAAATCCATRCCTCAGTTTCACTGCCTGTAAAAATAGGGGTTGCTTCAAAATGCTGCATGCATGAACCAGCGCAGGGGATTAGCCCCAAGCAGGGGGCCAGGTTATCCCAGCCCAGGGCTGCAAGGTGCCACCAGCATGATGAATGCAGATGCAGAGGGCCGGCTCTGCTCCCAGGCGTCGCAGACCGAGACGCGGACCCAGCAGCCCAGTGCAGGCTCTGGATGCTGCCGACAGCCGCGAGGATTTCACGGGGAGGAGAGACTTTTCTGGAGCTCAGCCTGCAGCTAAACAAATTCAAATGGGAATGAAAACATGCTTTTTCAACATGAGAAAAAAAAGGAGTCTGGCAGACCCTTCCCAAGGCAGGGATAGTGCCTTAAAAATCCCGGCTGTAAAACACCAGCTCCCGGCATGGCAGGAGCTCCCCATGCCTTGCAACATATGGGGCCTTGGGCTGGACACGTTAATGCTTTCGAATGTAAATGTTCTCCCTCTGCAAATGAGCCTAAGCTATATTTACCCCCAAAGCTCCTAAACTGCAGTGAAAGAGGCCAGCTTWAAGGCAAATGCAAAGGCACAGAGCTTGCAAAGAGTGCAGCAGACTCTGCCTGCAGAAACCTAAACATCAGCACGTTTAGTGTGGTCGAAAGAGCTTTMTGCTGACATGAAACAGGCCTGAAATCAATTTCCAGCCTGCATGCTAATGAAGGCCTATTTAAGGAGGATTATATCTTGGTGTATCCCCGGCGTAAGAGAAGGACATGGGACTGCAAAAGTCAGACCGCCTGGACTCCGTTTCTCCAGCCCACCCTGAGCGTGGGGGAAAGGAGCACCCTGATTTCCTGTGGGAGGGGGAGCAAGGCTTTGCACTTCGCTCCCCTGTGCGAAAAGGCAAAGGTTGCAAAAGCAGCTGGTAAATCCCCCCTCCCTGCACATTGCAACAGAGTAAGAAGGGAGAAAACTAGGGGTTGGTTATCAGGACGGGTCCCGTACTCCTCTTGGGGGTACAAGTACCTTGGCGTGCCACAGCCTTTGCACCTCGAAAACCCGCTGCAGCAGGGGCGAGAACCCAGCAGTCGCCCGGGGTCACGGACTCCCTCTATGCTCTGTTAAAGTGGAAAAAAAAAAAAAAAAAAAACAACAACAAATGAAAAAAACACGTTAGGTATTTTTCAGCTGGTTACCACACTGCCTCAGCAGAATTATTTTCTGCTGCGTCAGAAGTCTGACACAGCAGAAAGCAGAAACTCCTCCGCGTCCGAGGGCCGCCCTTATCGCTGCCCAGCTGGGTGCCTGTTTGCGCTGTCCGGATTATCACCGTGCTGCAGCCCCCTTGCCGGCCGCCCGGCACTGGGAGCGGCTGGCGTGACTCAGCAGAGACTGGCATGACTGCAAACTCATGACACGCTCGATTAACGACTGGGGACCTGCCGCAGTGGTACGGCAGGAATAGCTAAAGCATCCTGCTGCAGAAAGCAGGCTTGAGTCCCGGACATGCTGATGAAACCCATCTGACTGTGGTGGGCAAGCAATGCTGATTCTGACGTTGCTTTTTTGCCCGACATCTGAGGTCCCAGAATAAAGTGGCCTCTGGGGAGCGGCAGGGTCCRTAGGTCATTCCCGATGCTGGAGGAAGGGGATCTGCTGGGTGCTGTGGGGAGTTGGGCATAATCAGTCGTGAGCTTCGGGCCCTGCTTTGCTCCAAAGTCTTGGGACCGCAGCGATGCTGGGACAAGCGCCCAAGCCCCAGGGCCTCTGCGGATGCAGGGAACGGAGGATGCAGCGGGATCCCCCCCCCCAAAATGCAGCGTATCTGAGCATCAGGCAGGTCAGCCAGGCTGCTCTGATGTGGGAGACCTGGKAGCTGCCGGGAGAGGTGCCCTTTGCAGGCAGCTCTCAGGCAGCTGCTCCACGGGCTGCGGAGGCAGAGGGTTGTCCCAGGTGCTGTCCCGTCAGATCCACCGGTACTGCTCGAATAAGCAGCTGATCCAGGGCTGGAATCAGCTCCCAGTTTCCTCCCTTCCAAAAACTGAGTCCTGACACACAAACAGGTCTGTGAGGACCTCCTGGAGGAGGAGTGAAGGTGGTTGGCAGGTAGGACCAGATGAGGACAGCCAGTCCACTACCTGCCCTGGGAGAAGCCAGCATTAACTGCTTCAAAGGCATCAGGGGAACATACGGAAAATGCCTTTTTGGCCCAGCTGGGCCTATTCCACACGCAAGAGGAAGCAAGTCCCTGCCTGAGCTCAGCAATGCCCCTTGCAGCCCCTGCACATGTCTCTCTGCCCCTCCTGGCTCCGGGGTGGACTGGAAGGTGCTGCCCAGCTTGGTTACAACCAAGCATCTTCCAGGAGCTGCTGGTTCCTCTGCTCTCCCCGCAGGAAGGCCCATCCCAGTTTATCCAAGGAGTCTGTGGATCCCTTAGTGATATACGTGAGGAAAAATGGGGGAGAGGAGAGGAGAGCAGCCTTACTGGCGAGATGGCTCTCCAAGGCACGTGCGTGGGACGTGGGCAAAGGCAGGTGGGGAATGCACAGCCAAACGCCATGAGCAGCAACATGAAGGAGGACACAGCTGTGTCACCACATGGCCCGTTGTTGAGACTGGGACCCGTGTTTGCCTTCAGAGCATGGCAAGTGCTTGGCGACTTTTAGACCGGGAGGTTTCATGGCTCCCGTCTAAGGCCCAGAAGCTGCTTGGTGGGTAGCGTTCCTCCTCCCGGCCTGTCCCACGGGCGTGCAAGCTCAGACCCTTCTGCTCCACGGGTTGACCCTGAGCTGCCAGCACCCTTTCTGCTCGCCTGAAGTCATGCCTGCAAGTTTCAGCCCCTGCATCCACCACCTTTGTAGAAAAGCCAAGTGCAACAGGAATTGCCTGCTGACCTGCCAACAGCTGGATGAAACACAAGAGCCAAGGCACCAGGGTGGCCTCCTAGCTCCATACACTGTCTGTGCCTGGCTGAACAGAGGGGATATATTGCAAACCACTAAGGAGCAAGACTTCTGGATTAACCATAGTTCAGCTGGGTGACCAGCCAGAAACAGGAGTGTGGTTGCACTGAAGGCTTTTAGTGTCTGAGCACAGGGACACAATACCAGAAACAGGACTGTGTCAGGTTTCCAAACCAGGGCACTAATCTTCAGTCCAGAACTCATGGCACTGTATCATTTTGTATAATAATCATTTTTTTTAATCTGCATGGACAGAAGACCCCAGAGGGAATCTTTTTTGTGGGTCTAATTTTCCAACCCCCTTCTCTCTTTTGTGGTCACTTCTTGCTCTGGCAGTGCAGAAGGGTCCCAAAAGACATATGTTTAAGGATGCCCACACTGTTAGAGAAGCAGAAAGGAGCACTAGGGTAACTGAGAGTCAGCTCCTATCCTCTTGATCAGACAAGCTTTGTACTCACTTTGTACTGGTATAAAGCTGCCTCTAGGCTGTGATGAAAAAGATCCTGGAAAACTTGTCCAGTAACACCTCTAACCTGCCTCAATAAAAAAGATAATGATAGGTAAACTCCATTCCCCCCACAGATACCATGGCTGCACAGTGGTGTGACTCTAGCTAAGGATGAAGGCAGATGGATGGTTGGATGGACGCTCATATGTGATGCCTGTGCGCGTGCAGCACAGCAGAGCCGAACCCAAGCAATGTGTCAGCGCTAACACTGCAGCCCATTTCTGCTAAATCCAGAGGGGTGGGAAACAGGCTGCGGCATCTCGATGGTGGCCGGGCACTGGCTGTTATCTCTGGTCACAGCAAGGGTGGTGAGGGGTCTATCTGGCGCAGGGCTGGAGGGTGTGGGCAGCCGGGAGCTGCCAGCCGGTGATAGAGGAGGAGCCGAGYGCGGCAGCGGCTGCGGGGTGTGCACTGCGGCTCCCTCGAGCTGATAGTTGGTTGTGGCGCTCCCGGCTCCTGCGATGCTCCTGCCCCGGGATGCTGCATCCTCCGGACTGCAGCGAAGCAAGGCAGAGCCCTGCCCTGGGAGAGACGGGCGCTGTCCTGCCGGCTGCAGCCGCGCTTTGCTGGGGGAGAGCAGGGCGGTCTGACAGCAAAACGTGCACCGTGCCGTAGGGAGACTCCTCGCACACCTTGCCACCGCTGGAAAAACCCAGCCCTTAGCCATGTTGTTCTTCCCCTCCACGTCTGACCCTTGCACTGCAACCCCCAGGCCAACCATCCCCTTCAGTGTCCGCTGCGGAGCCCTGAGCCAAAGCAGGTTTGCTTTGCTGGGTGAAAACCCCAGCAAAGTGAAGGGCTAAGAACAAGCCATCAACGGGACTATAGGCAGGAAAAACACAGTCTCATATAAGACTGTCTTGGAGACACCTTGCCATGAATGAAAAAAGCTACTTTTGCCTATTTCTGTAGTCTTTTTGCCTGAAGTTCTTCAGGGATAACTCAGAAGCAGCTTAATTATATTATTAGCTCTTCCCAAGAGTATCCTGGCTTCAGTGCCTGACCTTGTGCCYCTTATCCCACCACCCCACTCAGCTCTGAACCCCCACAGCCTATGACACTTAACTGGATTTAGGGCTGAATATGGCCTGGTGGATCCTTTTATAGGGATATAGAGGTATGGATATAAGAATAGGGTCGGTCCATGCCTCCATCAGTACTCTGGACTTCCTCCATGCATTTCTGCCGGAAACAGCCCCCAAACTCCAGACAGTGTCACCTCAGATCAGCAGGCTTCAGACCTAGGAGGAGATTTCCTGTGATATTAAAGTAATACAGTAAAAGGCTGTAAGCCCGCTGAAATGCCAAGGCCCATGTCTATATGATAGGTAAGTCATCATGTAGCACGCAATTCAGGCCTTGAGTGTCTCACACTGGAGTATCTGAATTGCCTGAGCGTGCACAGCAAGGAGTGCTCCACACCTCTTGAAATCAGGCCTGAAAGGTACAAAGGGCTAAACACGGATACCTGAAATTAGGGATCCAAATTAGAGGATGAGTGGTGCTCTCTGCCTTCTGAATGAGCATCACTGAGCACCTTACACAAATAAGAGGTGGACAGATGGGACCTGTGCTTTTCTGTCGTTTCATTCATTCCTGCTGCCAGTAGTTTGTTATTGCTGTGATGCAGAAATTTTATGTTCTTGACTTCTGCAACTGGGGGGTAAAAAAGGGGCTAATGAGATGTATAATGTCACAGTAGGAATAGTATCAACAGCACTTGAGGAGCAACAGTCTGGGCACAGCTCAGCTTTCTCACAGACAACAGCCGGTGCCAGGGGAGAGGTTACGCCATTTGCTGGGGGAATCCAGGCTCACTTACACAGTAAGAAAGCAGGTTTTTGTCACAGTGAGCCCTTTTCTGCCCCTGTTTGGCCACATGCAAAATCTGTGTCTGCACTCCGCTATGACTAGAGGCTGAATTTGGTGCAGAGCAGTATTCGTTTAACCTGCAGTTACATTTTCCTTTAGTTTATTGTCATGACACAGCAGCGTTTTGAAATGTCTTTCTGTTGAAAGCAGAGTGCTCGGGGCAATGATGCAAAGCTGAATTAGATAATTCTCCTAGCAGTAATAACATAAAGCTCTCCGCCTACACGCCATAACACTAATCTGCTCTGAGTCTCCTCTGTGCTGCTCCTGTATCTCTTCTATTTGTGGCCTTTGCTATTCGCCCTCTCGGTACCCTCCTAAGGAAAGAAACTGTACCTGCAGAATTTGTCCTCGGCTTTCATGCTAAAAGCTACTAACCAAACAGAAACCCCAAGAAGTGAAAAATTCTGTAAATTGTGGGTGATTCAGCCCAGCCTATTTCTGCTCTGCATTTTCCTGAATTGGTCGCCGACCTTGTCCCGAATGGGTCTACAGCAGGAGCTTTGCTGGTTTCCTTAGGGTCCGCGACCGTCTCGTAAGGCTCTGCGCTGATCCCAAATTGGGGGTTCATCTGGACAGTAGCTCACAGTCCAACTTTGTACCCCAAGTAATATTTCCTRGAGCAACTCTTTGCACAGTATCTATAGATAAACATTGTGGTAGGTGTATATTAGCTCTGGCACTCAAGTTAAAACAAGGCACCAGCGCTAAACTGGACACAGCCAAAGAGACCACTGGGTAGAAGTGGGCAGCAGCTCATGCATGACTTTACAGTGCAGAATGGCTGTAAAGGTCATTGCCATTACAGACTATCCTCATCCAGAGCAGTGCAAGGCTCCGATATGCCCCTAACCTGATTAGCTGGCTGATTCACCTACCATTATTCCTTTCCTGTGAGTGCCTGTCCTCCAGGATTTAAAGAGTTTAAAGAATTACTGTGTCTATAGCACAAGCCATTAAAACAAATCAATACAGGCAAGCAGCACCAAATGAGCTTGCCTCGACGAAATACCTGGGATGACTTCAGACTCCCTTTCTCCTCTGCCTTCCCCTTTCCCTTCCCTTGGCTCTCTGTGACCATCACTCCACCCATCCTGACAAGAAGTGGCTCTGCTCCCGCAGCTGCACAGTGAAAACAGGCCCTGAATGGCTCCGAGTGCAGTGTCAGGTCCTGAGGAGTCTCAGGATAAGCAGCATCTCTGCCTGCTTTTCTGTGGAGTCCGGAAAATCAGCCTTTATTAACTGCAGGTTCCTATTAATAGCAGTATTAGAGCTAATGCTCTTCTCCAAGCTTCTGTGCCTGATGTTGTTCTGCTCTCCCCAGCTTTGCATTCCTCTGTGCTGTCACCCCTCCCYGAGGCTTTTCACGCTGCTGGTTCAAATGCAGCAGAAATGCATCATTATCTTTTCTCTTTTAAAGTTCAGCTTTGTAGAGCCCTAAGACAGATGGGGCAAATGCATTCTTAATAATAGACTCAAATGTAGCTTGGATCTCATCTTCAGTGTGGGTCTGCCAGAAAATACAGGATGAGAGAAGTAATAAATGAAAAAGCCATATTAGGTCATTTATTGTTATCCCCCAGCTGGGCATACAGCAGTTCTTGTCAGCTCTTTGCGCAATGGTATAGGCTGGCTGACTCACATGATGTGAATATCTATGTGTGCATTTAGGGTTGCACATATTTGATTTTAATCTTTGTGTCTTGTCTTGTTAAATAATTAGGACTTCTGAAGTCTTCAGGTCTCCTTGTGAGCTGAGGCTGTGTGACTCTATGTCTGTCCTTTAGGTGAGAAACTAAAGCAAGCGCTGGCCACCTGCACGATACATTTATCTCTGCTGAGCAGCCTCCTCTCCACATTGTGCTATCAGACCACTTTGGTGAGTGAACTTTCTGCTGAAAGGGGCCTGTGGGCCTTGCCTAGAATTCAGAAATTTAAAAATAAAATGATGATAATTCCTCCTAGGACCCTGCAGCAAGGAGCTGAAATGTGACTATATCAAAGAACCACCCCAACTGGATCATAATGACATTTCTGTGAGACAGGAGCACGATACTGCTGAGCATGGCTCCATTGAAATCGATGGACCATTACTGGTTTGTGACTGGAATGGGCCAGGGGTCTGGATGAAACCTCCTAAACTGCCCACAGACAAATCCAAATGTCAAGGTTTTGTCTGGATGCCATATACCTCATGCATCCAGGTGTTGCATTTCTCTATGTGGGAGCAGAATTTCACCTGAAATTAACATGCACTTCAGTTCAGGAAAAACACCAATGTAGTTCAATGGGAAAGTAAGCCTCAGAGTCAAAACCAATGCCTTTGGTCAGACCCTGAACCGGTGGAAGTGGATGTCGCTGGTCTGACTGTGACATGGCTGGTCCTGTTATCCTTGTGCAAAGCCTTTAATTTCCCAGAATAGAGAGGGTATTAAACTCCCTGCTTTGTTCATACTGTTTAAACATTAAGAAAGCAGGCAAGCCCATTCCAAGGGCAAGAATATCCCATCCACAGCCCACCTTGGCACCAGCATCCCACATAGCTCTTCCCTGAAATCCTGGTGCACAGGGAAGCTCTGCCTGAGCATCCTGGGGATGGAAGAGGTGTAGCCTTCTGCTTTGTTAACACAAAGCAAAGTCAAACATCCTTGGATGTGTAGCATCCAGTTCAGGTGTTGATGAACTGGATTCATGGGCTGATGTTTTCCACACTTCCATCTGAAGAAATGAGCCTACGTAGACAGAAGAACAGGGGTTTGTGTGTGGGTCTATGAGCCCAGAACTGCAGAGCTCCTGCCCAAGGCAATAGCACTCAGCATCCCTGGGAATGTGCTGTTGTGCAGAGGCGCCTGTAAAGTACTAAAGTTCATGAATCAGGTCACGTGCCACCTGAGAGAAATCTCCCTGGAGCTTAGAGAACCTGTGCATCTTACAGAGGAGTCAAAGGCTTGGRGGCTGCATGCATGAAGCCGTAGTAAAACATCTTGCATGAGGGTCACTGCCTTCTGCAGGCATCAGGGCATGGGGCGGCATGTGCATGTGTATGGGGGGGGCACTCATGCACAAGGAGGGAAGGAGAGGGAGATAACGGGGTATTATGTCCTGACCGTGCCTGTTAAGCTTGCTACAGGACTTTTTCCCTGAAGAACACACCTCACTGCAGGCTGACCACCCAGCGGACAAGCCAAGCCCTCGTCGYGTGGACCCCCACCCCAGCCCCAGCCAATGACCCCGCAGYGCAGGAYGGGGAGGAGCGGCCGGCAGCAGATAAAAGCCTCCAGGGGTCCGCGGTGCAGCTACAGGGTCTGTGTCCTCCTGCAGCCCTGAGCAAAGCCGCCTCGCCACCATGGTGCACTGGACAGCCGAGGAGAAGCAGCTCATCACCAGCGTCTGGGGCAAGGTCAATGTGGAGGAATGTGGTGCTGAGGCCCTGGSCAGGTAGGTTGGTCTCCTGGTCCCATCTCTGCAGCTGTCCTGCATGCAGAAATGCTGCAGTTGCAGGCAGGGAGCGTTAACAGTGTCTGAGTCTCTGCTTGTGTCCCCCCATTCTTCTCTCCTCAGGCTTCTGATCGTCTACCCCTGGACCCAGAGGTTCTTTGATGCCTTCGGGAACCTCTCCAGTCCCACTGCCATCATTGGCAACCCCAAGGTCCGTGCCCATGGCAAGAAGGTGCTCACCTCCTTYGGGGAAGCCGTGAAAAACCTGGAAAATCTCAAGACAACCTACTCCAAGYTGTCCGAGCTGCACTGCGAGAAGCTSCAYGTGGACCCTGAGAACTTCAGGGTGAGCGATGCTCAGGGCTTGTCCTCCTCTCTCTCCTCCCTCCTTCCCTCAGAACRCCTCGGTGCCAGGGGCATTTTCAAGGAACATAAATAGCATTGATTTTAGGAAATAAAACAGAAAGGGGCTGGCTTGGATGGAAAGTCTGTTCTTAAGAGGGATACAGGGGGAGCTTGATAGTTTGATAATGTCAGAGAAAGGGATCCAGGCTGTGAAGGATTTGGGGACAAGGGCAGGGAGGTGCCCTGAAAACCTGCAGCCTGGCACAGGCATAGCTTGAGAAAAACAGGAGAAGGATGGAAGGAGCAGAGCTGGGCTCTAAGGGGAGAGGAGGGTCTGGAGGGTCTGGAGAGCATTTCCATGTCACCTCCCGAACCCAGGGGTGGGGGGGACTTCGGCTCCTTTATTGCAAGGCTGGCAGTTACATGAGGAGAGGAAAAAGCAAGTGTGGGATCATCAGGGACCAGACACTGATGGGAGCAGAGGCCCTAGGGATGCAGACAGGGATTAGAGACAGGGAGGACAGGACTGAGCGAGGSGGCCACAGCCAGCAGATGAGGAGAGGGAGCAAAGTGAAGGAGACYGGGGTGCAAGGGAGTGAGAAGCAGCAGTGAGTGATGACAGGGAGCAGCTCAGGAAGGAGCTGAGGGGGCTGGATGTGGTGTGGCTGGAAGCCTCCATTTCAGCTTCTCTTCAAGCTGTACTTTGGGGAGGTAGCAGGGAGTCCTTGCACTGATCTGACCCTCTGCTCAAGAAGCTGTGGGGTTTCATAGCAGAACAAAAAAAAAGTCAGAGAAGGTGAAAATAAAGACTAGAGGCTGGAAAAAGTGAGTATGAGAAGAAGCAAGGAGGACAGAGTGGGTAGATACAAGTGTATGCAATCAGGAGAAAATTATTTTCTGCAYAGAAAATTCAGCTAAAAGAGATCCTCCAAGATCCAGGTGCCTCCCTGTCCTTGCCAAAACAGTGGGGCACCAGGGACCTGAGCAGGGTGAATGGGAGCGCTCAGCATGGTACTGACCTGATTTTCTTCCTTCTCCTTTCCAGCTCCTGGGAGACATCCTCATCATTGTGCTGGCCGCACACTTCACCAAGGACTTCACCCCAGCCTGTCAGGCCACTTGGCAGAAGCTGGTTGGCGTGGTGGCCCATGCTCTGGCCTACAAATACCGTTAGACCCTCTGGTGGGACATGTGGYTCTAACGGACAATAAAAAATATTTTCTGGACTTCTTAATGATCTCCTCTGTCTCTGCGGCTGCTTGTGGGGGTGAGAGAGGGTGGGACTGGGAGCACTGAAGGGAAAAGAGGGGACTCAGGGCTGGTGGGACCACACTCAGGGAAGACGATCAGTCTTCTTGTAATGGGGAGGCTACTTTCACCAGGTGTTTGGGCTCTTTTCTAAAGGTTTCCACATGCTCTCTAATGCTCTTTCTTATCCTCCCAGAGCCTCTGAGACCTCAGCACACAACTGTGTGCCCCACACATAAGCACACRTCTGCAAAAGGAATCCAGTGGGACATGTGGGGATGTCAACCTTTAAATCAGAGATGGGCACCTTTCTAGAGAGCACATTCCAGTTCAGCTAGTGCTTCTGAGCCTGCTGAAACCCCTGGGGGAGGATTTCTGGCTCATTCTGAGCAGAAGGCCAAGCTGCAGGGCAAGCAAGGGCCCGTTCTGGCCCTAAAACACCTCAACCTGTAATGCATGTGAGGGTATAAATTTGTACAGATTCATTGAAGCCAGCGTAGGCTAGACAGAGATTTGGCCTTTCATGTTTTAGTACTGCTATCTCCAAGAAGTCAACAAAAAACATTTTCTAAGGCAGCAGCAAAATCATTCTTCACATTACAGGCATCTTGATCAAAATAGGACAGCTAAAGGAAATGTGTATGATCTGGAGGGGAGGGGCTGAGGGCAGTTTGAGTTTGAGGRGGGACAAACAAGTCCAGCTTTCCTGGAACCCATCATTCTCATTTTGATCAGCAAATGGGCATTTCAGTGTGATTCCAGGAGGTAAGACTRTTCTAAATACCTTGGGTTTGTTCTAGTTAGCACAAAAGGGCATTTCAAAACATTGGCAGTTACCACCAAACAAAAAAGTTCTCCTTTTCTGTTTGCCACCTGCTCGAAGCATGGGTGGGTATAACTTTAGCAAAATGTCTATGGGTGCAGGCCAACTCTGCATACGCTGTGTGTTTGCCTGTGCATTTGTACCTTGGGTCCCAGCCTTGCAAATATTTGCTTGCAGAGGGCCTCAGCAATATGTTTTGGCCTCATTATCTGAATGTCTGAATCATTCCGTTCCTCCTCTTCCATCCTGTGCCATGGAGACATCCCACTGGTGGTCATTGCCCTCAGTATGCCTGGGGCTCACAGGGGCTAGAAAGGCTTTCCCTGCTTCAACATTAGCTAGGTGTATGCTGGAGTAGGGGTGGTTGGCGGGTTGCTTCACTATTGGTCTCTTCATTTGGGGTCAGATTGAATTTTTCCTATGAGTGAGATTTGGCAGGGATGCCAATGGTTTTCCTCTTCCTTTGGGACCTCAATCCACTGCTGGTCTCAGGTAGGAATCTCTCACCCAGGCAGTTTCCTCCTGTGAGGAGTTTCAGTCATTAGCAGTTCCCCCATGTGTCCTGCTCCCTGACCATGGCACTCAGCTGTCCAGTCTCCAAAGAGCTGAGGTGTTTCAACTTAATCTCCCCTGCTGTGCTCAAATACTGGCCCATGTTRGGTGTGTAAAACAGGAGGTCCAGACAGCTCCCAGTGGTCCCATTTGGCTTTGAAGATCTGGGAAAACGATTTCTATGGAGGCTGAAGGCTAACTGTGTGTCTCAGATTCCTCCCACACATGAGTACTTGCTAAAAGAGATGCATTGGCCTTATTCTGCAAATAAAGGTACAGACAAGGGGTAGGGTGTGGTGCTGGTGCTGCAGATCCAGAAAGGGGGGTTTAGTGTGCCAGGCTCTCCAAGCAAGAGTTGCCCCTCTCCTACRTGAAGCCAGAGCAGTCACGAACTCCAATGGCTCCAAGTGGAGGGGTTAGAGGTGAGCCCTGGACATCAGGCTAGATGAACACATCAGGAGGTCTGGTGTCAAAATGATGCTACCTCATCCCAGCAGCGTTTTGTCAGATGGTCTGAAAGCTCTTTGCAAAGAGAAGGACTTCAGTGGCCCATCTGTCCTTTGCAGCCAGGGAATGGAGGCATCAGCAGGGGAAGTGACTCTCCCAAAGTCACTCCACCAAAGCTGGGATCATAAGTGTATTCCCAGGCCACCTTGCTGTGCAGACCATGTCCTCTCTAGGAGCAGAGCCCAGGCACGGGGCAAAGGCAGTGCTAGCATTTCACTGCAATAGTCATTGGTGCACACAGGACCTTTAGGAGCCCAGAGTCCTTTCTAAGTGGCTCCAACCCTCCTCACTCTGCCTGGGGACTGATGAGCAAGGCAGAGCTGACTGCTGCAGGACTGCTTTATGACCACTGTGTGTGCACATTCGCATTTTGCTCTCTGCTGCATCCACCCAAGGGGGAATGAGTGAGCTCCTGCCCTAGGTTAGGAGACCACGAGATGTTGTCACAGAGTGCAATGAGCCCAAACAGGGCTCTTCAGCTGAGGAAAGAAGATCACAGCAAATAAAGCAGGAACAAGGATGCTGGCAAGACAGCCTGGCTTAACACAGAGGAAATTGCTTGTTCTGGAGGAGAGGAAAGAGAGGCTGGCATGGATCCAGAGCAGCAGAGGCTGGGTGTATCTGCCACTCCTGCTGATAAGGGCTCTGGTAAAGCTTGGCGCAGGACACTGCCTGCTGCAATCAGAGTGACCAGTAAATTCTGCTTGTTTCATAAAGGCCATCACTTTAATCGCCATTCACTGCCAGCTGGGTGGTTTCCCTATGAAAAAGGGAAGGTTCCTGTCACTGGCAGTGGGCATGGCCCAGTGTGGGGCCACAAAGGCAAGGAAGGACCTTGYGGTCTGTCTCACCCATACCATGAGGAGACAACCAGCTGCATGGATGCTCAAGCCAAGAGTCCTGAGCATAGTGAAATCCATCCCAAGAGGACAACAGACCACAGGACCCTTATTCCTCCTTCTAGAGCTTGGCTGGGGACATAGATACTGCCAGGTATTGCTGAGGGTGTGCTGGGAGGAAAGGAGATCTGGAAAGGAGAGGAGAGCCCTTTGGCTCTGTGAACTGCACAGAAACTATAGAAATTACCTCAGCTTGGCACACCATGATAAACACTTCCCCTCTCACCCTGTGAGAGGCTTCCTTAAAACATCTTTGAGTCTGACTAATCTTAAAACTGAAAAGCCTTTGAAAGTTTTTCACATGAGGTTTCATCTCATGCTTTTTCCTTCTCTCAGCTGACAGCTGATAGCGGTCCAGTGGCACTAACTCCATTGCTTGAGATGGTGTGAAAAGTGCTTTGAAGAAATAACTTTCTAGGAGGGGCCAATGTYTTCCAGCAGGGACACTGTGAGCTCAGGAGATGCTGCTGTCCCCAGCAGTGAGCAGGGAGAAGCCATGTAGGCTGAGGAGGGGCAGAGCTGAAGAAGAAGGAAGCAGAGAGAAGAGGAAGCTCAGCAAGCCTCAGGAGTTGATCATCCTTTGCTTTGCCTCTAGCATCTCATATCATACCTGGGATATCACACCAGGCATTGGGAACCWCCTTTGCAAGACAGTGTGTCTGAGCTGTTCTGGCGCTGATGTGCCATGGGACAAATGYCACTAATTCATCCTCCTAATAAAGAACCTGGAAGCTGTGGTGCGGATCAATTACCGGCATTACAGCTTCCTCATTTCGTATGCCTCTACAAACTGAGAAAGCACACACATGAACCCATTTGTACACATACAGTTAGCAGAACTAGAGCTGTGATTAGAGAAACAGTCTTGTGCTTAAGGCCAGGTCACCAGTTACAGCTTAAGTCACCAGAAAAGTCTCCATGTTTAACCACTTAAACCACCACTTAAACCTGGGGAGAAAAACTCACTCCCCTCCRTACTGCACAGCTCCTCTAGCCAAATGTTTTCCAGGCAGTCTCACTTAGATCCAAAGCCAAGGAAGACATGGGTCTGGCTTATACTCCTTGTAGCAGCAAGGCCAGAGGTGATGCAGTGCCCTGGGCACCTGTAATTCAGAGCCATGTCTCCAAGATGGGTTCACTTTCTCTGACCACAAGGAATAGAGATGGGCTCTAGCAGAGCTTAGACTCAGAACATCATGGACAATAACTCTGAAGCTTTTTGTTAGGACAAGAAAGGAAGTTCTTGTTTTTAAAGTACGGGGACTATATTTGGGGATGATCATTCAATTCTTGTTTCCCAGCAAGCCTCTGCTCCTTAAAGATGGGGTTGATGATCCTTAGAGCTGTTCAGGATGAACTCCCATGGAATGCAGGGCACCTTTACACCATCGATGGTCTGAAAACAAGGCCAAGGTGGAGRCTGCAATCTATGACCATCACTGCTTGTCCCCTTGGGTCTGCACTGCATAATCAGTCCCCACCTGCAATACTGCAAATCAATAGCCAAGGAGAAGCCACGCAGGCAGCTCCACCTGCACTCAAGATTGCAACTGTAAGCACATGGGTGTGAGATGCTGCTTGTCCACTCAAAGGCAGAAGGGGGGAAAGGGCTTCTTTTCCCCTTGGACAGTATCCAAAATTGCTATCTTTCCTTGTGCAGCGCAGCTTCCACCCCAGCCCCAATCAATGGCCACATCAACTGAGATTAGGACAAGCTGTTCTTAGTGTATAAAAATCCCTGGTGCAGACTTCAGCTCCACTTCCTCGTCATTGTTCAGGGAAGCCCCCAAGCAAACCTGCTCGCTCAACACGATGGTGCACTGGACAGGTGGCAGCTCATTACCAGCATCTGGGGCAAGGTCAGTGTGGCCAACTGTGGTGCTGAAGCCTTGGCCAGATAGGTCTGGCTCCGCAGCATCTGCTCAGTGGCCACCCTGGATGGAGAARTGCTGCAGTTGCAGGCAGGGAGCGTTAACGGTGTCTGATTCTCTGCTTGTGTCCTCCCATCCCTCTCTCCCCAGGCTGCTCATCGTCTATCCCTGGAAAAAGAGGTTTTTCTCCTCCTTCGGCAACCTCTCCAGTGCCACCACCATCCTTGACAACCCATGGTCTGTGCCCATGGCAAGAAAGTGCTCGCCTCCTTTGGGGAAGCCATGAAGAACCTGGACGGCATCAAGAAATCTTTTGCTCAGCTGAGCAAACTCCACTGTCACAAAATGCACATGGACCCCAAGAACTTCAGGGTGAGCGATGCTCAGACTCCAGTCTTAACTGAACAAAGAATTCTGTTCTCTGGAAAGGTCTCTGGGGGCTTCTGGGGAGCCTCACAGTCACTGAGAGCCAGGAATAAAAGTCTCTGAGGGTGCCTGAGCCTGGCAATCAGCTGTGATCAGGGAGGAGGGGAGAAGGAGGAGTGAATAGGTATATTCAAGGAGAATCGGCGGAGTTATGGATTAGAGATCTGTGAAGCAAGGGACCCGTGCAGGTGACATGAGTGTGAGTGAAACGCCGAGTGGCATATGTGCAGCCTGCAGAGTGAATGGAGGAGCAAGCAATGTTGGCTTGGAGCAGCCAGAGACCAGAAGGGAAGAAGCGGAGGCAGGATTTGAAGCGAAGAGCTGATCTTGGGTAGGAGGGAATGGTTAAACTGAGGGAGAAAATAAACCCTGTCATTTCTGCAGAAGGAAGGGATCTGAGCCAAGGGAAAGAGAGGGGAGGTAGGGAAATGAAAGGAGAGGACAACCCCATTTGAAGCAGAGAGAGGACACTGGCACAGAARGGAAAAGGAGGGTGTTTGGGGAGGAGGATCCAGCACATCCAGGCCCCCTGGTGAGTGCCAGAGACTCAAACTGTGCAAGAAGTTTGGTGCTGCCCTGGGTAGCAATAAATCAGTTCCTTGCTTTGCAACAAATCCTCCAAAATCTYGAGTTGGGCTGTGGTCCCAGGCACGCAGGGTGGCTGGTCAGTTCGTTTGTCCACGTGTGGACTAGAGCAGTGCGACTTGGGGCAAAAGGCGGTGCTGGACTAATGGCCTTCTCCTCCCTTCATCCCTGCAGCTCCTGGGTGACATCCTCATTATCGTCCTGGTTGCCCACTTCAGCAAGCAGTTCACCCCCGCCTGCCAATCCGCCTGGCAGAAGATGGTCCTTGTCGTGGCCCACGCGCTGGCCCGCGAGTACCACTGAGCCCCCTGACCCCTGAGCGAGACGGGGAGATCCTCCCACCTTCTGGACACAGCTATGCACCAAGAAATGTCCTTCCGTTCTCCTGGGCCCTAATTGCTAAATAAACACTAACTGCTTCACTCACAAATRGGTGTCTGCCTCTGTGTGGGAATGGGGGTGCAGGGACGACCCAGCGGTGCTGGGGGAACAAGGATGCCTAGGTCTATGGGACAATGTAAGCCGTTGCTGGCTTTTATGCTTTCATGCAAGTGAGACCTGTCTAAGCAGGGAAAATCCAGCGGAACRTCCAAGACCATAACAAATAAACACACAAAAAAGGCAAATTAAAACACTCTGGTGGTTTATTGAGAGAGCAGGGAACATCACTGTGTTTAATGTTTTAAGTCTTTTGCAGATTAAGTGGAGCAATTCTTTCTATACAAATGTGCAGTGGGACAAGTGTCAGTGAGATTAGGTCCATTGCTTGTAATTTCTTTTAGGGAAGGGAAAAGGTTATTTTGCTCTTTGTCTGAATTGTTATTATTCTCAGAGTATTAAAGGCAAAATGTAAAAGACACAAGTATCTTTTATGGCCAAGGATGGTAGTTTTATGTACATGAAGGACAGAATATCCGTTTCCCCTGCCCCCTACAGATAACACCCCCCTAGGACCCAGAGAGCAGCCCCGGGGACACACTCGGGGCGTCCGTGCGGTGGGTTCCTCTCCCCCAAGCGCTCACACCCCATTATCGGGGAGAAACAGAGGGAACGGTTCCAAAACAGGTTTTCAGTAAGCTCTGCAGCTTCCTCTGCAGAGGGCTGGGGGATGCCTGTGCTGCTGGAGCAGCAAGACTCCTGTGCACGCCTGGCCCAAGACTCCTTTGCTGCAGCCCCATCACAAAGTGAGCAGCTAGAAGACAACCGGTGCTCCCTGCCCCACCATCGGCGAAAACAACTCTTGCTCCTCCTTCGTATGTCAAGTCACCAGGAAAGGCACTGTCTCCTGCCGTATATAGTTCCCAGTATAGCCAGTCTTCCCCACCTCCCTTGGGGCCTCTGCAAGCTGAGATCGTCCTGCTAATGAGTGTGCCCCTTGCTATAATGCTTCCCTCCCAGGCTGCCCTTCTTACCTCTTGCTAACAAGCTCTTTGAGGCAGGAGCGCTCTCTGACTGCAGTAGACATTGCCTATACTTTTCTTGGTGTTACCTTGGAGTTAGCAAACCGTCAAATAATAAAAGAGAAAGAGGAGAACACAGGCTTGACAGGCTCTAACAGAAGATGAAGAAGGAGAAATCACTTGCACATACTGGGGCTTTCAGAGGAACAGACCCAACACCCCCAGGTCCTGGTCTCTTGCCTCACAGTAATGCAGTCCACCACGGCTTTGAACCATCTGAGGGGCACCAGTGCAGCCCAAGCCTTGCACACACCTTCCTCCAAAGGCTTTTGTGGGGCTTGCATGGTGCTTTTGCGTGGAGGTAAATGCCGCAGAGGTGGCAACGGGTGGTGGTGGGGAGGGCGGCCCATGAGCCGGCGGCAGCAGCGGTGGCTCTGGGCATTTTGCCCCGGGCCCCACCCTGACGCCGCGTCCCCTCCCTCGGGGTGCCAGGGCTGCTGGGCCCCTGGGTGCAGCCAATGGAGGGGTGCGTGAGGAAGAGGAGGGGCCCGATGGAGTGTATAAAAGCGGGGACGGGGAGAGCCGCTGGCCAGCGGGTGATCCCCTCGGGAGCGAGAGCCGAGACTTTCTCCGTACCTGCCTGCAGCTACACGCTACCCTCCATCCAACACCATGGTGCAGTGGACAGCTGAAGAGAAGCAGCTCATCAGTAACCTTTGGGGCAAGGTCAATGTGGCTGAATGTGGTGCCGAGGCCCTGGGCAGGTAGGTCGGGCTCCTGGGCACCAGGACAGAGATGAACCTGTTCCTTGGAGGATGTGTTAACATTGTCTGTGTCTCTGCTTGTGTCCCCCCATCCCTCTCTCCCCAGGCTGCTCATTGTCTACCCCTGGACCCAGAGGTTCTTTGCCTCCTTCGGGAACCTCTCCAGCGCCACCGCCGTCCTCGGCAACCCCATGGTCCGCGCCCATGGCAAGAAAGTGCTCACCTCCTTCGGGGAAGCTGTGAAGAACCTGGATGGCATCAAGAACACCTTTGCCCATCTGTCCGAGCTGCACTGCGACAAGCTGCACGTGGACCCCGAGAACTTCAGGGTGAGTGATGGTCCCGTCCAGGGTCCCCCTGCCTGTCCCGTGGCCTGCCTCCACCCGCGAGCGTCTCCCCGTGTTTTTGGCTGCGCCGCAGTGCCCAAGCGTGGGGGCTTGCACTGCTTGGGGGGGGTGCAGATGTGGAGTTCCTGTSAGGAGGGGCCTCCCTGGAGGCTGGAGGGCAGGTTGAGGGGCAGGAGAGGAGGGAAGGGGCATCCTGCAGCATGGAAAAGCACCAAGGGCTGAGTGGCTGTGGTTACACACAAGCCATCTGGAGGGTGAAAGCAAGGATGGAAAGGAGAAGGAAAGGCGGTGAGGAGGTGGTTTAAGCACGGAAAGGGAGGAGGAGAGAAAAGTGAAAGCAGTTGTTGGAGCAGGAAGAGGTTTGAGCCAAGGGAAAGCAAAGAAGCAAGAGCGAAACCTGGCATGGAGAGCAGCAATCATCGAGACGCAGCAGCTAGATGCCAAAAGCAAAAGAGGGTTGGGACTTAGAGGGAGAGGAAACTTGGGCTCCCACATCTCTGCACCCAAGAATTTCCTAATGGGGAATAAACCCCGGCATCGACCACCGAGGCTGGCAGGGTTTCCCCCAGGTCAGCAGGAGCTCCGCTGCTAATGCCAGGGCGCCTTGCACCGCACCATGCACCAGCTCCCTGCCACTCAGCACAGGTACGCCGCGGCATCTTCTGCTTAGGAGAAACCCTCAAATGAAGTCAGAAGGGAGAAAGAAAAAATTTCATCAACAAAATCCCTGGAGAAGTTTTGGTTACTCTTCTCCTGGTAGCACCAGAAGGAGCAAAGCTGGTCTGGGGTCAGTGGTGGAGCTGCAAAGGAGGTTTGGACCCAGYGGCTCAGTCTAGGCAGGGGCTGGTGCATTTTGTACTTTAGTGCATTGAAAGYGCAGCTTGCACTTCAGACAGAACACAAGGATTAATCACTTTTAAAAAGCTGAATCTTTAGAGAACAAGGTTTAAGGYACATCTTAAAAAGGATCAGAGGATCCAGGGAGATTTTTAAGCCTACAAAACACCTGGAGGTTTGCCCAGGGCTGGTGTGAGTGCTTGCAAGGGGATCTGAAGGCTCCCAAGCGCTGCTAACCTGGGGGTGTTTCTGTCCCTCCAGCTCCTGGGTGACATCCTGATCATCGTCCTGGCTTCCCACTTYGCCAAGGAATTCACTCCCGAGTGCCAGGCTGCCTGGCAGAAGCTGGTCCGCGTGGTGGCTCACGCTCTGGCCCGCAAGTACCACTAAAGCGCTGGCAGGAAAACTTCGGGAAGTGTTTTCCAGACACGTTTCAGTGCACCGGCTGAAATGCTGTTCTGGAGCCKACAGCTTGTAACAACCAAATAAAATTCATCCCGTGAAGTCTCCACTGCGTGTCTGTGTCTCTGCATGGCRTGGAGGGGTTGGAGGGCCAGGGGCATCCACGGGGTGAGCTCCAGGAGCGCAAGCATCTCCCTCCCAGGGAACGAACGACCAGCCTCTTTTGTTCTCTCTTGTCTCTTAAGGGATGGTGTGGGATTTGCCTGCGCTCTGGAAATTGTGAAATCTGGAAATCGTGCTCACGCACCAGAAGCATTGGGTAGACACAGCTCTGCTACTGCTACATACGTGCACCACCACCCCCAGGAAAGTTTGCATTATGGAACCAGCCTGTGTTTTACTGTAAAGCATGGGTGTTTTTTGGCAGGTGTGGGGAGCTCAGGGGATTCATTTTTTTTTTTAAGAAAGATAAACAAAGTGAAGACTTTGACCCACCCCAGCTCATCTCTGGCATGAAGCCTATAAGAAATGAACTGACTCATGCTGGCCTAGCAGCGAGCTGGGTGGGGGCAGTTTATAGATAAACATTTTGCACRTTGCTATCAAGACCTGTCCAGACCTTGTTTATGCGTTTCTTCTTCACCCTACACCACCCATTCTGCAGCTTTTTAGGGGCCCAATCATGCCAATAGCGGTGAATATTAATAATTTTAATAATAATTTTCTGGCTGTATCAGTGGATGCGCTGCACGTGCAAAGCTCTTAGGGCGTCCGCAGAGCAAGACTCCTTAGCGGAGTTTGTTCTTGGCAGGTAGGCACCTCGGTCATGCCCAAACTGAGCATGATTCAGCAAAAGCAGCTCTTAGCTGAAAGGACATGCTTGCATTTTAAAGRGAAAAAAGAGGGCATAGCTATATATTCCAGTATCTCTGCCACCCTGTCTATACTCTGTGCTAGACCTGCATYGCCTGCACCCATCGACATCCCCCCTCCTGCCCCGCTGAAAAGTGTCRAGCGAACCCCTAAATCCTCCTTCTTGCGCCCAGTGCTCTGGGGAAGGGGGACTTTGTTTCTGGTGTCAAGACAGACATGGAGTACATGAGAATATAATTTATGAACTGCTATTATTATTGTTGCTGTTGTTATTATTACTATTGTTACTTTTATTATTATTACTATTACTACTATTACTACTGTTATTATTACTATTGTTATTTCTACTTGCAATGATTATTATTATTACTACTACTACTACTATTATTATTATTAAGAATTATTAAGTGCTTTCCTCCCTCCAGAGAGGCCGGGCAGGCACAGTGTACACTGTTTTTACCAGGTGTCTGGGGCCACAAAAATTAGTCAGATTCTTCATTTAAATTGCTTATAGATTTCAGGCAGAAATGACTAAATTACTTGAACAAGTAGGTCTCCTCCAGCCACACTGGCAAACAAGGCCACCAGACCTGTCACTTTGGACCTCACGGGTGAGGAAAACAGGGAAGGAATGGGCTGCTCCCCCTTTCCTGCTATYGGGGCTCCCATTTCGGGCACCTCCCCCCCAGGACCAGAGGTTTCCACCCTCCAGGACCTGGCAGCCACTGCAGCACGGGGCGATGCCCTGCATGCGCTGCCAGCACCCATGGTTTTGCTCCCAGTCCTCAGCCCAGCTGGGGGATGATACCCCCCCCCCGTTCCTATCCCCAACAAGCAGATCCACCTGGATGCATCAGATCCGCCTGGATGCATCCTCTCCTGATGCACATTTTGCCTCCTGTGCAATAGCAGCCCGGCCCACAGCAGCACCCCACCACAGGGAGCCAGCAACCCCCCCCCAGGCAGCTAAAAGCGATGACCGAAGCAGCCAGGGCTGCCACGCTCTGGCTGGCTGCTGGCGCGGCTGATAAGACGGTGCGCGGTGCCAGCCCTCCCCAGCACAGGGCTGCCRGAGCCGGGGCACCAGCAGCAGCGAGGCTGCGTTTTTCCTTGCTCTTCTGCTTCCCCCCCCCTACACCCGATCCCCATGTATGCAGCAAGGCAGCGTTCGTCTCAATTTATCGTCATGCTCTAGCGCACCAGCCCACATACACTGAATTTTCTTGTCAAAAGACAGATGTTAGCAACTCTAATGAAGAATTTTCAGTCCTTCCTCTATGAAAAAAAAAAAAAAGTTCTACCACATAAGGGGAAAAGGAATATTATTAGACTGAAAAAATCTAGCTCAGTATTTTCCCTCTTTCAACTGATTTTCCTCCCCTTCCTGTATTTTCAGCAAAAGGCCAAGAAGACTCTTAGCAGGAGATGGAGGAAGGCAAGCCCAGCTCTCTGGACAGGAGCTTGGTCAGCTCTTTAGCCCTGCTGGGGCTTGGTCATGCAAACACCCTCCTCTTACACTGCAGCTGGTCATCCTACCTGCTGGGAGAACAAGACCCAGAGCCTCTTACCTATCCCAATCCCAATCCCATTAAAACCAGTAGGAAGCCAGTGGTTTACCCCCAGCGCACTGGGATCAGGCTCACAGCCCCTGTGTCTTCAGCAAGGACTCTGGTTCTTGGGGTTTTATCTAAAAAAAGAGTGCACTCAGGAGTTGCACAGGACGAGCAGTTCACCTGGGGTCCAAACACCTCCTCCTGCYAGAAGAGGCTGGGCACAGCCTGGCTGAACTCGAGGAAAGTGTAAAATGCACCAGCTTTGYCAGGGAGAAGCACTCTGGGGACCGGACAGCTCCGAGATGAGTTTTTGCTGCTTTTTGTGTCCCCCTGCAGCAGCAAAGCTTGTGCTAAAAGGCTGTTTTACCTGCCCTTTGTGGAAGCGGATTAAAGCAGACCTGGGGTGAGAAGGGGGATCCTGTTTGCCCCAGCCAGCAGCTCTGCATCTGCTTGGTCATGTTATAGCTGAGGGGAGGATATCTGGGGGAGCTGCTACCTATTCCCAAAGGAAAAGGAAAACACCCTGGTGAATTTCTGTTAGAGGAAGAGGAAGAATGATTCATGCAGAACTTTAGCCACAGAGCCTAAGCCCCCTTTATGCGATTATAATGTCCCTCACACTTCCTGGCGGTGCAAGGTGACTGCAGCCTTCCTGCAGCAAATGTGCGTGTAGCAGAGTGGTTTGCTTGCGGCTGCCCGCTGGGTTGCTTTGCCGCCGGCTGCAATTTCATGGGGGAATTCATCACTTTGCTATCAGAGGCTAAGGCAGGGCAGAGTCCACCACTTGGAAGAGCCAAGGCACAAGGCTCCATGCTCCACTGAATCCCMTCCGTGTGTTTTAAATTGCAGTGGGCTCCCACACAGTAGCTTGCGCGGCCCTCTTTCTGCAGAGGGGTCCACCCGTGGCAGCTGGAAAGGAGAGATGCCTGCCCAGCGGGGAAGGGATAAAGCTCTTGAACTCGGGATAACCCGAGGCCTCTTCTCAGCCTGCCACACCCTGGCTATCCCCTCTCTGTTCTCCTGCCATGCGGACCCCCCACCCCGGCCCCAGCCAATGACCCCGCAGCGCAGGACGGGGAGGAGCGGCCGGCAGCAGATAAAAACCTCCGGGGGTCCGCGGTGCAGCTACAGGGTCTGTGTCCTCCTGCAGCTCTGAGCAAAGCCGCCTCGCCACCATGGTGCACTGGACAGCCGAGGAGAAGCAGCTCATCGCCAGCGTCTGGAGCAAGGTCAATGTGGAGGAATGTGGTGCTGAGGCCCTGGGCAGGTAGGTTGGTCTCCTGGTCCGATCTCCGCAGCTGTCCTGCATGCAGAAATGCTGCAGTTGCAGGCAGGGAGCGTTAACGGTGTCTGTGTCTCTGCTTGTGTCCCCCCATCCCTCTCTCCCCAGGCTGCTCATCGTCTACCCTTGGACCCAGAGGTTCTTCGCCTCCTTTGGGAACCTCTCCAGTCCCACCGCCATCATTGGCAACCCCAAGGTCCGTGCCCATGGCAGGAAAGTGCTCACCTCCTTTGGGGAAGCCGTGAAGAACCTGGACAACATTAAGGCAACCTACTCCAAGCTGTCCGAGCTGCACTGCGAGAAGCTGCACGTGGACCCCGAGAACTTCAGGGTGAGCGATGCTGGCAGCTWGAGCCCCTTCCCTGCAAAGTGTGGGGATCACCAGGTTTTGCTTTGAACCTGGAGGGAGTGCCCACAACAAAGCTGTCCAGGGGGACTTTCTGTGGTCTGGTGGAGGCAGAGCACCTGTGTAATACCCAAAAGAGACAACAGCTATTGCAGGACTGTTTGCAGGAGAGCAAATGACTTTCACAGAGTCCCATTTGTAGTACCAGTGGAGCACTGGGGAGGAGAAGGTATTGGAAGGTGCTTGGTTTGGGGACAAAAAAAGCAAACTCAGAGGAAGAAGCAGCATGGGTTGGAGGAACCTGTGGTGGAGGGAAGCTAAGCAGATCATTTAAGAAAATTATAGTTCCTACAGCAAGATAAGCAGCTAACCAGCTCCAAAATAAGAGAACAGATCCCTGTCTTGTCCAGTTTGGGCTGCCTGKCTGGCTGGCTCTTTCCCCTACACTTTAAAAAGAAAAAAAAATTTTGACAGTTTTCTTCRTTTGCACTGAAATTAAAACATAAATATAAAGCATTTTGCAGAGTGGGGTTTAGGCCAAATTGCTTTAGGATGCCAAAAATGGGGGAAAATAGTTGACTTTTTTCAAAGTTTTTTTTATTTCTTTCTTTAAAGAGCAAAGCACAAATTGGCTTCTCCAAATCCAGAGCTTTCTATGGAAGGACTGAGGATTTTGCCTTGGTAGTCCCAGGGAGCGGGGAGTGAGCCAGTCCCTGTAGCCAGTCTGCAGCACGTGGGCAGGAGGGCTGAGAAGGGACAGGAAGGTGTATAGCACGCAAGAGCCCTTGGAAAGGGGRAATACAGCCTCAGAGAGAAGTCAGGAGAAGGAAAATGTGGCCCTGTGGGCTGGAGGGTGCTGTCTGGGAGGGGATGGACGAGACGGGGTGGCAGGAGGATCCRCTCACAGGCTGCACGTGAGAAGGGCAGAGCAGAAGGAAGTTTGCAGGAGGAGAATCGGGGAGACAAAGTTTGCAGAAGGGAAAAAAAYTGTTAATAATCAAAGAGAAATGGCAAAACAGGGTGGGGAGAAGCCAGGGAGAGAGCAAAGCCCTCCTTGCTGAGGTGCCTCCCATCCCCACTGCCGCAGTCAATCCGTGCAGCACTGCCCCAGTGGTGCCCAGTCCCTGCTCCTTCGTCCACAGAGGCACAACGCAGTGTCCACGCTGCACTAACCCTTCCTGTGCTTCCTTCTTTCTCCTCCAGCTCCTCGGAGACATCCTAATCATCGTCCTGGCTTCCCACTTTGCCAGAGATTTCACCCCCGCTTGCCAGTTTGCCTGGCAAAAACTGGTCAACGTCGTGGCTCACGCTCTGGCCCGCAAGTACCACTGAGCCTCCCAGGACCAGCTGGGTGAGGAAGAGTCCCTGCTCCACCATGAGTGCCTCCGGGCACAGGGAGATGCTCTTTGGGCACTGACATGCTGCAGCTGTCRAATAAATGCCTCCTGAGGCCGTATCTGCAGAGTGTTCCTGTCCCTGTGTGCTGGGGAGTGGCAGGGCGCAAGGGGGGGGGGGGGGCTCGTGCTGTCGATGCAGTGGTTTGCACGCATGGGTGGACGGGTTGTGGACCGGGAGTTTTCTTAACTCCGGAGAGTGCTCTCATGTGCGCGCCCATGCATGGTGGGTCTGGGAAGAGAAAACCCATGCAACGCATCTGCTGTGGAGCAACACGCTGGCAAAGGGCCCTGGTGCCCGAGAGCATTTCAGGGTGGGTGATAAGAGTCATCAGGCATCACAAAGAATCCACAGCTGTTCTCCTAGCTCTAGATTCGTGGGAAATAAGGTGAAGCTCACACTCTCCAGAGCACACACTTCCCAGTCAACCCGTCGCTCCCTGCCTTCCTATCACCGTTCAGCACCCGCTCTCCCTTTTGTCCCTCCAGGAACTGGCACCTTCCTTACCCTCCTCTAAGTTTGCAGGAGATGCACTGTCTCTTTTTAGAGCAGTTGATATATTTAAGAAAGGAGAAAACYTGTGGACTCTTTTCCCTGGGAGGTCCAGAGACTGTCCACCTTTTCCAGCTATGTCAGCTGGCCTAACAAAAGGTGCTGCTTCCCCAAGGGTGATTTATCATGCTAACTCACACAGCAGACATCATTAATCTCCAGGGACCCTCAGTCCCAAAGTATCCCCCCTTTCCAGGCTGAGGGCATTCACTTGCCAGCATCACCCTGTGAGCAAAACCTACTACACTAATTGGTATATGGGCTTTGGCATGTCTGGCCCTCCTTCCAYCATCTGATGGGCCTTCATGGTGCGTAGAGCTACCTGTGGGCTGCAGTGGGCCAGGCTTGAGTATTCATTCACTGGGACAAGGGTGACAAGTTCCATTTTTATTAGTTATTTTATTAAACAAAACAGGAAAAACAAAAAAGAAAAACAAAAATGACCAAAACTTGAAAACAACAGAACAATTAGTGAGCTAGCTCCTGGGCAGATGGGTCCCAGCTGCCACAATATCTAAGTCACTAACTGATGGGCATCAGGCCAGTGCAGACAGCTGGGGTAGGGATTACAGCACAAGCTAAAGTCTGCGATCCTTAACTCCAGTAAAGGAGTTCTCATGCTTTTTGGGTCAGCAAGCCCCTGCTTCCAGCTCAAGTGTGCAGCCAAAACAACAACCRTCCCACGATTCAGGTTCCTGGAGTTTCCAGGGAGGATATGACTGGTTTTGGCTGCSACCTTCCAAAGGCATGCCCTCACCCCACCTGGACTCAGCAGGCTTTTCCTCCACAGCCAACATGTATGGTTTTTTATACAGAGAATAGAACAGTTCCTGGAAATACTCTTCAGCAAGCAACAGCACAGCCTGCATGCTGCCCTGGTCCAACCCCATAGCTGACCCTGCTTTGAGCACATCGTMGAATAGAGACCTCCTGAGCTCCCCTCCCACCTGAATTATCCTGCAATTCCCCACTTTGAGTTTTCAGGATGCTTGCTTGCCTTTCCTCACATGTGGCTTATTTTGAAGGGCTCCATAAACAAACCAGTCTAAAGATGCCTTTATAAATCTGCTTTGTTTTGATGATCTGAATGATAGAGCTGAAGGGAGGTGGGAGGAGGATATAGATGTTGCCCATCACCATGTGGAAGATGAGGGTTAGGCCAAAGGGTCAAGGGACATGTCAAGAAGCACAGCTGTTACCAGGAAGGACAGGGAGTGGAGAAGGAAGAGTGGAGCCAYGCAGGGGTAGAGCCAGGAACTCCATGAGCCAGGACCACAGCGCTCCCAGCTGGGTGAAGAGGCACAGTCCAAAGCTGGCCAGAGCCAGCATGGAAAGGATGTGATATGTGGGCTGGTAGAGGCTTTGGTTTGCTTGTATAACATAAGGAATAACAGGATTTCCGGTGCTGACAGTGGTGTAAACCGGGGTGGAAATCCAGGGGTAAGCTGCTTCCCACCTGGGTAAACTGCTCAGCAGGAAGGCTTGACCTTGAGGTTGGTTGCCTGAACTCCCCTGTGCTGTGCTCTTGACGTGCTCCTGCTGCTTACAAATTGCAAACTGCGCAACTCAGATTTGGATCAAATGTTAGTTTAAAATGATGAAAAAAAATCTGAATCACTATGAATTACACCATGCAGCCTTGAAATGAGGGGAATCTCTCTTCATCCTCACTAGCAGGCTGATGGATTAATCTCCTCTTTCACACCAGCTTTCTTCAAATCTGAGACAACACTGCAAACCTTTGACAAATGAGCACGCTGTTTCTTTGGAGAGAAAGTCAGGGAATTTCCATTGACAGCACAGACTAGTAAGTGAATGCTTTACTTGAGAAGAGGAGCAGAGGATTATCCCCTATAAATTGGTTGGAAAAATAGTATTAAACTATATAAATCATAAATTGTTGTAAAGAATGGTGGGTTAATGACACATCAGTCACGTGCATATTTTGATGGATGCCTGCAATTGTCAAGTTTTCTTGCCGAAAATGAATAGCAGACCCTGAACAGAGGGARGCTGTGGGATTAGCGGCCAGGAGCTGTGGGCGCTATCTCTGTCCTTCCTTAGTCGTCGGGACACATCACCAGTCCTTGTGGAGCCTGCCCTCCTGCAGACATACTGCAAAGGCCGTGGGCTGACAGACAGCTGTGAAGATGGAGTCACCCAGGTTTGCAAAACATGCTGAAAGTGTCAGGTGGAAGATAAAATTTATTTTGCTCATAACAGATATTGCATGCAGTTTTTACAAGTGTTAAGAAAAAGAATTAGTCATACATCAGTGACAGGATAATTAATGGAGTCTGCTATGAAAAATATTAGGGATGTGAGTTTTATGCTTATCAGAGAAGAATACTYGTTTTCTCTAAACTGAAACACTCTCGTTAACAGCCGTGGCATATTGCCTGTCTACTGGGAATGAAACTTTAAAAACTCCTGCCGAAAGATATAATGGATTAATAAAACTTCAGAGCCTTTAAAGGAGTTATCATCCGAATTTTAATGTCAATCTAAGAAGCATGCTAACTGGAGGACTCTCAGATATCATTACCTCATATCTGTCCTGATTCCCACAGTCACCAGAATCACAGGAGCAGAAAAAAAACATTTCTCTTCACTTTCCAAGAGAGTAAAGCCAAAATATTCTTTAACTGACTCTGCGCTGCCCCTGCTRGGGTTATATATAGTGTAAGGCGTGATCATGTGTCTCTGCAGGGAATGCTTCCCTGTCAGAAATGTCAGCATAACAGAATTTCTAAAGGCAGGTCTTGCAGCTAGTGAGTTTTGAATATATTCATAGCAATATGCAGGCATCCCTGTGATATGCTTGTTGTGTTTTCACGCATGACTTGAAATGAGGATAAGCTGTAATGTACTTGCTTTGATTTCATAAAAGATGCTTTATTGATTTTGAGATGTAAATAGAGGCATTGCTTCCTCCAAGGCATTGCTTCCTCCGGGAAATTGCTTCCTCCAAGATACAGTGTGGAAATAGCCAGGCTAGCTAASGGCGTTTGTTATTTACGCTGCCCTGTATGCTGCAGAGATACTTGGACAGAAAACGGGTCTGTCAGTGAAACAAGGGGGATTTGTGCATGAATAGTTTCATTTTTCCCACGTGTAAAATAACTGCTTGGCTGAAATGTGCTTATCAGATGACATTTCCAAAGGATACCTCTCACAAGATACCTGTCCTTTCATATGCACAAAACCCTTATCACCAAGGACAGCCAGACCTTAGCACCTCCCCAGCTCGCTTGCAAGCATCTGAGCAGGTTTGCACATGCTTTGCCCAGCAGAGAGGCAGCTCCCCGGGTGAAGGGGCTTCTTGCACGAGGGCTTTGCTGAGTCAGTGCTCAGAAAGCCTCTGYCCGGTCCCCTTCACCTCCTGCAGGTGAGACCATATGTGTCTGTGCCTCACCTGTGCCCAGGTCCCCCCCAGTCCCCTCTGCACAACCCCACCATCCTCAGTGGGTGCAGAGACCTGGATTTTTAGAGCTGGGTTGTAGCAAAAGATTGCGAAGACTGGCTGGGAAGAGGGCCACAATATTTCTCCTGCATCCCGAGCAAAACCTGAGGTCATGGCAACTGCAACACTGCTGCAAAAGCTTTGAGAAATATCACTTGTATATTAAGAGATTTGTGATCCCCCTTAGTAACCTTTGGAAAAGGAGGATTTGAAACACCAACGTGATTTATCCTATCTGATCTGCCTTCGTCATTCCTTTTCTCCTCTTCCTACCCTCTGTTTAGTGCTCTTCCAGGCCAGATTATATTTAACGAGAGAACCAGACACATGCTCATTTTCCATCCCAAACCAAAAGTGGTGGGATAAAGTTTTTTGAAATGATGAAGTATGAGCTTCTTTTTCATATCCAAGGACTAACTGGGCCTTAAGTGTAGTAATTCTCTCATTATTGACACAAAATGAACACAGAAGCCAAATTATTTTTGTTCTGTTGGCAGCCTTATATCACGCATCCCTCAGTCCCATGTTCCACCTCACAGAAACGAAGATTTCCTGCTTAGACACCCAGATATTCACTATGCAGTAACAAATGGAAAAAGAGCCCATTTAAGGCAACTGGGCAAAATTAAGAAATAAGTGTATATGTCTTTTGCAAATCTCACATTCCCTAACATGGTATCTCTGAAGGAGATACACACATGCACCTGTGGCCACAGCAGCATTTCTGTGGCCAGTGGCTGTGGGGGGTCCTCTGGGTTGCATCTGGGGGTGGATGCAGGACAAGTCCCTGAGCTGTGCCCAGGATGGCTCCAAAGTGATCCTGTCACCGCTGCAGCAGTGCTCAGAGCTGCACAGACCATCACCCTCCTAAATACTGGAAAGCATCTGCTTGGATCCAGGAGACTTTTTGCAAATGGGTTTTCCACAGGTGCAAAGGTGTAAAGGCGTACCTTGTTTCAACCAACATTCAGTGATGAAATCTAAGCAGTGTTTCCAAAGAGCCATGTCTCCACAGCACCCTCAAACCTATCTGGCCTGGTGCAGAGCAGCAGTTTCACCCTAGAGCCAGCACCTTCAGCTGGGGCAACAGGTCACACTCTAGGGGCCTCAATGTGTCGGTGAGATCCCCACCAGCTATATTAGGAGATCAGAAACTCAGCGCATGCGTGGGCACCTGCATGGAGACAGTGAAATTTAGGAGCCTGGATCTGGAGCTGAATCCCATCCAGATGTCTTCTTCATTTGAAATTAATTGCAGGACTAATTGCCTTTGTACAGTGTCTGTCATTTGAAAAATTTATCTTTCTATTAAAAGAAGAAAGAAAGAAAAACCCTGTGAAAATTASATTTTTTTCTGTGTGTTTCTTGATCAGCCTTTCATAAACATTTAGGATCCTTGTGGTTGTTCTTGCAGCATTTACCCTTATGATGCTGCCATGGTGGTGGCAGATGGAGGTGCCATCGCACCGCTGGACTGTGCGGCTGGTTCGCCTCAGCCCCTGCAGAAGGTCCCAGGTGACCCTAATTGGTGCTGAGATTTCACATGGGCATTATAAAAACATACAGTTTCCTCCACATGTGAAACATCCAGGCATGAGGGTGATGCTCTGTCCTGCTGCCTTGTCTGCTGGAGGACTTGAGCAGAGCAGAGCAGAGGTGAGGACATCTGAAGGGGCAACACCTTTTCGTATGTAAGCCTCGGTTCATCTTGATGTTTTAATTTTGAAAGTGTCATTTTCTGTTCAGATTTTGTGAGAAAGGATAGCTCTGGTTTGCARTGGGTTGCTTACTTATCGCTGTATATTCCTACAGCTATTTCATGCTCTCCACCATCTAGCCACCCAGGTAGCTATTACCAGCACACCCCTTGTGTGTTTATCTATCTTTCCTCATATGTCTTCATCAACTATTTGTCTCTCTTCCTGACACAGTCCGTTGTCTGCTCCTGATGTGTTCCCCGGCCACCTTGCAGAGACACTGCAGGAATGCAATGTAAGATATACACTGAAAGAGGGAGGGGGCATTTCTATAGAGAGCAACAGCTGGTGCTATAACAACACATTTCAGGCAGGATTTAAAGTTCTGAAGTCAGTCTCTAAGAGCTGTGTTTCTTCAGGAGATCTTTCACAAAATATTCCCCATCTGCTGATGGGACGGTGTCTTGCTCCTCCCTCTGGAGCTGGAGCAACACAGCAGGTGAACCGACTCCTCTAGTCTCACTTACTGCGAGCCTGGCAGGCGGTGCTGCGAAGCACGACCAAGGATAGCTGAAGGCTCGGTGTTCAGCCTCAGCAGGAGCCGAGCATCCGCTGGAGCCAAAAGAAGACCCACTCCTCCCCATTAGGGCCGCACTGCGCTGTACTGTGTAAATGCACCATGTCACTGTGTACAGATATACTGCTCACATGTTTCACCAAGGACAAAAATGAAAAGCTGAGAGGGTGAGGGGAGCAGAAGAGGAATATTCCTTCTTCAGGCTTCACTGCAGAGCAGGACCAGTCCTCCCTCCTCCCCATCCCAAACCTCAGTCTCCGCCACTGYGGTAGCTGGAAAAGCAATGCTAGTCTTTTCCCAGTTTAATGGACATTCACTCAGATCAGAACAACTGATGATGCACAGAGTGAACAACATAAACTTTTATTTTTGCAGATTGTCCAAAGCACATTTAGAGATGATGAAGACGGGGCATGAGTTCAAGACTGTACACCCAGATTCAGGTACCTAGATCTATTCATGCTTACAATAATCAGAGCACTCTGGCAAGCTGTCTGCTAATTTAGCTTATCAAGGCAATTATTTAGCTGGCTAAGTAAGAACCGGAGGCACAGATGTCTGGAGCTTTGTCTGAGATGTGGGGCAGTTGGAAATAGACTAATTCCATTTTTTATGACACATTAATGAGTTTAGCCAAGTGCACCCAAATTAAACAATGCCACGTCCCCTGTTTGCATAGGCAGATCGAGCGTGAAATCCTGGAGTGCTGAGGGCTGGGAAAGCTTGACTTGTTCCATACCAACGACTGTAGCCCCTGAAGAGAACAACAGGCAAGCCCAGCAAATGCTTGGGCAAGCAAATGCTTGCTTTCCTGAGCAGTTCAGTCTATAGTTGTGTTTTACAACTTTTTTTTTTAATCTGCAACTCCCAAAAGATGCAGATTTTGTATACAAAATGTAATCATTTTGACAAAAGCTTTGCTTTTATTAGTTGTATTTCACATACCCCTCTTTCTCCCTGAGGCACCTGGAAGCCTTTTGTGAATGGGTCTGTAGAAGAAATGAGAGCTGGATTTGTGTACACGTTGCTTAACTTTACACATAACTATTAGCTGTAATAACATCACTGCTAAGAGTTATAGTTGCTATATATACCRCTAACATGCATATCTACTGAAACACCTGTCACTTCTACTGGCTTGATATGCTGTCAATAAAAACTGTAGTAATGGCAACAACAACTACAATAATAAATAACCTCTAAAGTAAAGGAAAATAATAATGTTCTAAATTTTCTGATGCCTTATGAAAGTTAGACCTGCCAGACTGCTCATGTCCCCTCTGGGATCAGAGTGGGTGATAGATAAATTTCAGCAATTGCTTCTGTTTCTATAACTCCTGGGAGCCCTTGTTCTTGAGCACAACCCCGTTGTGCCAGGCGCTGCACAAACAAAGGACAGAGAAAAGATTTCAGCCTCTTCCCCTTCATCTTTGGCATAAGGATAGGTTGAGGAATAGCAAGTGGGTGCAGGTGGAGGACAAGCAAGACTGTATCTGGCAGCAATCAAGCCATGGTCAAAACTCAGCAGCTAGGTAGAAGGAAGTGGAGACGGTTTGCAGGGAGCTCCAAACAAGGCATCCTGCATGGGACAAAAGGCCATCAGGGACTGAGAGCCAAGATGTGAAGAGGGCTGGAGGACAGTTTTACCTGGGGGATGGAGGGGGAAGGCTGCAGACAGTTTGTGAACTTGATGTGCCTGGGTGTAGAGAGCTGGAGAGAGACTCAGATGGACGTAGCAACCAGGGCCTGAGTGACAGGGCAGGACAGTGGTGTTGCTTACAGTGACTGAGAGAAGAGACTGCAGCAACGTCTTGGGAGGGGTGCAGTCCTGGTGCAATAAAGAATGCTACTATCTGCTTTACAGATGAGGAACCAAGGGGAAATGAAACCGGGGCAAGAACTGAATCCAGGGCTCCAAAGTTCTAGCCTCTGGTCCAGTACATCTTCAGSGAGGAGAAAAGAAATGAGATCTTCACCCTGAGTCCTCGGATTGCATTCTGCTGGTAGTTTGCTTTCATCTCCCTGCGAAATCTTATCCTATGTTACCTTGGAATATTAATAAAAAAGGAGGCCTTCAGCTCAAGCAGGGCTTGAGCCTGGAGCAAGTATGTCCCCAGGGAACAGCAGTGATGCCCTGGCCTTCCTGCTGGTAGGCATTCCTGGGCTGGCTGATCTCCACCGCTGGGTTTTCATCCCTTTCTGTCTGATGTATCTCATTGCAGTGCTGGGAAACTGCACCATCCTTCTGGTTGTAAGAACATATCAAAGGCTCCATGAGCCCATGTACTATTTCCTTTCTATGCTGGCCACCACAGACCTGGGTCTGACCCTGTCCACCCTGCCCACAGTGCCGCATGTGTTCTGGTTCAATACCATGGAGATCAGCTTCCCGGTCTGCCTCACCCAGATGTTCTGCATCCATGCCTTCTCCTTCATGGAGTCCTCAGTGCTTCTGGCCATGGCCTTTGATCGCTACATGGCCATCTGCTACCCACTGAGATATTCCTCCATCCTTACCCCTACAAGGATTGCAAAGGTTGGACTGGGGATCATCTGCCGATGCACTCTGACACTGTTCCCGTTAATCTGCCTTCTTACACGGCTGTCATTCTGCAGGTCCCATGTGCTTACTCACTCTTATTGCCTGCATCAGGATATGATACGGCTGGCATGCACAGACACCACACTGAACAGCCTTTATGGCTTAACTCTAGTGCTGCTGATAGTGATCCTAGACCCAGTGCTTATCACCGTGTCCTACATCATGATCATTAAGACCGTGCTGGGCATTGCCTCCAGAGAGGAACAGGCCAAAGCCCTGAACACTTGCATATCTCACTTCTCTGCTGTCCTGATTTTCTATGTCCCCATGGTTGGCCTGTCCATTATACACCGGTATGGGAAGAATGCTGCACCCATTAGCCATGTTCTCATGGCCAACATTTACCTTTTCGTCCCACCCGTGTTGAACCCCATCATCCAAAGTATGCAAACCAAGCACATCCGCAAAGGCATTGTTGAGCTTCTGTGTCAAAGGCTGGCCTGGCCTGGCCATGGCCAGCAGCTCCAGAGGCATTAGGAACTGGGAAGCTTGACAAAATGAACAGCATAGACAAAATGGGACAGGTCAAATATAAACAGGAGGCTAAAAGAGCTAAAAATCAATGGGAAGAGTGCCTTGCCAAGGGTGCTCACACTGACAGTTAAATGTTTGGTAAATTTATCAAAAGCAGCAATCCAGCCAGGAAACTGATGAACTACTTGCTGACCAAGTGTGAGAGTCTTGCTTAGAGCTGACAAGGCCAAGGCAAAGAGGCTCACTGAATGGCAGAAGGATTACACCAAACAAATGTCAGTTCAATATGAGTAAGCCCCAGGACCATGAGTCATTCACCTGACAGTCCGGAAGGAGTTTGGATATGAAATTGCAGAACTGCGGGACAGGGTGCATAACTCCACTACAAATGGTCACTGTGCTGGAGGACAGGGGATCACCACTTGAACTCCACCTGCAAAAGGGGCTCTAGAGGGGCTCCTGAGAGATATAAGAACCAATGGGTCTGATTTCTGTCCTTGGCAAGACAGTAGAGGCTATGAAAAAGAATAAGGTCACCAAGCATACAGGGAAGCATGATCTTGCAAAGAGTCAGCCAGGCTACTGCAAAGGGAAATCCTGCCTCCACAGTGCATCTGACTTCTGTGAGGGTGTCTACAAGCAGGTGGATCCAGTGGATATAATACTTCTGGGTGCCCAAAAAGTCTTTGACTAAAAACTATTAAAGAAATTAATTTGTAAGGGGCTTGGAGGAAACCTTCTAGGGATGGGAAGCTGGTTTAAGTAAAGGGAAGGTCACTGCCAGTTCAGAGAAGAGTCAGCAGAGAAGATCCCAAGGGACGTCTCCTAGGACTCATTTTATTCATCATTTTCATCAGGAAGCTGGACGAGGGAGTGTACAGTGAATTCTCAAAGCTTGCAGATGACACTAGGTCAGCCAGTGGACTAAGAAGAAGTCTCCTGTATCTTGGTAAGACAGTTTGAAGTCTAACTGCAAAAACAATAAAGTCTTGGCTCCACTTACAAGGTGTGCTTCTYTCTCCCCGTCACAAGCTTTGGAGTGTACCACAGCCCAAACTCACAGAAACACCATGCAACTTGGCATCGTTTCAGTCTGGGAAGTTATTGCRACCAGATCTGTGACTTGGCTCCGAAGTCCCACAGAAGCGCATTTGAAAGCATGGAGTGTGAGCACTGCTGCCTGAAGAAAATCTAGCTGCGTGGTGGTAGGTGTATGCAATCCACTTGTTTGCTTTGCTTTAACCAAAAAGAGGCTACAAAATAGGGATTCTTGCAGGGAATAACAGCAGCACCGACAAAACTTCTGGGTGGCTGCTGCTGCTACTTCTCCCGGCTGCCAAGAGAGACMAGGAAGCCCTGTGAAAGCTTCTCTGACCCCGTGCCCCGTCCTGGCCGCCTCCAAAGGAGGCTTTGCCTTGTTTGGCTCACAGCAGCAAAAGCTCAGCAGGCAACCTGTAAAGCACTGACAACCTTTGGGTTCTCACTCTGACTTGGAATACATAAGTACGTTTTGTTCTYTTTCTGTGATTTCCCTTAGGTATTCATGTGCCCATTCAGGCATCGGCAAATGCCARTGTTTCTTGCTTGCTTTCAACAGCGACAGGTTTTGGGAGGGGAAAAAAGAAGGCAGGAGTTTTCTTGGCCCCTCTCAGCCCTGCCTGGGATGGCRGATGCTCACATCCTTGCAGCCCCTGTGAGGAAGGATCGGGCCTCTGATGCGCAGCCCTGGCCACAGCAACTACCACTGCCACCAACAGTTTTCTTTTGCTTTAAWTACATAGCACTGCTTTGCCTCCCTGCTTTCTAAGCTCATGCCAGAGCAACCCTGTTCAAATCAAAGGACATGAAAGCAGAGGGAGGTATGGGGAGCAGGCAGGATATGGTGGGGTGGGTGAGAGCCACCCCAGCTCTCTGCTTGAGGGTGATGTGAGTGACGCAGACACCTGCTTTCAGGTGTTGTAGGTGGGAGCTGCTTCTCCCCTTGCTTTAGCACAGGCAGGAAGCTGCAGCTGCAGCTGGAGCTGTGCAGTGCAGTGGCTGAGCTGGGCCCATTCACACCAGCTCGTGATCTCRCCTGTCCCCTTGTTGCACAGGATTCTGCTGCGCCCACTACAACCAGAAGGTATCCTGAGCCCAGGGTTACTGCGGTGACATTGCACAGGCTCTACTTGCATCGGCTGCAGTGGGGTCTGCATTGATCCGTTGGGGGGTTTCTTAMGGCAGTGCCGATGAACCTTCTCAGCAGCCATGAGCCAGTTCCACAGCCCAGGCTGGGCTCGATGTGGTCTTGGTGCGTGGGAGCACTGGGCCAAAGGGAGACGTGACGGTGCAGCTCCAGCAGCACAAATCACAGCTGGTGGACACACCTTGTTCCTGCTGAAAATGTCACCTGGCTGCAATGAGAGGACTTTGGCTGTACCCCCGGGTTCCGAGACACTTGGCAGCCCTCTTATCAGTCTTAGCAAGTCTGGCTGCTTTTCTAAAACTCTTGGACAAGCAGCTCTTGCACAGATGTAGATCAATGCTCTAAKGCATGCAGAGATGGTTGAGCACATCTAGGAAGCATCAGATTTTTTGGGGCATGTGCTTCAGGATATGTGCAGACACACGCACAGCCTGATCTTTCCTAGGTGGAAAGATCACCATGCTCATTCGGGAGGTGAGGAGCTCTGGGCCCAGCTGACTCCGGGTCATTGCACAGACGAGAGCCCCTTCTSCAGGGACCTCCATTGCTATGTCCTATTTGTCTACAAAAAAGGGACATTGCTTTGYGAGCCTCAGGTAGTCACATCTCCCACATTACKGRCCGGGAATGGGATAARTATAGAGAAGGCTGTAGCTGCTGCAGTGCTCCTTTCTTCAACCAAGAGAATGGTGGGAGCCCAGAAACACGATATACCTTACCTGCAGCACGAGGAGAGTTTAAAGATTCAGGATCCTCAACAGGCAAATGGATGACRGGGTGSAGYAGGCAGCCTCTGAACTGCTGTTCACCAGCTCTTTTACCATGTGCAAAAGCTCTTGGGCATTCTGTGTATTACATCAGTGCCATTTGGAAGTTAGGAGTTTGCATATGCCTCTGCGGATCTGTTTGGTTTTTACACTGTAAATGATGGGGTTTAGCACAGGYGGGACAAGAAGGTAGATATTGGCCATGAGGACATGAGTCAGAGGAGACGCATSTTTCCCAAAYCTGKRCACMATRGATACGCCMATCATGGGGATGTAATAAATCAGGACAGCACAGATATGAGAGACGCAGGTGTTCAGGGCCTTGAGGCGCTCTTCCTTGGATGCAATACTCAGCACGGTCYTAATGATCATGACATAAGAGAGGACAATAGACACTGAGTCTAGCCCAAATGTAGCCAGCASGACAMATAAGCCGTATATGCTGTTCACCTTGATATCTGCACATGGCAGCTGGATTAAGTTGGGGTGCAGGCAGAAGGCATGATCCAGCACATGGGATCTGCAGAACGGCAGCCTCCTCAGAAGTATTGGCAAGGGGATCAAGAGGACAACACTCCTCACCGTGAGCCCCAGACCAATGAGGCCTATYCGTGGGGTGGTCAGGACAGATGCATATTGCAGGGGAYTGTAGATGGCCACGAAGCGGTCAAAGGCCATGGCCCACAGCACYCCTGAGTCCATGAYGGAGAAGCAGTGAATGAAGAACATCTGAGYGAGGCAGGCRTCMAASCCRAYCTCCCGTGAATCAAAGAGCAGCACGCTCAGCACCGTGGGGAGCGTCGACAGAGACACACCAAGCTCTGCCACAGCCAGCATGGACAGGAAGAAGTACATGGGCTTGTGCAGGCT
>NW_020447735.1:0-40081 GCF_003343035.1 Apteryx rowi
CTGAGGCCTAAGGCTTCAGCAAATTTAGCTACTTATGCTAAGCAAGTTGTGCTAAGCAACTAATCCTAAACAGTGTAGTTCCATACTCTATATTTCATAYAGATTATTGTTCTGAAGTACCGCAAGGGCCCCAACACTCCTACTGTGTGTATGTACAAGTTAGTAAGAGTCACTTTATGTGTAACTTCAAGCAAATACAGTTAGTTTACTGTATATATGGCTGGCTTACATTCCTGTCTTGTTGGCTCACCAAAGGCCTTGGAGCATTCCTTGGAACTAATGTCTTGAATGATTTTTTCAGAAAGTTTCAGTTAATAACAATAACAATAAAGAGGAAAGATATACTTTTCTCTTGTTAACAATATATGCACACACATGTTCTATTCCTTTTTCTGTAACTGATTCCTATTTATAGTAGGATAAGCAAACTTTTATTTAACCCAAACTTAATTTTCAGCTCATGGCTTTGTTGGCATTTCCAGATATTCAAAAAGTATTTCTTTTATGTYTCACGCATTTTGAGCAACTCAGGGTGAGCACCTCTTCCTTGGAATGAATAATAATGCGGGGAAACCACTTGTGCCCATCCATCCCTCTGCATCCCCTTTAGCGCAGAGAAAAGAGAAGAGGGAGCTCAGAAGAAGTTCTATCAAATGGAAGAAAATCTGCAGGCGCTATAAGAAAAGCAGTTCTAGTTTTCTATCCTCATTGCTTTCACTGTCTGGAAATACCAAAGGAAGGACCCAAAGCACCACAGTGTTTTACAACAGAAGGCTACGTAAGTCTCATTTGTAGTTGAGGCACAAAGAGGTGAGATTTACCCAACGTCACGTAGCAGGCCAATGTCACAGCAAGAGTTACAGTCCAGGACTTCATGAACCTGTTTGGTGCTTTGCACGTTAGCCTGCATGTAAGGCATGGTGAGAGATGAATCTGACTGTCTCTTTCACTAGCCTCAACTGTTGCTTTTTTCCCCCAGAATTCCTACAGCAGATTTCTGACATTGTTTACTGAGCTCCTCTGTTTAGCTTCTTGTTTGCTTTAATAAAGCTTCAGTTTTCATATGGCATTTCTTGTGCTTTTCCGGATGTTAATGATGAGCTAGGTGCTTCACTCTGCCTTTAAATGTAATGCATGAGGGTAAAAGCCACATAATATTAAGGAGGCCTCGTTGTTTCCAGCTTATCGCAATAAAATGGAGTTTATAAGGAACTGAGGAAGATATACTACCAAAATAAATATGGTGTTCTGGAAACAGCAATGAATTTACATGCTATACTCTGTAAGGYTGAACAAGCAAGTCCCACAAAAACGCTAGAAAACTTTAGCAAAGAGTGCTGATAAGTATTTACATTGAACTCTGGGGAATGAGCCTTACCCTGGGCACTCTGAGGAGAGTAAACAGAAAAGTGGCCAGGTTCTGAGTCCTGACCTGGAAGATCTCCTGACCATGTTTTTTTTATGTGAAAGTTCTTCAAATAGCTGCTGCCAGTTCATTTCTCACAAGCACTTAACTGCTTGCAGAGAAACACTCTTCAGCCCTAGGTCTGGGTTCCCCTGGCAGCCTGCAGGTGAAAGGACTTACTGGCGATATAGTTTCTTGCTTTACGAGACTGCAACAAACTCTTATTTTTTCTAAGACATTATTTAAACTACTTTGTATACATTTCTAGAGATTTTATTTCTGACCTTTTTAAAGACCACCAGTAAGATTCATAAGCAGTTTATAACAGAGAAAGAAGGGGAAGGGGACATAGACTAGGTGACAAGATACAAAGAAAATTCATGGTATTTGATTCAGAGCTTGAGTGCAATTGCTTAAAGTTGTCTCACATAGACGTACCCAATATCCTCTATACAATGCATTTCAGTCATGCCCTTTTTGTGAACGAGAATCAATCCTGCCTCTTTTTTTCAACAGATACCTGACTGGGGCTGAAGAATGACCATCCCTTTCCTTTCAGGGATTCAGAAGTAAAATGAAAATTTCATTTTAATTGAATAAAAGTATTTCTGTGTGACTGCAAGTTTTTTGTGTACACAGAAGTCCTTATTCGCAAAACTGGACCTTAATATTTAGTTCATAATTGTCATTTTCTTTTCTTTTCTTTTCCTTCTTTTTTTTTCCTTTAAAAGAGATGATACAGCTGTTTGAAACAGTAAAGCAGATCATGGGTTGGTTAAATATAGAAAGATATATTCATGCATGTCTTAATAGATAAATGTGTATCTGGAGACTAAATTATTTTTTAAATATTCCTTTATTTTTTGTAACATTTTCATACAGTAAGAGAGGGCTCTCCTCTGCGATTAAACCCTTGGCATCAAACAGATTTAAATACAGATTTTTTTCCACCCTGTTCTAATGAACCGTGCTTCCTCTTTCCCAAAGGGGCTGCATAATGCCTTACAACAAATTTTGATTAGCTGCTTATTAAAATGCATRTATGTTTTTCGAATATTATTTATAATGTTTTCTTTTATTTATGTATGGTTTAGGACTATTTTTTGTGAACTGTCTTGCAGACCTAACAGTACAAAATGCAACTATCAAATATCACATCAGCAAAAGGTATCAATGACCTAATGTCAAAGCTTAAAGGTGTCTTGAATATGTAGTCTAAAAAGGTAAACAAGAGGTAAATGTAGGTCTGCATTCTTCTTCCTAGACTACTGTAATATAGCACTTTACTACTTAATATGCTATCTGTTCAGCCTGGATGAAATTAAAAATGACGCAAATTATTTCTACAGGGAAAGTCAAAAAGTCAAGTTATTTTTTACTTTTTTTTCTTCCTTGCATTTTATATTCCTATTTTTGTGAGCTAAGTAGATAGACTGTGTCTAATAATGCCTGTAAGTAYGCAAAAAGCAGATGACTAAGTATTTTAAAATCTGTGATTTGAAAAACAACTCCCTGTGKTTTTTTTTAACAATTATGTTCTGTCAGGTTAAAATTCTTCCTCGTTCCAAGAGCTTAAACACAGCACTTCACGAAATCTATGCTCTGATCAAATAACTGCAGAAAGAGTAGCTGTACAAAAGGGACAGCGTTTTCTCAAATGAAGCCTCATCTGGCGAACAGACTGGCATGCAAAGCTTATGGGGTAAACCAAAGGGCCCGGAGTGCTCCTGGCTCTGGCGCTATTTCAGATTGCTATGTTTTGCTGTTAATAGCCAAGGGGGCATTAATTCACTTTCCTAACATGGGGTAGTGCGCAGTTCTGTTTTTTTGGTTTCTTCTTGCTTTACGCTGATGCCGCTTGAGCTCAGCAGAGCTGCGCTGCCTGCAGACAGAGYGGCCAGGTGGCCGCCTCTGCGAGCCTGCCTCTCCTCCGCTCTTCGCTGAGCCTGTTCAAGGGGGTGTGAAGAAACACAGCTCCTCCGTGAGTCCTCCTTTATCAAAGTCCTTATGCATAAAAATATTAACTGATAATAACAAACATACCTATGTCAGGTGACATTATATTTATTTTATGAGAGCCTGATAGCATTTATGTATTTCAAGAATCAAAGCTGTGCAGCATGCAGATCTTAAGTGCTTCTTTGGTTCAGCCTAATATTGCTGTTTCGCTTTACTGATAGTTCTTATTATTCAGCCAGTAATATGCAGACTATTGTATGTAGAGGACTGTGATGATATAGGATATACAGGCTAGATGCTGAAAAAATTCATGACTCTTATGTGATCCTGCAAAATACCTTAGCATGTTATTGGATTTAAGCTTAGGAATAGGACTCCTGCCTCTATAGAAACTAGCTGTGTAGTTGGGTCTCCAACTAGATCAAATAAGAGTGCTCTGCCCCTAGCAGAGTTGGTGATGCACGTAAGAACCAACTCAAGCTCTTACGCTTCCAGCATGATATCTCATCTCAGTGATCCTCTAAGAAATGTGAAGGGACCTAATTCAAATGACATTTCAGTGAAAATTAAAGTTCACTTACAGTTTTCTGATCCAAATTCTGCTTTTGCTGTATGCCTAACAAAGAACAGAATTTGGCCTTCCTGAGCCCTAGCTTAAATAATGGTTGCATTTATATATATAGATATAGATATAGATACATATAGATATACATATGAGTTGAAGTTATGATTGGAATTATATAAAGTTATGGTTTTAATGGCTCCCTAAGGAATAGCGGGGGGGGGGGGGTTGTTGGTTTTTTTTTGAATTTAAATAAGCACTTTTCAGGTCAGCTTAAAATAAAATCAATCATTAGGAATGCCATAAGTCTTAAAATATTGTGAGGACAGATAATATTCAGAACTCTTCCTTTTATAACTCTTATTGGGTGCTAGAGTTTTTGTTCATATGTTTTACTGGCAATGGCATATAATATTTTGGATATATATTATAAAGTTTCTTCACAGTTTTTAGAACCTTTGAGATGGTTGACATCAATACTTTATTAGGAAACAAAGCATTTTCATGTTTTTGATTTGTGATGAGGTATAACTGATTACTGTTTACAATTTATATAAAAGAAATCCAGGTATTTTATTCTGCACATTTCCTGGTAATTCGGGTGTGGACTTTCCATTATGATTGTGCTGCACGTCCCTTTTCAGGATGCACAGGCATATGCCAAAGTTAGAGTTTTCTTGCAAAGAACATCCTGTTGTTCTTCTTATTTTAGTGAAACTTTCTTTATCATTTTCTTGGTAATCTGGCATGAAGAAAGAACAGATTTATCGGAACGCTTCCTCTGGTAGATTAATCTCTTAAACATTTAACACTTTATGAACTAATATCTTGAGGTTTTGACAAACTTTTTTCGCTTCTAACTCACATTTCACTTACAAAGTGTGATCCTGTTGCAAAATTGCTTCCTAGGTCCTGTCCCTAGTCAGTGTCTGAATATTTGTCTTGCTCCAGATTCCTAGATTTTGTCTAATAGTTTTGAAAATAGCAAAAGACACATCTCTCTTAATCCAATCTACTAATGAGGCAAAGCAGCGAAATGTTTCATCTGCTTTCAGCTGTAATTGATGATGGCCCCATGCCTTCCAAGAGACCCACATGATGGAGGCCTCTGGGCCAGAAGGGACATCAATAAAATCAGCAGGGTTGTATGCCAAGTTCTGCTTGGTGTATCAAATTTTGATATCAGGCCTATTCTTTCTCCTGCTCTAGGAGAAAGTGTATTTCTAGGGAAAATAAGAACACAACAAAGTCTTTATATCCTAAAACATTGCATACTAAGCATCAAACTAAAGCAAACTAATTGCTCAGATATACGCTTTTGAAAAACAGGACTTGTGTAGGCAATTTGAACATATCATTCCTTGACTATTAGGGCACAGGCAATATGATAGCCATGGTTACTGATTTTCCTGAAAGGGGGAAGAGAGGGGAGGAAACAGACTCAAAAACGTCTCTTAAATGTATTATGTGGGAACTGATTTCAGTTAGAATTTCATTAGAAGTGAAAGGTTATGGGCATGCCAGCATTTTCACAACTGACCTTTTACTTGATGACTTTCTAAAATCATGCTGAATGCCTCTAAGGAAGCAAATGTATTTTCTTCAAAACACATTTACTCTGAATCTTGCATAAAAGCAGTCTGATTTGGAGAATTACAGGATGTTGAGTTCTATCTACTGTATTGAGAAACTCAGTATGTCTTGCTCTATAAAAGGTAGGTTACCTTTTCTAATTGTGGCATGACTTTTTCATCCTTAGCTTTGCCCTTTATATCAGTAGTGTTCCTTCTTACTTTCACTTCTCAGCATGGGTTAAGGGACTGAGAAAACAAGAGAAGTTTTCATAAAACATCTGCCTTTGGTATTGATTGCTCGTTTGTGTTACAAAAGATGCTTTAGTGGGTGAAAGACTCCAGCAGGTCTCTTGTTTCTCAAGCAAGGAGAATTAAGAATTAAAGTTTTTTGCAAAGTAATATGTCCATATATTGAGACCGCAGGATTTGTTAATGTTTCGAGAGAACACCACTTTATTTTTTAGGTATGCATTGAAACTATTTAATGAGCAACAGTGTTATTTCCTGTTCTGGAGCATTATCTATTGGTTGAAAGAACCTGGAGAGGATTTTTTTTTTTTTTCCATAGAAACTGATGTTTGGAAGTATTGAGAGGGAAAATGTAAAAAAAAAAAAAAAAAAAAAAAAAAAAAAAAAAAAAAAAAAAAAAAGGGGGGGATGGAGTTTAAATATTGGTTGTGTGATAAAAAGAGTAACTTTGCAGCTTTGCAGCTCAGAGGAAACTGAGATCTCCACAAATCCCAGTTAAAAGTCTTAATGACTGAATTACTATTGCTACATAGATCTATTTCCCACTCTCTCACAATTTTGAGTGTATTCATAAAGGACAGGAGTTTCTGTGTGAAATGACATATTGACCTGGTGCCATTTAAGCCTTACTTCAAGCTTTAGTGAATCTTAAAAATGAGATCTAACCAAACACACAAATTTACCATTGAATTTAATGAGGGAGGGTCTGATTCTATACCACTAAGCCTTAGGTAAATGTTTGTAGAATAACTAGTGCCTGGCCTTTGAAAAGTTATATTAGGAAACAGTTTAGGTCTGTATCACATTAAACTTGCAATCTTGGCTTATGTGTGTCATTGTTTCTTAGAAATGTCTCTAAGACCAGAAATTTTTTTCTCATCCTGAACTTAGTTCTTTGCTGCTTTTCATTATGATTTTATTTTAAGTAAAGTGTGGGGAAAAACAACCAAAATGTGATATTTGCTGTAAACTTTCTCAGGGAATGTTCTTTCAAGGAATATGAATTTCATGAATCTTTGATTTGCCTGTGGTCTTATAATTTTTGAGGGGATTGGATATCTAGGAAAGATAGCAGTTCTTGTTCAAGTGTCATACCTAAATCAACAGTGCATTTATTCAATAACTCTTTAAAAATTCGTTTCCAAGGTCTTTGGAAAACTTGTCCATTTGAAGATAATACTTTACCAAGATCTAACTGTGAATGCATGACAAGCTCTTTCAGAACATATAAGCTTTGTGTTTGTTTATGACCTGATATGCTAGGTTCAGTGGCTACTGTATTGACCCAATTTATTTAATTTAGTAAATTATGTAGCCATTCAACATGATTTAGTTTAATATCGATATGCTTTTTGGATGGTATATTTCATTCAATGCATCTGATGCAGCAGGTATAGTGATTTTGATTCAATATATTAAGTATCTGACTAGATAGGTTATGTATCTGATTCAGAATATGGCTGATTTAATAGACTGTGCTTTTATTTCTGTGTAAGCTGCAGTAAATTCTCCATTTATTTAATTCAATATGTGATATATTGGCAATATATGTAGCTGTAGTTAACGCATTTATGGGAGTATATAATTCATCCACAATATTTCTGAATTTTGAATAAGCTGTATCTCATATATATCCTCAGAGGCTCGAAGGCAGCTTTCAAGCCTTGATAGTAACAGTACTGAGCAAATTCATTTGTGGAGAACATTACTGGATGCAGATCATGGTTTATACATGTCGCTGTTTGTGGAACATCTTGAATTCCAAATGGCCTTCACGGCACCTCTCAGCACTATGCTGGAGATGGCTGGTTCCAAAATCACTGTTGATATAAAGATCATCCATTCAGAGATGCTTGGTAACAGTACCGTAACCTTCTGGGAGAATATAATAGCAGCACTTCTTTTATAACTCTAAGATAATACAGTATACAAAATAAAACCAATAAAAATCCTCAGATCTAGAGAAAGATCTAGCCATATCTTACCTGCCGGGGAATCTTAAATTCTGTTGTCTGAATTCTGAAACTCTATGCAAAAATTGTTATCTTCATATGGTTTAGAAAAGAAGGCTTAAATTAACATTTGGCCTCTCCATATGCTGTAGAAAGTAAAACAAAAGACACGTCAGATTTCAAAGCTCTAATATTGATATCTATTTTGCAAATGGTAACAAAAAAAAAACCCAAAATAAAAAACAAAGCAAACAATCCAGAAGCCTTGTTAAGAATACTATACTTGTAAAGAAATGTGTATGCTTCCAAGAAGAGTCTTTGTCTTTCACAGCAGTTGATCTGTTAGTTACATATATAATTCCGGGTTACATATTTACCAGATGAACCAATTAGAAAAAAGCTAAGATAATTTATTTAGGAATTCAACCCTTAAGTTATTGAAGGAAAGGAGGAAGGAAAAAGATCTCTTGATACCTGATGAGAGAATGAGACAAAATATGGTATTTAGTGCTGAACTCACATCATTTAATGGATTCCATCCTGTGTATCTGTCAGGGTGATATCTGGAATCCTTTTCTTAACTGCTTGATTGACATGCGTCTCTGCACACGTTTATTGTTTGGCGTTTGAACAGCTAGCCAGGCTGAGACAAATAGTAAGAGAACCATTCCGTAAAGAAGAAAGTTATATCTTTTCACTGTCATAGTAATATTCAATTGTATTTGAAGCTGGAAATGACATAGATGAATGCTATTTGTTCGATGAAATAAAAAAAAATCCTAAAGAGAATGGAAAAAATCATTGCATTGCTGAAAAACAGAATTTCATTTTTTTCATTTCCCCAAAGACTRAGTTATTCATGCTTGTCAAAAAATATTTTGTAGTTTACTATGTCTCTTACTGTATAGAAAAAAAAGAAAAAAGAAAAAGAACACTTTCAATCTTATGGGTTATTTGTAAATTAGGAGGAAATATTTGATCTGTTAAAGAATGCTTTCTTCCTTGAAGAAATTCAGTCACCTTCTGTCACTTACTGTGCATTGCACTACATTGCTTCTTAATGTAACATATGAAAGTAGGAAATGGAATTCTGCCTTTTAAAATGTAAAAGATATCTGTGCATCAATTCAGATGATAGGATCCTCATGCAGATTTGGTGTGTCAAGTACAGAAGTTGAACTCTATCTACTTTTCATGCAAAGCTACAAAATCCAGATAGCTAACTGTTAGGTTTGTTTCCAAATACAATATTGAAATTAACTCTACTCCACAACCACCTCATGCATTCTGAGCAGAACAGTGACAGATGAACACTACTTTCCATTGCTTTGTTATATTACAATGGAGTGTGATAAAATACTTAAATGTTTGTAACCAAAAAAATGTATAAAACAGTTTAGAATTCAGCCATCTGGTAGTGGGGAGAGAATTAGGAATAACTAGCACTTAAAAAAGGTGTGTGTGGAGGGAAGACAGGAAAAAAAAACACTGAAAATTAAGAGTAAAAACAATCCATCAATCCCCTTCCCTTCATCCAGAGTATAGGACTGTTGCATGAAAATGGTTCATTGTATCTTCCTCATCCCAAATGAAGAAAAAATCCCTTTAATCAAGCTATAATTTACAAGTATCTTCATAGCCTGTATATGTTTGTGTGCGCACACCACCTCACCCCCCTGTGTATTTCTTTAGAGGCAGATAGAAAGGTGCAGGAAATGCAGCTGTAGTACATGAGTACGTTAGGTAATCCTAATTTTGTGAATCAGTCTTGAGGGAGCCATGACTGCTGATGCAATTTAACTTAATGTTAAGGCTAATTTAAAGACAGGTCTACTGTAAAAACTTTTGCCAGCACAGCTATGCCTGTCAGAGGTTTGATGACTTTTATCTGACCAACATAACTTTGCTGGCAAAAGTTCAGACGTAGGTAGAAGAAACAACAGCACTTTTGCTGGTGCAACTTTACATCCCTCAGGAGACCTAGAATAATTATTTATAAAAGTATAAGCTTCTGATAGATATTAGTTCCATTGGAAGGGTGGCAGTTCTCTCACCTAACTTTAGCCATCCAAAAGTTGCTAATTCTAAGGGGCTCAAGGTCCTCTTAGAGTCAATAGGGAGAAATAGGCATCAACAGGTAATAATTCTAAGATATATGTCTGGGACATTTGGGATGAGTAATCCTCAGAGTGATGAACCAACTATTAGATGTTTAGCATTAGACAAGAAGAAATTCATCTTAGTAGCATGCCAACAATGCTTTTCAGGATAGTAATATTTGTAATTGGTTACAAGAGTAGATATGGCCTAACTTGACTTAAGGGCACTGTGCTTGACACTTTCAGTGTCATATATCATCCCAGTATAATCAGCTTTGTACTTTGAGGATTTTGTTATGAAGATTGAAACAAGGTTTGTTTAGTATTGCATTTGAATAACTTCTATCATTGCTAAAATACTCCTTGTGCATTAAATCACCTTGATTTTATATCAGAGAATTTGTGTTCAAAGAGAAATTAAAATTAGTGAAAGGAATGAGGACACACAATTCATGAGATTTGAAGCTCAGTTCTGTAGCAGGTTAAACTGCTCTCAGTTTGATTAATATTGATTACATAAAGCCTTAGGTATCAGCTGAGACATACATACATCCAGTATTCATGGAAAAGGGATTGAATGGTGCTTTGAATTCCTTCAGGTTCTAAGAATTTTTGCAAATACCTCAGGGGAAAGTTTATTGTGGATAAACTTGCACAGGATTCTGGAAAGGAATTCTTTTCTCAGTGTGCTTGCAGATAAAACCTATTTGTAGTTTGTTCCTATTTTCATTTGCATCTGGAAAGCGTTCTGCCTCCATGCTCATAGCTACAAATTTGAGTAAGATGATGCCATATGACTGGACAGATTCTGATGATCTCTGAATGTAAAAACAATAACATTTTGTTGCTCTTCATATCACGCTTAAGTAGTAGTGTTTACCTATCTGATTTAAAATTAAGATACTGAAAGAGTCCTTTCTGTTTTGTGATGCATGTTGGAGAGTAATAAGCAAAAATCAGATGTCACATTATGGTATTTATGTAATGAGATCAAATACAGTTTGGATTTATTTTGCTTGGAATATACCTAAGTGATTTTTCATGCCAAATAATTTGAGAAGTCTGAGCTTCTGATAACTTCATTAACATAGAAATATCTGAAGTTTAATTTAGTTTAAATAATGCATTTGCTGGGCTAAAATGTACTTGGAGTTGTTTCTGCTTAATTTCTTCTAATATGGAGTCTATCTGAACTTTATCAAAAATCCCAGAAGTCACTCTCTCATTAGCCTATTGGTTCACTTATATTATAGTTTTCAACAGCTGCTCTGAAAGTTCACACAAAGACCCATATTACAAGAAATCCAATACTGCCTCTTGAAGGTTTAGAAAAGTCTAAAGCTGATTCCACATATATGTATTCAAATAAATGGCAAATTAGCTAGTAACTTTCAAAGTATTAGCATAGTGTGCTTAAAATTATAATCAGCTTAATTTAGAATTCTGTCAACTAGTTTTAGTTTAATAGTCTGGTAAATTAAGCTAGCATATTTCGTTAGCATTTTTTTCCTAGAATAAACTTTGTGCGATGCTATATGTTGTMAATGCTTAGGATAAAGATTTTAGTTATTACTTGCCATTAGCAATGACAGTGCTTAATGTTTAGCCTCTCCAGACTGTGATCCCTTCTGACTCCATGAAACTATGGGTATAATGTCACTGAAAATCCAAGTACTTATATAGATGACTGCAATTAATACTAAAGGGAATTGGAGATTTATATGTGCCACTGCCATTACCACTAATGGAAATTTCACATGTAAATTGCCATGCATGGAAATAATATGCTGCTTAGTACTCTTTATCAAAAAGTCATCTGTGCAAGCAGTCATTTAAATCATAAATTCAGCTCTTTTACACCATGAAAATTATTTCTTAAAAAAAAAAAGAAAAGAAAAAATCAAGCTACTGATTTTAATGTTAAGAATTATCTTTTTACTACTTAAATTATTCAAAATTATGGGCTTAGTGTATGCCTGACTGCAACATGCAGCTTCCATTGATTTCTTTAGCTTATAGGTAAATATAACTTTAAACACAGCATTCAGAATTCATAGCTCTACCACAAATTCTTTGGTGTACTTTCCCACTGCAAACTTGTTTCCCATAACTGGCAGGCATAAAGAATGGCTGAGCTTTGAAAATCACTTCAAAGGACACCTTGGCCCTGAAATGAACTCTCAAACGTGGTATGTGCATAGGACAGCACTGGAAGCTCTTCTCGTGAGGAAAAGCTGCACCCATCAATGGCAGATATAGGGAGGTAAGCTCTTACCACAGTGTTCTCTTCTCTTTTCCCTCGAAGTGATATAGTTGATAAAAGGTTATACCAGCTTTGAATTTGCAATGCTATCTACTCTCTGGGCAAAATGTAAATGTCCTTCCAGCTGTGAAGAGTAGAGAATGCCACTGTGGTATGGATAAAAGTAGGATCATCTAACTCTTCATGTTATTGTGTCCAACATGGAAGTGCAGATCACCTGGCTTATGCTACTGCTCCTGTTCATGAGCAGTGTCACAGTGGCTCTGGCAGGATAAAAAAGATATTAGTGAGTCTACGCATTCCAAAAGGTCGTTTGAGATACAGGTGCTGTAGTTTACCATGGCAATGTTAAAGAAGAAGGAAATAGTTTAAGAGATCAAGTCCAAGTGTGCCAAATTGCAGTGCCAGCACAACTGAAGTGGGCAAAGGGACAATTAAGCCAACAGAATGAACAGAGCTGTCTTAAGCCACTTTTCTTCATAAACTTGAGACCGAACTGAACCCAGCTTTCAAAAGTAGTATAGACATACGTATTTAGAAGAAAGACAAAGAACTTGGAGCCAAGACTCTGACAGGTCTCAAAAGGAATGAAGTATGACGTTAATGGGAAGTCCTGGTTTGCAGTCCTCCTCCAGCGCTTTCCTAGTATTTTATCCAGCGCTAGCTTACTACCAGGGACCGTCCTTTGAGGCAAGACTGGCACTGAGGCTCCCCATGGAGCAAATGCCCTGCTGACTTTGACATTGTGCCTGCCTTTTCACTTCCCTTCTGCAAAGCAAAACCACTTACCTAAGACAGTGCATAGCCTAGGTGAGTGCAACGGTTAGTGAACCGGAACGGGATGAGAACCAACATAACCCCTAGGGTATTATATTAAAAGAAAAGGATGCTGCTTGATGTTATTCTTAGATCAGTTCCCTTTATCTGAAAGGTGGATATAGAAATCAAAGTTCAAAAGCAGGTTTTTGCTGTGATTCTCAGGTGTGTTTAAGACTCACAGTGAAATGCAGTGCAGAGATAAATAAACTAGATGTGAATGGACCAGCTCAAGCAGTACTGCTTGCTTGGATTTATTATCTCTGACAATGGAGGCTTCTTGCTTATTGTACTTTTTATCCAACTTTAGAAAAAATTTCCACTGGCTAAAATTTATGCAATACAATGATGGATATCCTTATGATGAAAAAATTGTGGATTTATTTAAAGTATTTTCTACTTTAAAAAATTTTGTTAGCATTCTTCACACCAGTCCAACATTGAAAATAACATTTTTTAAGTGTAAACACTCTAAATAGCAAAGCTCTCTTTTACTTTTACTCTAACCTTGCTTCTTGACTTTGTGATAATTATCCTAACATCTATCCATGCACTGCATAAAACATATTCTCTTAATATATTTCCTAAGACAAACAAAGCTATATGACCACTGCATCTATGTTTCTAATACCTTCTTAGTCCCCAAATTAATCTCTGTCAAATTTGACAGCAAATGGAAATTTCAAAGGTATTAAGTTCCCATAAGTTCTATACAGTAGAGGAAATAACCCTGTAAGAGCTTCAAGGAGTGGCTGCAACCTGAAATCACTTGTTACTGGAACTCGGAACATCCATATAGAAAAATAGCCACATAAATACTGCAAATTATTTATAAAAAAAAGTTTCAATCAAATTGTAACTGTAAAATACGCATCCATAGGAAAGCCATTACTACATTAAGTACTTGGTTCATGTATCAATGGATTTAAGTGGCATTACTTCTGAATAACTGATTCTTTACTTATGTTATGTCATGACAAAGAAGAGCACACAGTTATTCTTGTCTACATTTGTATGTTGTTTTTATATGATTCTGTCATTTCTCCACTTCTCTCTAGAGTTCCTCTTGCTTCTGAGTCTCTCATGTTCTTTCCCCACAAAATAGTTTTTGAAAGCATAAATGAGCTTCCTCTGAGTGTATTTAAATAGACCTACAGTTCTTCAAAGCAAAACTGCACGACCATATGTAATTACCTGCTTAGTTTGCTTTTCCATTCTTCATCTCTAAGTTTTCTAAGGATAAACATTCTTAAGATTTTGTTCTGACCGGAATTCTTATTTTACATTTGACTGCTTTTATTGTGACACTTCCTCCACATTCCTGCAATAATGAGATCTGTGATTTGTAATTTTTTTTCTTTGTTGTTTTATTGGGAACTTCATAGACTGCAGTTTCCTTTGAATTAATTATACAGTAGCACACATCACTCAAAAATGTAAACCCTTACAAGAGACTAAACAAAATGTATTTCATTTAATTTCTAAGGCTAAAAAGGAGCAATATTAGGATATTAAGAACCAAGTACTAAAGAACACATTTTCAGTGTTTCGGCGTACACTGTAAACAAAAACTAATGCATTTATCATGCGCTGAACTGCTCTAAGTAAAACCTAAAAGAGAGAGTAGATTTGACTTAATCCACTAAACACATTTATAAAGACATTATCTTTTATCTGCCCTAGATGTGTTACCTAATGTGCTCAGACAAGACCTCTTAGGTTTAAATAATTCCATAATGAAGGTTTAGACATTCAGTTCCCTTTTCCTGTCTGCTTTTTAGGGATTTGTGGGCTTGCATATTTGGAAACTGCTTAAAATGCTTATTCATACCCCCTTGTACCAGTATTAGATTATGCACTAACTGGTGGTATCTCCTTTATACATCTGGTCCAGGTCAACACACTGAGGGCAATAATAAAATGAAGCATTCTGATCAAGTTGCACCACTTTCTAGTTCTACTTGTTAATAGTATCAAAATCATGCTGCTTTGATTTACATCATGCCAAATTCTCTCTTGGTGTCAGCTTACTTTACCTTTGCTTTTCCTAATCAGAATTTGATTGCTTTTTGATGTAATCTTTTATATACCTTTTCTATTTGTGTAGCCTTTTTGACATATGTCAGTGACAAAATATGAAAATGAGGCCATATTCTTAGTTGTTGCTTTAAAATAAAAATTGCCATTGCAATTTCAGTTTGTTAACTAGTCCCAAATCTTCGTGCTGTGCAGAGCTTCTTTTTTATCTCCATAACAAAATATGTGAAAGACGCTTTTTTTCCCCTCCTTTAATTTGTTCTAATTGGTGTTCCTGTCTTTCTATTTAGCAAAATGTATGAAGGAATTGCAATTTTCTACCCAGATTTGTTTTAGTCTACTGAAACAATTTAGTTATGCAAATAGTAACTTCAAAGACAGTTATCATCAACTGATATTTTCAACAGTTTAATTTATTCCAAGTGTTTCACGTGCAGACTACATGGATGTATTACAACGAAGCTTTGTGATTTTTGAAGACAATAATATTATACTGCATTAGCACTTAAAAGCTGTGGAAATACATTGTTGGTTTACAAATCTAAGGAAACCTTTTTTCTAGTGCTCTGAAAGGCATAGTGAAAGGACATAAACTCTGATGTGGCGATGATGAAAGCAAAGAATAAGAAGAAAATTTAAAATGTCATGAATTACAATCCTAAATCTCTCCTCTTGCTCAAGTCTGAGAGGTTATTAGAAAAATAACTTTGTTAACTCTATTCTTTTCTCAGCAGAAGCAACCATACAATAGGGTTTGTTTTCTGTTTGTTTGTTTGTTTTTTACAGTGCTCTGAATCTGTCTTCATGTCAGTTGTATCAAAGGTTATGCTGAAAATGAAAGAAGTTAAATGAACATATTTCTTCTGGGACAGTTTTGAAGCACTAAAAGTATTCTTTAGTGTACCCTGTGTGTTTCCATATTAGCATGCGTTTAGACTAACCTTATTTTGACAGCAAAACTTCTCTTTTAAGTGTAGAATAGAATAGATGACTCAATGCAACAAAAATGTTTCAATAAGAGAAACCACTGGGAATTTTGGAGACCCAAAGTGTTTCTTGCCCAATGGGCTTAGCTTTTATTGAGGACAGTCATAAATAACTTTAAAATATTCCAGGGCGATAGGATGGAGCGGCAGATTAGGTCGTTATGGAATTACAGTTCCCTTGCTTAATGATTTTACAAAATTGCCTGGCAATCCAACAAAGAGAAGGAGCACAACGTGGTGAATGCAGGCTAATTAAACCAATAATTGCTTCTTGTTGTGTTCCCAGATAATGTGCCCCTGATAATTTTAAATGAAGTCTTGAAGCTGACTTCTTGAATGAAATGCTGCGCTAGTTAAAGCTTCACTAACTCTCCATGTGCTTAGAAATTGGCCTACTTCTCAAGGTCCCTTGCATTGCTCAGACAAATATTGCCGTGGCATGCCAGGAGTACAAGAATAGCTTTCCTGTATGTCAGGTAATGGGAATTTCTGTGTGTTCTCCCTGTTTGCCACAGTGTGACTGATTTCCCTGAACAATTCTGAAATTAGAGGCTACAAATTAAGTCTTTGATGTTCGAAGTTCTGCTTCCTTTCTTTTTTTTAAGTCTTAGGAAAAGATCCAAACTTCTACACATCTCAGGAATGCTAGTGTAAATCTGGAGTAACTCCGCTGAGATTTATTAGGGCTTTTTGAGTTATATCTGTGTCAAACGCAAGTATGTGGCTGTTGACTGGCAGCTATATTTGAACTTGGGAAATATTTCATGAAGTCCCCAAGAATTTGAAGGTGATCTTCAAAGTGGTCTGAGGAATAATTTGGAAACTTTTAATGTTGAATTTAGAGTAAGAGTTTTTGACAGTCAATCTGCTAAAAGGACTTCTTCAGACAAATTCTAGTTATATGCCATGCTGCAGATATGTATGTTACGTATGCTTTTTCACCTCAGAAAATAAGTGCATGTTTGTATTTATTAAACAATATGCGCTTTAGGTCACATATAGTCTGACAGAGAACCTGTTTTAACATGCGCGACAATTTTAGGAAACCACAGAAGGGAAGGATCCGTTCCTTTATCTTAATACTACTTGATATTATTATGTAATGTTGAGTAAATATGTTTCTGTACTGGTGCTGAAAGATTTTTACTAAAATTTTGGGCCAAAGTCTAACATGTTGTCAGATTTTTTTGTTCTGAATTGTCTTTGCATGATGTGTATGAAAGAACAGGCAGGTTTTCAAAAGTGTTGTTGAACCATGATCAGCAGGGACTTCAAAGTCAGACAAAACATCTATTATTGTTTTAGGAAGTGTGAATCAATCCTTTCCCAGCATAAAAGAAATGTGATGTATTAGACTAGTTTGAAGCACAATGCATGTTTTTGGCTGTACAGTTTCCTTTTAAGCATTATCCAAAATTATGTCTTTAGGAAACCAAACACAGATGCAATTTGCAAAGTTCACTTTCTAGTACTGAGAAGTTCTTTAAATCAAAACTTTTGGAATTATTAATGGAGACAGAGCTGTCACTGATGGCATTTTCCATATCACAGAATGTATAGCTGATGTGTTCTCTGCAGTCTGCTGTAATATCCTTAAAACAAAAATCAGAGCCAATCTGTAAGGTCACATGAGCTAAAATTCCCATTGGTATTCACAGATAGTAGAAGAGCAGCAGAACTTGCCAATACTCACTTTCCTATTAATTCTTACAGTAAATGTTCATGAATCTGTTCACAAAATGCATCCCAGAATTTGTAGTCTTGTAAATTGATAAGTTTACATTTAGGAATTGTGAAACTGCATTTTTTTGTTGGCTTTTTAATGAGAGATAGGCCCAATATATTTTATTTGGCAGCAACTGGGACAATGAAAAGCAATATTGCTAGTGAAGGTTTTATTTCTATTTGTTCTGTGTCTTGTTAAGCCTTACTGATATAAAACCGTCTGTTTAAAAAGCTGTAAAAAAAATAGACTGCCAACACACACAAAAGCTAAGCACTACAAAATAGTCTTAATATCTACTGGCTGATAGCTCAGTGTGATGTAAAAAGGCCTGAAGATGGATGGGTGGATGGATGGATGGAGAGGAAGTCAATTAGCTATGTAGTGACAAACCACAGTTTCCAAGTAAATGATTGCAGTATTTATGATTAATATTAATTCACTTTTTTATAGTGAATATTCATTTGCACACTGATAATACCTTGTTATCTCATACTGTCTTGAAATAGCTTTAAGTATTCTATAAGAGTATATTTTTTTGCTCTGTCAGACTCTGTGACCTAAATATAATGCAAGCCAAAAGTAATTTGTACTGATAATAGAAAAGTTGTAAGAAGGTGCATGTGAGCAATAATGTTACTCATACTAGGACAACGAAAAGCTCGGGTTATATTGTGCGAACCATCAAGTAACTGACCATTACTATTATCTCAGAAATAAGCTGAAAAAATTATCTGATGTCAATAGTTTGTTGATGTAAAGGTTTTCCAGTATATTTCTGCCCAATTTATTCTGCAGTAATATTGGCCAGATATTATGAGAAATAAGATTCTTTGAAGTTATTTATGGTTACTTTATGTGAATGTTTTATTTAAACCTCTCATTCAAAATTAAACTATTAAAAGTGTCTGTAAAATTTTTCATATTACTTGTTTTCCCTCAAATGAGAAATGTATAAGGAAATGCTGCTTTATAACTGCAAAGTCTTACTGACAAATGCGTCTTAATCATGCAATATTTATATAGAGTTACTATAGGATTGTTCATACTATTTAACATTTTCATGTGCGTATACTGGTGAATATACTAAATAAATACTTTCCACGTGAAAATATGATTTACCAGTCAATTGAATTATTCACAATGATTGTTAAATCATAGAGTACTCTACAAGCTATAAAGATCCCAGTCTTGAAAAAGTGCATACCTAGATTTAACTCTCTTTGCTATGAGTTCACAACATGTAATATATGGCAGATGTGCAACTCTTTTTGAGATTAGGGCAAAATATGCATTCTGATTACTCATGAAGTTTGTGCTGTACTATTTTACATAGAATATTATCTGTCAGGTCATATGCTGTCTATAATTAAAATGCTGAAAACGTGAGCAAAATTTTGTGATAAAATATAGAAAATTTTAACTTTTCTATCAATAAAATCAATAATTCATCAATAATAAAGAATTGTTAAATAGGCCTAGGTTATTTTTTGTCCTCAGAAATCACAGTTTCACTGCTGTTGGTTTAAAAAAAAGAAAATATACCGACTAAGAGGTGAAAAAAGGGAAGGAGTGAAGTAAAATCAGGAGAATCATAGGACAAATCACTGTAAGAAAATGCAGAAAAATCATTGTCAAATCTACATCTTATGAGATGGGAGACACTGTTTTTGAAAAACACTTCTGGTTAAAAGACTTTGAAGTTAAGAAAAGATATCCAGTAAAGCATGTATCCTCAATGCAGCATGTGATCTGTGAGGGAGAATATTATGGCATGAATAATGGATAAATAGCAGCCGGAGGTAGAATTATACCTGAACACACCCCTGAGATACTATTATTAGATTATTGTATCTTATTGTATCTTATTTCTTGTGTCCATATTTCATTAAGATTTTCAGAAGAAAAGAGCTACCTGAATGATTCAGTCTAGAAAACAGTATTTGTACTAAAAAGCTTCATCTATTTCATTTGTCTAAGAGAAAATGAAGTAACTTGACAGCCTATAACTACCTATCTCAGGCTTCTGACAGTAGCTTTCTTATTATTCTAACAGAGAAGACAGCATGAGACCTAAAGTCAACACAGAAATAAGATGACAAAAGTTGAGGTAATTAACCGTTAACCATTCAGATGCTTACCTGTAGACAACAATATTTGAAGTTTTCAAAGACTCTTTTGGATCCAGACCTTAACCACAAGTTTAATCTTAACTTTGAAGGCTGTAGGACTTAAATATATGTGCTTAATATGTTTTACAGTAGATTTAATACTTTTAAAGTATGACATAGTGATTTTTATTCATCCCACTTTCCTAGTATTTCTTTAAAAAAAACTTAGGTTCTTTTTCTTAGTCAGTGAATAGACTCACACATGCTTGCTCTTTAATATTTATTTGTATTTATTTTTAATGGCTCCATAACAGATGGTTAGACTTAAAGCATCATCCTCCTGGGTATTCAATAATAGGCAAAGATACCAGAAGAAATGAAAGGGAGAAGAGCAAAACAGATGTTGTAAAGCTGCTGCTCATGGTGAGACATCAGAGGATAAGCAGATGTCTTCCAACTTCACCAATCAGTTCTGCAAAGGTGTTGACCAGTTGTGCAAGAGTATACTATAGCATTTGTTTCTCTGAACACAGATGAAGTATTTGTCTAGGCTTTGAATGTGATTGAAAGTAAATAGACTAACTAGTCCTTTTTTCATTCAGCCTTGAAACTACATTAAAAAGACAGCCACCTGTACTTCCAAATACTAGTCAGATGTCAAATATACATAAACAAAACCTCTTCCACCTTTTTTTGGAAACTGTTTTTTCTCAAAGCTGTCAGCAATACTTTGGACTTTTAAGAGTATTTTAAACCATACTGCAGTTGATAAATGGTACATAATAGTAAATACATATAGCATTTTTGGCATGCTACGTGAGTGAGAATATTTAACACACTGATGGCTAATACAACTTAGTGTGTTGGCTCCTATGAATTCATACTTAGGATATGACTGTATGGTTAGGGCTAGAGAGCTGCTTATTTGCATCACTTGCATCTATATCTGGTGGTGTGCAAGCCAGATCTATTACTGAAGCTATTTAAATAATTAAGTATAACTATGTTGTATCTTCAATGGACTTTTCAGCGTGGGCACAGTCTCATGTTATTGTAGCTGCACAGCTTCAGAATTGCACATGACTTGTTTCCCGTAAAAAGTGACTAAAGCTATCATGTAAAAGATTGTACAAAGTTTCAGATTTCACCTGATGAAAACAGACCTAAAACTTAGATTTTGCAATACTCAGTGTTAAACTGCAGAAGCTTCTCCAGTGATTTCAGCTTTTTCCATGAGTCGCCTCACCCACCCCTGCTCCACATATGTATAGACAGCTGATAGTTTTAGAAAGTTGTCTTTGAGAAGGTAGTGGCGTTTGCAAGGAACATGGTTTTTTTACTTAAAATTATTCTTTCTTCACCAAATTGGCTATTTCGGATAGATGATATTGTAGGTTCACTTATGTGTTTAGCTGTCGTCGTTTCAAACTGATGTTATGTTCTAAGAGCGTAACGCTTTTGAAAATAGTGATTTTGTGAAATGATGGGGAGAGGAGAGGTCTGATACTTTTATGATTTCACTCTTCTTTGTACCAAATCATGGACCTGAATTCCTATCTTTTAGCTTGTAGCTAGAATTTGCGGCTGCAGTGTGAATAGCCATCCTGTAACTTAGCAGTGTTGCTCACCCATGTAGAATCTCAGGCCTTGTATCACGCAGATCTAATGGTGCTCTGTTTAATTCATTTGCCAAGATTAAACGGACACATAGCTTATTACACAATTTATTTTAGATGCAGAAGACACTTAATATTAGTAAAGCCTATTCTTGTCTAGTCATTGCATAACTAACTAACCTCTTGGCATCCAAGCAGAACTAACCTTGCGCAGGTAATATGTGAAACAACAGAGCTGGAGGCAGAAGACGGAGAAAGACAAACCATTCTGACAAGGCTAACCATCTTCCCGTGAATTTTAAGAACTGAGCTAGACTGGATTTACAATCTTTTGGAAACTTTTGAAATATATGATGAAATTCTGTGTGTGAAGAGATTTTGAGGTAAAACAGAAGAAAAAGAAGTGCACAAGTATAAAAACTTATTAATAAAACAGAAGTCTGGCAGTGACAGGTTATCTTCTATTAAAATATCAATATGCAGCACCAAAGACTGCAAATAACTGACTGAAAATAACMTGAACAACTTCATTCCTCTCTTATCTCTAAGATGCATAGGCCTCTAATGTTTATTTTCTTCCTGAAATCCAGGGAATTTACAGATCTTCCTGTTGCAGAGTTATGTGCTATGTATCAAATATTTGGTAATGATTTATGGTCTATTTAATCCATACAATCTCCTTCTGCAGGGACCAAGATAAAGGGAAGGGAAGTATGTGAGGAAAAGGGGAATCACTTATGCCCTTTCTTGCAAGACTATCACTATTTCTGTTTAAATATTAAAATAGTAACAACACAAAAAAGATATTCATGAGTAGATACAGGATGGTCTGGGGGGAGGGACAAGAGTAAGAAAAAGCAAAACATCAAGAAAGTTTAGTAATAAAAAAAAAAAAGAATCAAAGCCATACTTTGCATAAAGAATAAAAATCAAACCGAATCCAAACCTGTTAAGAATTGATAAAGTTTCATTAACTTTTCTCCCTTTTTTTGTCTTTCTACTCTTTGCCTGTGAATTGGACTGAAAAGCTGACATACCTGACTAGAGCAAGAACAAGTATTCTGGTGGCACTTTTGACCTATACGATATCATAAAGCATTTGGAAATTCACAAGGAAAGTCTTTACTAGTTAAATCCCTAGAAATTGTTCAGTGATGCTTTCTGCTTTCCAGGATATACCCCATCAGTCTATAGATATCTGATTCAGCAAATTTCTCCAAAAACCTTAAGCTTTTCCTTCCCAAACTTCTAAAAATTCCAGTAGCCCAGTACTTATTACTACCATAGTAGTAATAAATGAGTGTAACAGGGCAACGTACTATTTTCAGTGGTTCTTTCAGTGGCATTCTCATTTGACATAAGCAAGGTGTCAGAATCTGCTCCATAATTATCAGCTTAACTTTTTCTAAAGTAAAGAGATATACAATGAATCTTTAATTATTATGCATCCATACACCTTCAGAGCCTGTCTAGCTCCAGACTTGCAATCTGCTTGCTTCTCATTTGTGTTGGCATGCAAATCAAACCAATAGAAGTTCTTTTTTAAAAGCAGAGAATCTGCAGATGGGGTGGGCAGTTTTCTCAGGATTTTCTGGCTAAGAGTTAATATGGCTAGGAAGTTGCTGGATTTTCATGATTCCTGACAATAGAATCACTTCTGAAGCATCTGCGAGAGTGTGTGAAATACAAGCAGCTTTGAAGTTGTCCTACACTGTGTCGGATTTGGGCCTCCAGCTGATTTAGCTATTGGAGGTAAGACTTAAGCCACATTTGTTGTTTCCCCCGTGTCAAATGGATCAAAGACAAATACAAGGAAACAAAAAAACACAGCGGGAATTAAAATGAAGTGACTATAATGAATATACCATAAATGAAAACTTTACAAGCAGATATAGACATTTTTTTGCTGTTCTTTGCATGTTTTATTTATAAATGTAGAATACCCATCATATGGGTCTTCTAGTTATCTGGTATCTATCTCTAAGTCATGTTTATTTAGATTCAATTTTCATCTATGTTCATTGCTTGCAATAAAATAGGCTCCCTGTGAAGTCTGTTGAAATTAGTGTGATTCACTACCTGATTCCGCAATAAAGTGTAAATAAACTTAATACCAGTGTGTAGAAATGTTTGGTAAAAATTTTCAGAAAATATGTTATGTAAATATAATGTGTGTGTACACATATATACATATATGTACACACACACACACACACACACACACACACAAATGTTATGTGATACAGAGACATTCTCCTTAGTTGATGATATTGTTAATTTTTTTCTCCATTACATACTATCAATAAATTATGAACAACCTACCCTTTTTTTTGTGACATTCATTCATGAATATATTTTGAAAGTGCTGAGGAGGTGCAATTTATTTTATGCAGCTTTTGGAATGAATGAACAGTCATTTTCCTTGGTGATACCTTTCTGCCAGGAAAGCTTTAGGTTGGAGCAGAACATAGCCCATTCAGTTATATCCATTTCTGACCCAGTGAATGTCAAACTTAATACACATTCTGATGCTTTATCATTCACTTGTACACTATATATACAGCACAAATCTATAGTAATTTTTTTATAACTTCTCTGTACTCCATCAAATATAAATTCTGACTTCTGGCCATTCCTGCTCCATATATCTGTAGTTTAAGCAACTGCTGCAATATTATTTATAGTTTCCAAATCCATCTGCTCCCAGGATCTCATATCATTCTTTTCTGTTCTGAACAAGGAGATCTTAAACTGAGCAATAGATGCTTCTGAGGAGCATTATCATCCTGCTTTAGTTAGTAATATCTTTCCTGATAAATTTACAATTAGCATTACCAATGTTATAAAATGAAAGGGTCATAGGAAATACTGCCAATTTTTAGGATGAGGAGAGATTATATTTTCAGTTTATGTCCTGCATTACTGTTCAGACAAGTCTAAAAATCTGTTCTAGAGAATGTTTTCCTGATGGTTATCAAATCAATTAAAAAAAAAGCATATACTCACTCTTGAGAGAGGGACATTTCTTGCTTTTCTTTAAAGTATTTGGACTTTCAGATGCCATGGAGAACATGATCCTCTACAAGCTTCATTAATATAAAAAAATACACAAATATTTACTATATACAGATTTTATTAAATATAGACTAGATCCTAATGTAGACAATAGAGGTTTTTCCAAAGTGAGTGTGTGGATGTAGCTATTCTCCTGAGAATGTTGATAGCAAATTGAAGACAAATATCCTCCAAAGCACAGGAAAGGGAAATGCCATACCTTTTGGGATCCTTTTTTTTTCTGTTTCTGTGAGGATGTGTCCCAGCATATTAACACAGATGTAGGAAAATGTAAAATGGATCCCTAAATATTTGTCATTTAATAGTACACTAATAATAATAACAACCACACAGCAGTTGCTATTAGTTCAATAGAACTTCTACTTCATTTTTTCTCCAAGATTTTAAATTGTACTTTTCATCCTCTACTTTGAGAACTTCATGCAGTGTGGGTTTTGGTTAGCTGAAGTCTGACATGTTACCCTGGACATCTCTCATTTTATTGATTTTGACTCTTGTGGTAGTTAACTGTTTTCTCTGTTTTGCAATTTCCTTGAGTCCCTAAATAAATGATTAAATAAAGATCTTATTTTCTGGTGATTTCTCATAAGTAGTTTTCATTCTTGTGCATTTGACTACTATGTTAGTGAGCACCACATGAGGAAATAGTACATAACTCTGTTCCTGAGTCTGTAAGTTGTCTGACACGGTATGTATTTTCTCCCTCCACTGAAAGCTTTGAAAAATCTCTCATGCCTGTTCCTTCGAKAGCATTTATCTTTTTAAGTGTTTGCTTGTTGCTAACATCAAATTTTTGTTTGCTGAAGGGATAATAGTTGCAATCCAAGCATATGAACTTATATGACCAATGTCATGTTGCCATTTGTCTCCTAATAAGTCCTGGTTAGCCAAACCCTACTATGCAAACTTAAACCTGCCACAGGTATAGGAAAAAAATTTACTTAATGATGCTGTTTACTTACCTACGTTGTTCCTACATCCTGATGCCTGCTGTCTTAACAGAACCTGGAACATTTTATCCAAACATATTTGTCATCACACTGCCTAAAGGAAATAATAGCACCCACCCAGCTAACTTTTTTATTAATTGGAAGTTGTTAATRTACATTATCTTTGAAGGACTTCACTATATAGTATTGCATACTTTGCTCTTGACAATATTTACTCCTTTGTGGTACATACTTTCACACATCTTTAAGTGTTTCTCTTTTTCCATCCTCTGTAGGTGTTTGAGTTTGTAATCATTACTACACTGCACTACACTCTAATACAGTAATTTCCATTGTATCAGTGCATTTCACTTGAACTGATGTAGTCATTCCAGTGTGAAAGTGTGTAAGACAATCACAATCTTTTATTTAAGTCATGTCTCCATTCTAGCTAAACCATTAGTAGTAGCTGAGTCCTTTACGAAGCTAAAAACTAGCTGGAGCTTGTTTTTAGATATTCCTTGACTGAGACACTTACAAGCATATTAGTTATTGTTCATTCAAGTTTATAATATTGTGGTTCAGATAAATCAAGTATTTATTCTTTTATATGATCAAATAGTTCCCCAAACTAGGATTTTAGGCTTTTTGGAAAAATAAATTTTGCAGTTTTAATCATAGCTAGTTTTATCCATGCCATTTTCAAGGTCTGCACAGATTATACATAGCAGACTTCATGCAGCACTTTGAATGTGTTCAGAAATGCAAACAGAAATAGGATGTGTTATGGCCTGCTCTGCATCTGTTTGGGAGCACAGAGCGCTAAATCTGTGTTATTCTGTGATTTGCACTAGATGGTGGCTGGCTTCAATGGTATTTGAAGAGTCTTGTTTCAAAAAATCAATACTGTAGTTAAAATCCAAATCAGAGCTCAATGGAAGTGATGAATTTGGAGTTCTCTTGGTTTTAAAAGGGAAGAAGCCGTTTTCAAATCTTTTGCTGCAAGAGCACGTTGTCCGTAATCTTTTTACCATAAGCCTAGGTACATTGACTTCAAATGCATGGTACAAACTCTATTTGCAGGGAGGATTTTTTTTTTTTTTTTCCTGAGAGAATACAAATATGGAAGTTTCAGGACAGGCAAAAAGACAAGGATTGTTACTGTATTAGTTTTATCTTTTTTTTTTTCTTTTGGTGAGGTTTTGTTGGTTACTTATGAGTGGAATAATCCCATGCATGAGCAGAGGCTGGGACCTGAGTGGCTGAGCAGCAGCCCTGCTAGAAAGGATCTGGGGAATGGATGCCACATTGGATATGAGCTAATAGGAGCGCTCACAGCAATAAGGCAAACTGAGCTACGTCAGGAGATTCACAGCCAGCACATCAAGGGAAATTACTGTTCCTCTCTACCCAGCACTGCTGCCAAGGCTGGGCCTGAAATACTGGGGCCCAGTTCATGAAGGACATGAAAAATTGGGCAGGGTCCAGTAGAAAGCTACACCTCCTGCCAAGAAAGGCAGAGGGGCTGGGGCTTGTCTAGCCTAATGCAGAGGCAAAGACTTTAGGAAGAAAATTCTTCATGAGGAGGGTAGTGCCTCACAGGAGCGGATTACTCAGAGAAGTTGTGGTATCTTCATCCATGAAGATGGATGGATCCATCATGCCTCAGATACCCAAAGAACAACTGACCTGATCTACTCCCATGCTGATAGTCTTGCTCCAAGTATGAGGTTAGATGAGACAACCACCAGAGGACCCTACCTACCAGCGCTTCTATATTCAATGAATTATATACACCTAGTGTTTTAATTTCTGTCAGAGTACTTAATAAATTTGTGTATTTTAGAAATTAAAGCAAATCAGTTATTGATTTTTAGAATATGAAGGCTTTTTCATTTTTATATTCATGAGTCCAAAAGTGAATACAATTTGTTGGTGAACTTTTAATACTCTAGAATGCCATAAAAAAAACCCAAAGCCTTTTATTTGTGAGAAACTGGTCTTCTAAATTCTGACAGCTCAATTTTTTCCATTTCTGCATAGTAAAACCTTATGCCAAAACCATTATATTCTCTGGAGAAAGACAGGCATATACTTAGCTTTGTATTTATTATACAGTAAATAAAAGTAAGTAGAAAACAGTTCCAATTTTTTATTATTTTCAGGTTTTATAACGTGTAACTGCTGCTTGTGTAGGCTATTATTTTTTAAAATCTCGTGTGTCGTGTTTAGGAAAAATACTACTGAAAGTGATCTGACATGATTCCCTCTCCTCTCCCTCCTCCCCTACAGAAAGTCTTTTAAGTATTTATGTTTTTCTCTATAAACTTTTCTAGTATCAGTATCAAAACTAATGTTCCATCAGACGACTTTTTGGTGTGGGAAGTGCTGATGCTCTTTTGACTGTAGGGACATGAAAAGGTGGATGACAACATTTAATAAGGATGAACCTTCATGCTCAGTCAAATTTAACAAGTGTATTATTTGAAAAATATTCAAATTACTTTCCACCTTTCTGATCCATTTTTCTCTCCAAATGGCCAATTATAACTTATTATTATTATTGAGCAGTGAATGTATCCCTTATAACTCATCTCTTTTTCTGGTTTGCAGAAGCTGAGAGGCCATAAATCTGACACATTTGCTCATAGTTGCTGTGTCAGCTCTGCTGCTGTGATGTCATAAATAGATTTAATTAGCAGAAGTCAAAGATAATGGAGGGAAGGGAAGTTCCTCCTGATTTATAGTTAGCGGCAAAAGAATATCATCCCCTCAGAAAATAAGAAAGAGAATGAACATAAAAGCATCCCGTGTGGGGTAGCAATTTTGTGATATTTTCTTGTAGTGTAACTTTGTATATGAGCACAGAGAAAAGAAGAGAGCAGTAATTCTATTATTCTTTTCCCTCATGTTATTGCTGAAGACTTCACCATTCTTTGGATCAGCTTCTTATTGTGGGACTAAATAATTCTTTCTAATACAAAACCAAAAGTGGAAAAAACATGTGAGAGGAATCCTGAAGTTGGACAACTTATGTATCAGCTGAGTCAATCGTCAGAGTCTGTTCTGAACTCCAGATTCACCTGTCACTCATGCTTTTCAGTGCAAGAATATGCTTGGGTACTGCTTGAACTTTAGTTCCGGTAAGCTGAACCTAAGAACAGAATTGTGATAACAGACTAAGCCTTTAATGCAGACAAAAAATAATGTTCATATAGTCTGAATAGGATTGGTATGGATGGCATCATAAGCTTGTGCCTGTTCTTAACTTCTCAGTTTAGATGTGATCTCCTAGTGACATAAGTTTACTTTCCTCCGTACTTTGGGGGAAAAATGAAAACACTCTTCAGAGCTCTCACTCTGTACTATTGGCTTCATGGGTGCTTTGTTCCTAGTATTTTCACTTTTCCTTTTCTTTTTCTTTTTTTTTTTTTAAGACTTCACTGTGAGACTACAAGCATCTTTCTAGAAGCCCCTGTCATTCACACTCCTTTCTTAGTTCCTACTTACTCCTTTGGTGGTGGGAGAGAAGGTTGCCCCTCAAAAATTAAAAATTTCCCTAAAAATCTTCATTTTTAAGTTGATTGATTTTAATATATTAATAATAATTGCATTCTCATATTTTAGATAATAGATACTTACTAACAACTTCTCATGTAGCATATGTAGCTTTACTTGTTATGAATAATATTAGTGTAGAAAGTCCTCTACAATAGACCTCTTATCTTACACTAAGCCACATAACTATTTCTCATATACAAAACTGCTATGGTTTTGCACATACATAGTATATAACAACATAATTCTTACTATGTTTCTTGATCCCTATTTTACATTAATACTGCTTTGTTGCCCTCAGTGAAATTCTTTAGAACTTTACTTATATTTCAGTTGGTGTAGGCGCAACATTAGGCATGATTTTGATGCAATGGTTATAATCAGGACCTGTGGYGGTGCTGTATGTGAACATCTCTTCAGTTTCTGCTACTTAGATTAAAATCTGCTATAGATTTTAGTGATCCATTGGCTTCTAAAATTGCTAACATCAAGGACAGGAACACAGAGAAGACTCTTACCAGGAGTATATTTATATAATGCCCTAATGACAAGGGAGAGACTGCCGCACTTCAAGGAATCATGAACTGTTTCAGTTTTGTCCTTCCTTTTCTATTATTTTCAATGGAGCAACAGAAGTTGGAATGGCTTTTTTAAGATTCACTTAAGGGAATGTGTCCAAAAACTGTAAAGAAACTGCTATGTTTGGCATGCTTTTACTTTTCGCAAGCTTTATTCTTATTCATTTTTTATTTCTCTTTGTTCTCTGCAGAAGTGCTTAACTTCCATACCATCTATTTTTATTCACTATTCAATCCTACATAGTTAAATCAGTAGCATTGTGTAAACATGGCACACAGTCTGCAGTCATTTTTAACATTTACTGATGCCTAACGATTTCTTTTTTATTCCACCTAGTTGGAAAACAAATATATATATATATATATATATATAAAAGCTATATATATATATATATAAGCTAAATTCTTTGGCAGAGAGACTTTTCTCATACACACTAGCAAATCAGAAGTCTGATTATTTATATAATTAGAAAAATAATTTTTATATAATAACTCATTTCTGTTTAATAACAGAAATCAGTTTAAGAGTATACACCATTCAGTTACCTCCCAAAAAATCCTACCATGTTGCAGTGTATATTATTCAGAGTGGTTACTAATATAAAAATAAAAGAAAGATCTCTGCCCTTTTATTTACTTTGTATAGGTCCAAGCTAATCCTCCAGGTTTTTAGTTAACAAAACAGTCCCAAAATCTAGGGCAAAATTATTGTATAGGACTGTTAGCTTCTCTCTTTTCCTTCCCCTTAGTGAGTTTTGCTCATTTCATAGCAACATTAAGAAAAATAAGAAATTCCCTTTCCCTAGCATATTGCAGTGTTTGCTTTTATGCTGCATTGGAGCAAATGTGGCGAACTTAATAGGGAGGAGGAGGAAGAAAATGAAAAGGTCCAGTCTCTCAAAAGTCAACAGAATAATGGCACACTTATTTGAAAGAAACTGAGAAGTGACTAGATTATAATGTATAAATATAGTATTAGAAACACAAAGGTGCTGAAAGCTCTTAAGGAGCTCTTTAATCTTCTAATCAGCGGCTGGAAGATGCTGAGATATTAACCAAACAGCGGAGGGAGTGAGGACCTTGGCAGTCTGTCATCTTCTAGGAAATAGAAGGAAAACAACCTACTAATCTGAGGTGGAGTCCGGGGATTATGTGGAATGATAGCCTGCAAATGGCAGGGATTTGGCTCGATGACCTAGGGGTTCCTATACACATTCAGATGAAAATTTAAATAGACATTTTTTTGACAGTTCCAAAGTTTGAAAGTTTGACACTTTTGAAAGAGTCATCAAGATATCAACGGGAAAAATTGCTTCACTTTTAACAATGTAAATTCAGGAGCGTGTGTCATTCTGGAAGAAACATTTTAGTAAAATATGAGTTATTTCACTCTCTACACAGGCAACCTGATATAAAGGATTTCAGACTAGACAATTAGTTATCCTTTTGGACCTTAAAATATATGTACAACATAGGTTAATTGGAGAAAGTCCAACAGAGAAGAACAAAAATCAACAGAGCTCCAGATAACATGACCTACAGAGAGACTGATTTACTTTAGTTATTTAGTATGAAGAAAACTAGTGTGTGTGGCGGGGGGGTAGGGAATATTCTTAGACACAAGTGATAACAATTTTCAAAACCACAAAAGGTGCTCTAATGCTTTTGAAAGCTGTTCRGAGGAGAGGAATAATATATTCTCTATATCCGTAAAGAACAGAGCAAGAAAATTCAGAAGCAAAGATTCACTTTAGACATTAAGAAAATAATAATAATTATAAAAAACTTTCTACAGGCATGGACAGCAAAACTTTGGGATTACTGAGGAGTCTTCAGTGTAAGATCTTATGCGGCCATTATTATGAATGACAGATGTGGATGCTAGATATACTGATGCCCTTTTCAGTTCTAAGGTTCCATATATGTGGGAAAAAGCACCAGCTATTCAAACTTATCAGGAAAAGAATTGTATCTTTTTGTGGGAAGAAACACTAAATGAACCCAAATTAAGCAATAAGCATTTACTGGAAATCTTTTCCTTTTCTGATGGTTCTAGTCACAGCTTCATAATGTTAGCGCCACTGCCTTCCAAACAGAAAGTGGCTAAGAAAGTAAAAGGCAAAGCTGTGGTTTTGACGGAAAAGATTTGACTCAACCAGTCATCTTTTCCATTAAGTTTCTTTCTTTCTTCGTCCTTAATAACGACAATAGAAACTTTTTTTAATTCTGTTATACACTTCCAAAGTGTAGTGATACTAGTAACTCTCAAGGAAATCCACAATATATTCCTCATTATTATTTTGCCAAAGTAAATGGAAATAGTACTTTAAAATTTAATGCAGAATATGCTTAATGATCTACACCATTATTATTACTGGTTAATCCTCAGTAGTGACATATACAGCATACACCATATCCAGAAGGGAAACCATCACCACCACCAACAAAAAAATCTACTAAATCAGAATTCCTGATATAATAACTAGAAGCTTTGTTTAATTGCAGCTGGGTAGAATTCACTGGGCTGAGAATGCAATTATGCACCTTGGTGCAGCCTTAGCAGCTCAGAATAAAATACCTCTTTTTCTTTCTGTAACTTTTAAGAGAAACTATGATAAAATATTTGGCAGCACCATTTAGGTGCCATTGTCTGTTGGAGTCTGTTTTGGAAAAGGACCTTCATGTACTGTGTGAACCTTTGTGTTCGGAGGCAGCAGCATGGGGGCATAGCAGCATATTTCCTCCACAAACTGAGAGAACTATCTGGATATTACATTAATCAGAACATTTGACTGATTTTCATTTCAAGTGTAACAATATTTGCCATCTTTTGCATACTGCAGTTAACAGAAGAATGTATCATTTATTCTTTATATCCTACGTAAATAATATTTCCACTGAATCATAGAAGTACGTAGTATAAAAACAAGATTCATCTCTGCATATGTAGTTGGTGAAGCTGTAGGTGGAAGTCAAGATGGATGTATTCAATACTAAAGGGACAGCTTTGAAATAATTAACCAAATCAGGCTTTGCTGGAAAATGACGACGTCAACATGGGGTTTTGCTGAGTGTTGATAGACCTCAGATGCTCCAGATAGGAAAATATGTTGTCCTTACTAGCATCAGTCATGTACTTTCTTGTGACTGGACAGCGAGAGGAAATCCATGTTTCTGTGCCACAGGTAAATAGGTCAGAATTATTCCCTTAATACTGGATACCAGGATAATGAAGCCTTATTTACTTATTGTTTGAGGGTTTCTTTTCACCTTTCTTTTGTGGGAGAAAAAACTAATTACACAAATGACATGTTATTGATTACTTATTGAATTGTAAAGTTAGAAAATGCAACTTTGAAGGTTGTCAAGATATGATAACATTAATAGGTTGTACATGTGGAGACTTGCTGGTGACTTGGGACAGCTAAGGATTACTGCATTTTGATTATTTATGATATTCACATGCAAAACTTTTGAACATCCCTGAAGTTTGGATGTTAAATACATACCTAAAATAAATGTAAATCAAGCTCAATTTAATTAAAGTTTATATATTTTAAATGAAATCAGGCAAACTAAAGTAAATGTGAAAGTTCGAACTTCACATTTCTTAGCTCTGTCCTAAACATCTACAATTGAAGTTGCATTAATAAAGTTTTGGTTTCTTTTCTAAGGAGAAAGGATTGCCTTTAATGCAGAATGCTTTAATGGAACCGTAGTAATAGTAAAGTAAAAAGTTCTTGTTAAAGAAGGGAAAAGATAAATTACCTTCTGTGGATTTGCATGTTAATAACCAATTTGAAGGAAGTGTCAGGAAACTGATGTATTGTCTGATGAGCTGAAATTTTGGAATCACTTAAGTCAAAGCAATGGTTCTGATGCCTTTGGTAGGGGGGAGTTGTTTTGATTTTCAGACAGATATATTGAATTAGGATTGTGCTCTGTCTTGGTATAAAAATGTGCTTCGAGTATTATGTATTTATTGTGACATTCATGTAAGAGAAGGGACTGTGTCATATTTCTCTTTGAAGAAACATCATGGCAAATGTGATGGCTCTCCTACAAACAAAAAGAAAAAAAAAGATAAAGTTAGTCTGCTAGCTATAAGCATCTATGGCAGATTTATGTAATGATGAATTATATATATTGAAAATTTATATTTCCAGATATAATCCCCTTTGCTGTGTCAGGACAGTGTGACCTAAAATATATGGTACTGTTGCTGTTTCCTGGATGGCAGCAGTATCTAGTGCATGTATTTCTGTAAATGCTAAAGAGCAACATTAAAGTTCTGAGTGGATAATGTAAATGAAGGGGGATAATGAGAGAGCCAGTATTATATGAAAGTGAGGAACTGGCTGGGTTATTTAAGTATATATTTTCTGATGGCAGACTATCAGAGATTTCTGACTGTGTAGAATTTTTGCTCTAGAAATTTAATAATTTGGTTTTGGATTATAGCTGTATTCCATTTAAACCTACCATCAGTCTTGAGATACAGATCTTAATGTCTTTCAAAGGGCTTGATATAGTCTTGATATCATCCATATTGATGTTTCATTAACGTTTCCAAGATCACTGCTAACACGTTATTAACATATGGTTCATTGCCTTTGAAAAAATGACCTGATATTTTAAAATTAAGTTCTCTGTCTGCTAAGAAGCTGATTCACACAGTTTTTCTTTAAATTGTGTTTTCTCATTGGAGAAACTGCTTTCCTAGGATCTTCATTCATTTTCATGCTATATGTTAGCTTAGCTAACTTCTACTTTTTAGTATTCTTTAAAAGACATTTCAAGACATCAGCCTGTTTGCAGTGTGGTCTTAATTTTATGCTTATTTTTTTCTGTCAATGGTAGTGACTGTGAGCAAAATAAACTGGACTTCTGTTGGCATTGTATACCTTGGAAATATATTGTTCTTGAATATTAAATAAGATTATTTAATGACAGCTTTCATGATGGCAGGTCAAGGATGTGTATATAATGACAGCTGACATACCTTTTCCACAGGCATCATCACAGAAATAACCCCTTATAGATTGGAGGTTTCCTGAGTGTATTTTTGACATCTACAAAATAGACAGGTAACTCTGGCAGCATGATGAAGTGTCATCCTACCATTTACATCAAGTGCTTTGCTCCAGTGTTATCATCCTTAAATCATCTGTACACCTACATCTGTATCATCTATATTTGCTTTACTCTTTTGGTCTTTTTTGAGCTACTTGCATCATCTGCAAGTCTGGACTCTTCTATCAAAACCTGATTTCAGTGTACCACTAACCCAATATAATCCAAAACAAACAAACATAAAATCTGGAAAGTTTATGGCTTTTTTCTGAACTCCCATTACATATCAGGTGTATAATCTTAAGAGAATTTAAGATGTTACACTAAAAATGCATTGCTACCAGGATCACAATTTAAAATAGTCACATCTGTTATGAATTAATTGACATTAAGTTAAGGTGGGTTACAATCATGAGATAGGAGGGAGTAGTTTTATGGGTAGAAATGCTTTTAGGGAAGATGCCTATAACCAGCATTTGGGAAATATAAGGTCATCAGTCTAAATAAATATCTCAGCTCAGAAATGTGTTTCTGGTTTCAAGTATGGTCTTCTCATAAAGTCAGTTTAAGTTTGTTAGCCATGTAACAATGGCCATACCGTCCCAATGTAAGTAGCCATTTTAATTGTATGTATATTCCATACTTCTGGCCTACTTACAAAATCACTGCATCTTGGCAGCGTGCTCATGCCTATGACTATGCAGCAAGACAGGAAGGAATGATGAATATAGCTCAGAAATGTTTGATTAAATTATCTTCAATGGAAAATACTGACTTGTTACATTCCCACAGGAAAACCTTTTTTAATTAGTTTTGATTAAACTCTGTGAAGAAGATTTTTCAAGTTACAGATGGAATTGGTAGTTGAAATTAAAAAAGAAATTTAACTCAGAATAGACCAAAGCCTTGTGGATAAACTACCTGACTAAGCCTCCAGAAATCCAGTTTCATGTGTCTGGAGTAAACTGGCAAAAAAGAAAACTCTAACAGCCTGAAGAGATGCATTAGTATGTGCTATTAGTTATTGTTCACTCTGATGTCCCAGTGCTTTGGCAAAAAAGAGAAATCTAGACAATCTTTTTGCGTTTACAAAGAGGAAAAATACAGAACATAATGTTGTTGGTAGGTGTTAAAAAAAAAAAAGAATATATTTAAGTAGCCACACCTCCTAGAAAATGTTTAAAATATTTTAGCTGTGGTTAATTATAGTGTTTACCATGAACACGTGTTCACCACCAAAGGCTGTATTTGTGATTGTATTTCACATGTAATAGCAACACAAATCTATTTGCATATGAAAGAGAATACAGTATAACTATTTTTTGGCTTGTTGATGGTATTATTTTAAAACTGTACTTTCTATTATTTTGTTTCCATATTTTCTTAATAGCTTTATTTTTTCATAAGCACAAAAATGTTTCATCAAAGTATAGGATTAGTGTGATAGACTGAGCTAGTTATGCTGAACCCATTACAGCCAATCTTATAAACATATTGTAGAAACAATTTTATGCATATTTCATGCATATTTTGTCAACAGAGTCCTATCTGAATTGAAGCTATCACAAAAAGATATATTGCAAAGTATGAGAAATAAAAATACTCAAAAAATGAAATTGTTACCTTAGCACAGTGTTATTGTTGCAAGTGGGTGATTGTAGCAACTCAGTTTACCTGGTGTATTTGGGGGGAGTTTTTTTTTATTTTGGGGGGTTTTGTCTCTGCAAAACAACAAAGGTTCTTGGATTCACAGATGAATAACTTTCTCCATTTCTTTTGTTAATTTAAACAATAGATTCTTTGTATCTGTGATAATGTTATGGTTTCTTTGCTTTTATGCTGAAAGCATGCAATTTATTTAGTAAAATGCAATGAAAATATTCCTAACCTAGGATGTTCTATACTGAAGATTAATGCAGTATATGTTATTTATATTACAGCTGTTCATATATTATTCTAGGTACTGGCCACAACATCCTGGTCTGTAATAATTCATAATTCTTTGCCCTCTTCCTGAAAATATGCACCTTAGTGACTCATTTACACACATCATTAGTCCTTTTGAAGGCATTGGAACTTGCCAGGAGTATGAGGATGTGTGTGTCTGTAAAACTGAAGCCCTAACCTACAAACATTTACATCTTTAAATCTGTATATATGCAAAAAATAACTTAATGTCAGTAGACCAGCTTATTTAAAAGCAAAATTTAGTTTACTTTGAAAAATAGCAGTGCATGCAAAAATTAAACTGGAGAATAAATTCTATAATAAGCTGAGTAAAAGTTGAAAATAGGTTGCTCGAAGGTCTGCTGAAGCATATATATATTTTTTAGTGCCAATTGGACCACCTGCCTTTGAGAGCACTACCTGTACTGCAAGAACATTTAGGATGATTCAAGAGGCAAAGGTTTCATGCTTTGTATTTTCATTGATATGTCAACAATGCCTAGAAATCTCTTCCAGTTGCCTTAGCAATGTTAAACTAGTAAGAGAAAATTGAAAGGATTGGACAGTTTCTGTGCATTGATTTTTTTCACTTCAGTCTGTATTACTGTGAAAACATTTTAAGGTTTTCCCCATGGTTAACCTTGTAGAAGGGCGTAAGAAACTCTTAGCATCAGTTTCTAGTAAAACTGATCATTTGACCTCTGAATCTGTGCATACATGCAAGAATTTCATTTAGTGGGTTCAGCAGAGAATGAACCTAAGCCATTGGTAAATAACAGGTTAATCCTTTACTTGAGTGCAAAAGTGTTTCCTCACTGCCTGCAGGTGGGAGATGAATATGCTAATTGGGCAAACTTGAATTTCCAGTGATTTGCAGGTGAAAATATAACTGGTGATAATTAAAGGCTAATTACCTTTAGCTAGCATTTGGGAACCAGGTGCTCTAAAGTGAAAGATTTTATTCAGTGTTGGTAGGACATTCTGAGGTGAAAAAGTAGAAGAAACTACATTTGATTATATTTTTCTCTAGGTTATTTTTGTAGTTTTTGAAAAAAACAAAAATTGGTTAAGTAGAGGGCAGATGTGTTTACTTGTAGGGAGGACAGGAAAAAATAAGTTTCTATAGATTTGGGGGTTTATTTTGGTTTAACTTCATTATTATTTTCCTCAAGAGATGACAAAACAGAGTTGGGCAGTTGTCCTGGAAACATTTTGGTTATCATTACCATCACTGTCACAGGCAGTGTTGCCTGTCTTGAATCCTGTTTTGGAGACAGCTCTATCAGAGAGACTCATTCGAGAAATCTTCTCTCAAGAGCTTTTGTTAATGATAACCTTCAAAGGCATCCCTAAGAGTGAACTTTCAGACTGATTTAGAGCAGCAGAGCTTCCTATATCTTATTTTCTGCTTTTATGGTGGGGTATGCTAGCTCTTATCGTCCGCCTTCCCTGTGAAGGGTCTTGGGTCTGGAAAAGTTGTGCACTCCCACACTCCTTTCCTTTCTCACAAGACAGTCTGGCCACTACCCCAAATAGTGCTATGAAAATATTTCTTGGTCAGGAGCCATATCCTGCAGTTACCTTGGAAGAAAACATTTCCTTATATCAGAAGGAGGTAAATCGATGCCCTTTGGTGACTGCTTGACATATTTACCCTTAGTAGTTGTCATAGATTTTATATTCTACAGTGATCTCACAATTAAAAAAWAWATATATATATATATATATATATATATATAAAACTATCTGGACAGAAAACTTTATGTAACTAAATACATTGCAGGCTGTGTCCGGATATCTTGATAATTAATCACTTTGAATAGTAGGTGAGGAATCTAGAAACCCATTGCCTTAATGAGCTTACTTTTTCCTTGCAAGGTACTTTAGTCACATGGACCACCACAGGTGCCTGCAAGAAACATTTAGCCTTTACCATCACTCATTAGATCACTACTTAATCTGTAGGTTATTTATAGTACCTGGGTGCCTAAGGTTTGCTTTCTTTGGGCAAGCCTGTAGCTGCTGAAGCCTTGGCATGCTAACTAGGTAGGTTGTCTGGTTTATTTTTAAGCTGTTTACTTTCAAAATTGTGGATTTCTTTGTCTGTGTTGTCCTTTATACCTGATCTGGTAGATATGTTCTAATTGTGCTAAATCTAACACTGAAAATATAAAGAACGGAAGGAGTAGTAGCTGTAGTATTTTCACTTTTAACAACAGTTCAGAGGTTAATATGTTCCTGGGGGACAGAAAATGTGAAAATTACTCCAGGTTAGGGAAGTAAACTTTGAACTGGAATGGAGACCTTTGTTTCATGTAAGTATTTCAAAACACAGTATATTAGCAGGTTCTGTTATAAAGGTGTTTCACTTATTTGCCTTTGAAAATAGATTATCCCCAAACATGCCTTTTTTTTTTTTAACTTTTCACGTGAAGATTTCTTTTGAAAGAGTGGAGAAAAGCATGTATATATTTCTATGTGGGTCTGATTGGCTGGGTGTAAGGGCTGCCCARTTCCCATCTGGGGGTCTGGGAGATAGGCATCTTCCAGAGACAAAGCTGATTGCCACCAAGTTTGTCTCCATGTAAAAGTGCCAGTGGAAACCTGGGCGGGCAGGCGGGCTGGCTAGCGTTCTCTGTTTTGCACTAAAAATGTGAAGAGAACCGACACGTMCTTTTGAACTGCTTTGATTCTACCATGTCAGCATCTTTTGCAGAAAAAAAAAATTCTCCTAGTACATTTTTTTAATCAGATCTAATTGTAATTATGATTTCCATTAGAAAGAGACTATATGTTCTTATAGCCATACTTACAGATGAAGGGAATTACAATGAGTCTTTCATTTTTATGGACAAGTATGCAAATAAGAAGGTGGAATCTGATACTATATAATTACATTGATCACTAAGCCTGATGTGTTTTTGTTCCTGTAAGTCTCTCCTGAAAATATTTCACAGAAAGGAATAACACCATAGTTCTAAAAAGCAACACTTTAAACAACAGCCATGACAATTTGTGTGCACTTATTTATCAAAGCATTGAAACATTCAGATTCCCTTTATGTCAGGTCAAATGCAGACTGCAGGAGGTCATGAAATTATCATCTTTATATTGCAAATACCATATTCAATAAGCTGTAACTAGTAAAGCAAATTGTAGAGAATGGCATTACACGAAAACGTAGGTCTAGTGGTACTTCGTAGCTTTGGAGCTTCCATGTAAAGTTAATCTGGTCCTATTTTTTTTTCTATTTTATTAGTTTGTTCCATTATCTTCTTTTTGGTTGCTCTCTCTGGAAAAGCTCATGTAAGAGACAAGAATAGATGTTTACTTCTCACTAGCATTCTGCTGAGTAAATAACGAGTCAAACAGCTATTCACTCAGATTTTCTCAATGCTGCTTTATACAAGAAGATAGTATGGTCTGTTAGCAAATTCCCCAAAGCAGGAACTCTCCCAAAAGGCCTGAATTCTTGTGCAGTGTCTTTCTACCATTTGGAGTGGTAGACAAGGATGTCTACATGTTATTTTTAGGCCTTTTTCTTGTCTGGGCGTGCCCCCCCCCCCTCT
>NW_020447736.1:0-39838 GCF_003343035.1 Apteryx rowi
GCTTCTCGGATGCTGCGCAGCCTGCTGACCTCCTCCCGTAACTCCCTTACCTGACGACACAACTCGCCAACAGCAGCACACCTCCTGCAGGAGAGCTGGCTGCCAGCCCAGGCCTCCCGGAGAGGCCCCAAGCACTCCCTGCAGCCTGAGACCTGGAGAGCTGCATCTGCTGTCAGAGGGTCGGTCTGGGTCSCAGCCTCTGACACAGCAACTCCAACAGCCACTGGGGAACACGCTCTGCGGCGTGTCACAACCATACTTGAGGAAGCGTACGCCACAGGGATCAGAAACAAAGGTTCCTTCGTGCACCCTTCTGCRCGAACTGCTGTGCAAACTGCTGCGTCTGTTTGCTGCCTCTGTTAGCTGCGCTCATTAGTGGGGGTTCCGTGCAAATTTGGAGAGAAGGTTGCACTTAATCTGCTGTCGTGTTGTGATGCTCACCACTCTACCAACCATGTGAACCATCAAAGGAACATGGGGATTTATTTATCACAAGACCGATTAGAAATACTTGCAGACTTTATTGTCTGCAGGTACTTCACATTCCTTAGTTCTCATACATTTGTGAGGTTAAAAAGCACTGTAATCCACACTAGTATTTTTGAGGAAAYCTCAATGTTAATTTATGCCAGCATTTATATAAACTATAACTGTCTAGTACTAAGGGCACAAAATGAAGACTCAGGAGATTCTGTCCCTGCTCTGACACAGACTCCCTGTGTCAGCAGAGGAATAAATGTCTTAAGCCCTCTTGATGTTCCCAGTGCCTTCTAACTCATCTTTTCCTCTCCTTAATTTGGACTGTAAATATTTGGTGAAATAATTTTTTTGTATTATGCAAACATGATCTCATTTTTATTCAGACCAATGACTATCATTCTAATACAAATAATAGCACAACCATTCTCTATTTCATGAATAGTACCGTGTGCACTATTTATTCAATATTCAGAAAGCAGCCAAAGCATTGCTTTTATTCACTGTATTAGAAATAAATGACAATATGCTGCTGTATTTCTGAAAAAAAGGATTTGTGTCAAAGCACTTGCTGCTACACAGCCTAATAATGCTGCACATAGAAGGAAAAATCTTATGGTTACCTTATTTATTCATTTTTTAAAGCACCAAAGAAAACTAGCTTTTCTCCATTCCAGAGCAACGGTTTATCATATTTTGCCACAAAACAACTGCATTGTCTGGTAAAATAACCGAGTTGCTGCCCATGACAAAAATCTTTGTTCTTTTGGGAACATGCAGAGAAATTTCACCCTGGGTGAAATTCTCAGTTTTGCTTAATCATTTGTTGTAGTTGATATTATCTATTTATCTTTTATGTTGATATTATCATTTTTATAAGAAAAATTCAGAATGAGAATGGTAGTAGTTTCACACTTTCTGCAGCTCAATACATGTCTGAAACATAGACTATTTTGGTAGCTTGTGCACCAAACAATAAACAAACTAAGATTTATCATTTGGTATTTTCTTATACTATTTACAAAGGTCTAGAGAGAAAAATAAGGATGTTATTCTGCTGCTTTGACAGATTTCCTTCTGATTATTAGGTTCTGAATATAAAATAACACATAGTCCAAACAAGAGTTAAAATGAACTACCTTTGAACATGCAGAAATAAGGGATTCTTTTCTTCTTTCTTTCTCTCCGTCGTTTACCTTCTCTGTGAAACAACATTAGAGTTAAATAGGAGAATAATGAAAGGTGTGAAGACTGCCAAGAGAGTTGCCATGGTTTTAAAAGCAGTTGTACCCAACAAGCCAGAAAAAACCTCAAAAGAGGAGAAATATAATGAGTCTAAGGAATGGTCAATAACATTATAGGATATAAAGTCTGGATTCTGACCCACTGCAAAATGCAGGGCCCAGTCCTGGTCTCCTTCAGATTTAATGGCAAAAATCCCATTTACTTCAATAACACAGGATTGAAACTTCTATTTGGAACAGGATTATCATAATTATTTTAGTTGGCTGAAGTTCTTGCTTTCATATTTCCCATAACTTGGATGTAAAATGACTTTTCAACAATAGATACAGTATACTGTAGGAGCAGTATTCTTGTTTATAATAGGAGGTGTCAAAGAATTCACAGCCTAGAGATAATTGCTCTTTTCTACCTGCAATTGCTACATTTAATTTTGTGAGGCAACACTGTGTTTTCAAGCTACACTCTATCCCACAACACCATACTAGATGTCTGTGCATATAACTAAAAGGTCATAGGTATTAAAATTCAGTCTCTATGCTATTTGTAAATTCGAGATACACACTACTCCTCTATTAAAGAATCTCTAACAGTTATCCTTTATTTATTTATTTATTTATTTATTTATTTATTTTTTACTGAATTATCTTAGAGGCCAGAGCACAGTACAGCAAAAAAATCCACAAAATATGTATTAAAAGAGCAGGTCAGCCACAGAAAGATGTCACAGATAGAAAAGTTCAACAACTTGGTTTGTGATGGGAGCTCCCAGGTAATACTGAAATTTGATTAATAATTGATAATACAAGATAATAAAATTCTCCTTGACATTAGAAACATTATTTATAATACAATAATGAATGGACTGAGGTAGGTAAAAAGCAGCTGCTTGTTCAAACCAGTTGCCTCTAGAACCAGTTGCCATAGAGACTATTGTCATTATTTTTACACATACTGTTCCTGTTACTATTTTCATTATTTCTATTTCTCTTCTGTAGTGTCTTTAAACAAAATTTGTACTTCCAGCCATTTTCCAGCTTATCATACTATGCTCTTCCATGAATGAGTTAATCTGTTTTAAAGAAATAAGCATTTCACAAAGCAATAGCCATAGTGCCTACATGTATGGTCAGTCACACAGTGGTTACTACATTAAATCCAAACGGGAAGCTTTGATAGACATAGCTATTTGGAATAAAACCTCATTCTAATGCCAAGTATTTGCTGACCTGACAATTAAAGGGTCAATTGAATTTATTGGATTTAATTTTTTACTACCAAAGCAATTTTGATAATTTTTAGTTTTAGTAAAAAATTGTGAATAACTACTTTGGTTATATATATTGAAAGATCATATTTTTAGAAACACACAGATAATTCAAAACATCTGGACTCTGAAGTACGCCTTTGTACACAACCATTTCAAAATAAGTTCCATCAGTTCCATGGTATTTACACTGCCCTTTTCTGTAAAGCACAACAGGCTGAGGTGAGTAATTGAGGTGACTAACATGACAGTGTTGCCGCAGGCAATTGCGCCCCTTGGGTGACTGAGGTGACCAGGGATCCTCAAAGAGAGAAGGGACTCCTGGTTACTTGGGCAAACCAGATGATTCATGTGGCTGAAAGACCTATGTGACCAGGATGCCCTGAGCCACTCAGGTGACGGGAATGACCTACATACCTGATGGACCTTGGGCAAGCCACGGTCTTCTTGCTGTTATAACAGAAGCAGCCAAATGCAAACTTTTTCTTTCTGTCCGTAGACATTAGTTACAGCACTGAGATTACCAAGAAGGTCTGATAATTCTTAAACTTGCTTTAGAACTCCAAAAATCCAATCATTGAACTGCTTAAGGCTGTTTGGTGTGGTCTTCCAGCAAAAATCCCCCTAAAGATGATTCAGATAATTAGCATGAGATAGACTTCATTAATTCCTCTGCTGAAGGGCTACTACTTTGATTTCCACAGYGCGATGATACCATCACTGACACTGAGACCATCTGCAGGAGAAGGACATGTGGCAACACAGGGACACCAAGCACTGTTTACAGTAGGCATAGTTCAAATGAGACCTTAGAGACTGCATAAATCCACACTGGTGACTGGGCTCATGCAGAAACATTTTTGGTGGTAATAGTGGAGAAAGAGAAAGATGTGATGAGTGGATGTAGCTAAAAATGCAGCCCTAAGTGCAATGCACTGTTTTACTGTTGATTTCTAATTATTTTAATTCCTGCCTTTCTGTGACCAAAATGTAGCATGACTTAGGAAAGGAGCCCAATGATGCTCTGAATGAAATATAATCATTTTTATTTGCTCAAGCCAAAAGTATATTTAGACTTGGTACAATAAATCTGTGCTTGTACTGATGGGAACAGTGAATAGACATTTTAATCAAAGCACGCATTTGTGAAGAGATAAAGTAATTATCTCTGGAAGCTTGTGCCTCTAGCTTAATGCAGGCCTTTTTTAAAGTTAAACTGGTTCTGGACAGTGGACAGCTCCTGTGGGTTTTTTTTTTTTTTTTTTCCCCAGCTGATGCAACAGAATGGTTTGTGAGCACGAAAAGTAGTGTAATACTTCTTTTCGTGCTCACAAACATGAAAAGATAGAGTGCAGTCAAGTAAAGTCTGCCCTCTAGTTTACCCTTTTATATTGCACCAAGCACTGCACCAGAGCTAAATGAATTTAGCGTTCCATGGAGATACATTGTATTATTATTTGTCCCGTTGCTTCCTCTTATCTTTACTTATTTTGCATTAAGATGATAAAAATAATAGAGTGCTGGATACTTAGCCGTCTACTTAATATAAAAAAAAGAGGTTATCCATTAATACATTTAAGTAAATATTTAAATCATTGTTTTCAGTACTAAGTAGACATTTTAGACTAAACTCAGAGAGTCTTACAAGTATTAAATCATCAAGGGTAAGTTTCCTCTATTACACTGTGGGAAGTGCAGCAACATAGCAGCCAGTCATAAGTGGTGCTGATCATCTCGAGGGAGATGTTAAACAGCCTCGACTCTCATTGAAGCCATTGATTTGTTTTGGGTTGGTTTGGATTTTTTTACATATGGTCAGGTTGTACATCCTAGTTAAAGGAAGTGAAAAATAATATTGGTGCAGCATGTGAAGATTAGTTTTCCACCTGGCACTGTCGAGAATGGAAGGTTTTGTTCGTGTGTGCAAAACCTTTCATATTATAAATCATTTCTTTATCTCATTATCCAGTCACAACTGAGACCTGCTTTGCTCRTCTCCTCCTCTGAGTTTGATAAGACTGTCTCATGTGAAAATTCAACAAATATTCTATCAGAATGGTATGATGATATAATTGTAAGATGAATTTTTGGTGTCTCAACTCCTGAAACCGTCAATATACTGGACTTTTTATTAAACATCTTCTTTCACAGCTCAGATGATCTCTGTACTGAAAACTGTAATGAAATTCAAGATGTACATGCAGGGCTGAACAGCCTGGAGTGAAGCTGGTTGTGCAAGAAAGGTTTATGATGAGGGAGGATGAGAATGAATTAACAGTGAAATTGTATTATATCATTCTCAGTAGGAGGAGTATACTTTAATTGACCTATATACGAAAAACAAAGAAATGTTAATAGCCTTATTTACTGAAAGTTATCAGATGTATGATGTCTTTGTCTGCCTCTAACGTGGGCATATACATTATATTCAAACACTTATGGTTACAGTCTTCTTTATTCCTTTCCTCTTAACGTAACAGAATCAACTAGGTTTTAAGCTACACTGGGTGATACTGTGATAAGCATCAGGGTGTACCCACACACTGCAGCAAACATTAAAGGGGTTGAAGGCATGAGTCTGTGCCGACTTTTACACCCTGTGCAATCTCTACTGATTCCTACAGGGTGTGAGTGTATTAGGAATATGGGAATTGGGATTCAGGTCTTTTACAAAGCAAATGCTGAAGGAGTTGTATATATATGCCTGACTGCTATAATGACAGCAATTTTTTTTCCCAGCAAATCTGAATCCAGGAAAGATATTTGATGATGTGCTGTATTTTACTCATATATGTGTCAATACATTCTATTCTACTTCCGTATTTATTTGCAATGCCTGCTTCATCCAGTTCAGAGCACTTTTCAAGACATTTCTATATCAATCATAACATGTACAGCTATTTGAGTGCCAATAATAAACACTCTCCTCTGTCACTTTTCCACTTTCTACTCATGCAGCTGTATCACTTTGCTAGATGGTCCCCTGCTTCTTCAGCTGTGACTCAGAGCCTGTCATGCCCTTCTTCTAGCTCTCCTTCCCCTCCTGCCACCCCTGAGCACAGCAGGCCATCGTGGGCAGAGTTTCCAGGGAGACTCTATTTCCACCATCATCATGCCTACAAGAAACAAACTACATAGAAGGGTACTGGAGACAGTTTTTTATTTTTAATTTTTTATTGTTTTATTGTAAATTTATTATTTTTGCTGTGAGAAATACTGGAATTGTGTTCCATGTATTTACCCCAAATGGAAAACAGATGTTTTGATCATAGTCAATAAGGAGTTTGATGATGGCGGAGGTTTCTTTATTCCAGATAAAGATGTAATGAGGTACAATGTCTGCAAGTTGAAGCTAGGCAAATTCAGAAAAATTAGAATTCTTTTATCTGATTTTTAACAGTGTTGGTAATTAAGCATGGGAAGAACTAGCCTGAAGTCATGGTAGATTTTTTTGTCACATGAGATCTTTCAATGAAAAATCAATATATTTCAAAAAGAGATACTGTAGCTCTAAGAGAAATGAATTCACTGCAGCAACTGCTTAGAGAAATGGCTTGTATTATTTCAGGAGGCAGACTAGATGGTCATAGTCATTCTAGCTTCATCTACGAATTAGTCACCATTTAACAACTCTCTGTTTTTGTTGTAGCCCTTTTTTCTTGTCCTCCATTTATCTTTAGGCCATTATGAGTGTTACTGGAAACAAATAAAATTCATGTGTAAGAAATATTTTTCAGCAGACATAGCTATTCCAAACAATACAGCAGGAGCAGAAAATGCAATGCTATTAATATCATTATTTGTGCTGATTTTTCATAACCCTGTCTATACTGTTACAATCACCAAATTACAGATAAGCAGTGAGAGCCCAAGAAGACATTTTGTATTTCAGGTTATGATATTTTGTGGCATACATCAGTGCACCAAAAAAGAAATATACTAAATCAATAAATAAATGCAAAAATTGCTTTTCACATGAATATAACTTATTTTCATTAAAAAAAAAGATTTGGGGATATTTAATCAATTAAAAATTTGTAATGCATCTCAAAATGTTTTCTTCTCTGTTTTTATAAGTGGTTTCCAGTCAATACTTGCTCTCAAGTAGCTTACATGTAACTAATGTTAAAAACTGAAGTAATGGATTAAAAAGTCATATATGTTTTTACTCCAAGAGAGGCAATCTTCTACTCTGGTTTCATGCACAATTGTGAGGACCTGGAATTTTGCTGAATACCCAGTGTTTTCTGGCTATCGCTGTTTCTACACCTTATCATTTTTAGCTTCTCTGAAGAATATATAAGACCCCAAAGGGTGTTGGATATTTCCTCAATGCTATCAATAATTAATGTTATTAATTTTCTTTTTCCTCTTGATGAAATCATAGGCCCTAAAATTCCATCCAGTTACCCCTGTATATAGCCTGTATATTGCCTACATATATCTGTACATAGTCTTCTGTCTAATTAAACTATATCTTCCAGAAAGACATCAACTGGAAGATACTAGCATGCATCAAAGGCACTGATTGTAAGAAATTAGGTATGCAGACATCTTCCTCATTAACTAGTTTCAGTGGTTAATCAGTTAAAGATATGTGTTTTGTTTATACTTTGAGTTTCTTCTAGCCATTTGTTTTACAGTCCAGTCATTGTTTCTTATCAGTTTTACTCCTGTTCTGATATCTATAGATGTATTAGTCTCTAATCTGGTATCTCTGATACATCACGTCACTGTAAACCATGATCTGCTTTATGGGCATGCTCAGAAAGTATCTGAAAGCTGCATTTTGCATTTGAATCTTGCTTTATCTGACTACTGAAAATCTTAATCTCCCACAAAATATCACAGAAATCTTAGGATTTGGGATCCACTGCACTAGTAACTTCTAGAACCAGAACTTTATGAAAAGACTGCATTTAATTCCTCAGGACATAGATTTTGGCAGTAATTGTTGTGAACCTTCTCAAGGATGTGAAATTTCGAGGTTTTCCTTTCTTTTTACCACTTGCACCAAGCTGGGATGCAATGACAGTTCTTCCTCTTATGTAAGTGCAGGTTGTGTAGAACTCACATCACTAATGATCCCAGAGAAGAAAGGAAGAAAATATGCCATGGCTGCAGCAGCCGAGGGAGCAGTGACTCCAGAAATGACTTCACAGTGTCACATTTCTCATCTGCAATTGCCACTGCAAAACTGCTGTATACTGGAGTGATAGTGCTTTGGTGGTGTGATACAGCTTTCAATCTATTATCAGGACTAAATAAGAATCTAATGCAATTTTTGGCAACCTTTTACCATAAAACAGATTGTTGTGCTTAAGAGGAAAATGGTTTCATGTTCATGATGCTCTCTGGAATACTGTCAGTCTAATCAATCTTTTGTTAGTCCAAATACGTAGAAGTTTTTTCCTGGTCTTCTGTGCTCATTTGTACAACTGTTTGATACACAGTCTATCACCATTCTTATATATTTCCCCTTATTTTCTTTTCTCCCCACCCCATGCTTTATTTCTACATTGATATTTTCATGAATAAATTCCATGACAGAGTAATTCACTGAACATGCTGGAAAAACATTAGTAATAGAGAGCGAATGCATGAATATTGCATCAATTCCATACATTTGCTTCATGCCCTGAGGACACCTTTATTTGTACTGGATAGTGTCTCTTGAGTAGTTCTAGTTATTGAAGTATGTTTGTTGTTTGGTTGAGTGGCTGTATCCCAGGATAGTCACAGATGAAACCAAGCAAAATACATAAAAATATCTCCTCAGGGCACCATAAACTTTTAGGATCAAATCCTGGTGTCAGCTACTCATGTGCAACTCCCAATGATGTCAATGGAAGTTTCATGAATACATCTGAAAACAGATGATGTCCTTTATCATAGCAAGGGAAATCATGAGTCAAYGAAGTCTCAGTGAAACCAGCAGCTGGAGCGCATCAGTGGGACAACCTGAGAACTGTTAGTTCCACAACATCAGGCACCTTCATGCACAACTACATGGTCAGCAGCATTCTGCTCCTTAGCAGTCAGAGAGGCTGATTACTTTCTAAAAATTTCTGCTTTTCCATAGTTCCAGTTTACAGTTCAGAGGGGGATACGAATCAGTTCTGAAATACTCTGGGCTTCCTAGATTCCAGCTGGGCCTGCTTCACTCTTTGGTGCTCTAGGCATACACAGTGAAGCCCAGAGAGTTTGCAGTCATGGGCTCTTGTCAACACATATTTCATAAAGTGAAGCCTCTGCCTCTACCTGGAGATTAATGATCCCACATCTCTCTGTTCCTACTGCTGTTCCAGTCAGCTCCCTGTAAACAGACAGCACCATCTGCACAAGCAGGTAGTCTGGATCCACCTGACCAGCTTTTGGCAACTAACAGAGACTCGGTGGTCAGTGATGACAGGCAGTTGCTTCTAGAGGCAATTCATCTTATATTTGAACTGAATCTCTCTCTCAAGGCACCTGTTCATCTTCATCAACTGTAGAGAGAGCCAAGGAACCTAATTCCTAACTGAGGCACCATAGTTTGGACCCTAAAAGTTGGTAGAGTGAATCTAGAACTGAGTGTTCACATCACTAGTTTTCTACCCCAGAACTAGCTGCACGCTGGTGATATTATGCAGATATACTGCAATATATGAATGTTTGAGTTGAAAATAAATGTTACCTATATATTAATATACTGTTAATGGGGATACAAATGTATATATGGGGCCACGTCTTGCACTGAAGCAGGGATTTGCTCTGGGGGTATCTCCTTGACCTCATCTGGTCTTACAACTGCTGACACCAATTGCAGAGTTTATTTGAGCAGTAGAGAGAGCAACAGTGCTTTTTCATGACTTGACTAGCCCTCCTGAACTGCCTGCCTTTGACAGAAGGAAAACTCTAGTCCTACATGTTAATAGAGCAATTGGAGAAATTACACCAGAATCTATGGGTGAGGAAACTGTATTAGTACTGGCAACAATTGCTTACTCAGCAGCTCATGCAGTCAATGCATTTTACTAATTGTCTATTTATTTCTGCACTCTTTGTCTGTTGAGACTTTGTCATGAGACAGGCCAGATGGCAGAGACATTGGCACCTGTAATTAAGAGAGAAATAAAGGCTGCAGCATCATGGCTCCTCCTCCCTCCCCGCTTTTTTAAATCCTTTTGACTGTGCTTATGGGTTCTGCAGTTAGTGACACTGAGCTGTATTCTGCATGCTAAATTTCTTAAAAAGAACACATAACTTTTGTAACATGGCTCCTAGGAATCAATTTTCATTTCCTAATTTAGCTGATGACAGACGTGGGAAGGCCTCTTCTGAGACTCCCTTCTTACTGCACATAAAGAAGAGAATGTATTTAATGTAACTAGCCATTCAGTAGTGTTTAAACAGCGAAGTTTAAATGCAGTCAGTAAAGAAATTCTGTAGACACAGCCCCAGCTGATACGTGTAAGATCAGAGAGTCAACTACCAGATTCAATTTTCTACAGAATTTCATTTTCCTTTTTAGGTACATGCAAATATATCATGAGGCATTTTTCTTTATTTTGTTCAGTTCTCCTAGAAAGCAATGGAGGATGTTGCCTCTGTCATAAACCTTAAGCGCTCATGTTTCAACTCACAAAACATTCTGTTTTCTCAAGTCGTAGAAGTGGAAACCCCCCATAACGCCACAATTTCCACTCCCCTCCTGAAAAGAAACAACAGCTTTTACCAATCAAGTAAGACTTTGTGAAACTAGTTGATAGCACTGAGAAAAGAATTGATAAGATCAAGGGAGAAAATATGCACAGTTCCTGAGTATATTTATTTTTGATCAAAATGCCTGAACATACACATTCCCTTTTGAGTTCTGAAGTCTGTAACTAAGAACCTGCTGTAACACCAGCACATTAAAGCACCTAAGCCGTTTACATTAGTATGCAAACTGTTTATTTAACCAAATGTACTACATATAGGATGTTTACATACCTTTCTCTGTTTATATAGAACATTATTTGGTTTAAGCAGAGAAGAACCAGTTAAAACTTTCATGAGACAGTGTGTTGACAGTCTGGGATTTCTTTTCCCTTTAAATCTTCCTTAAATAGGTGTTCATCTAGCCTCTGTAGATGACTTATAGAGGCAAATGCAGAGCTCAGATCACTTTTGCCTGTCACCCTATGTCTACAGGACCTATTGGTACTGGAAGTAGCATTTTAGTTTCCTCAAGTGTTTCTGGCTTGCTGTGATATGCTGTGTAAGTCCAGCACATGTCTTTGCGTGCTGACAACTTTTCATTTCTCTATCACTTAGGCTGCTCATCCATGACATGAAAAGTCCCAGCATACTGAACTACATTATCCAAATGAGATGGGGCAGGGAGAGAAACCTTAGTTTCTCCTTTTGTGTGTGCAACTTGTAGGCAGTATTGCAGACACAATGAACTTATTGGAGTTGGGAGTAATGGTGTGAGATTGCTCACACCATTACTTTAGATGGAAATTGAGTCTGTGCTGTCTGCACTGAAGTCTTCTTGAGGCTCTCTTTTCTGCTTTATTTTAATTCTCTTTGCCTCAAGGATAATGAATATGAAACTTTGCAAAAAAGACCTTTCCAGCCAGCAGTCATTCCAAAGCATCAGTTATGTAACACTGGGATTTTTCCCTGTGAGAAGGTTGTTTATTTATTTGCATTATATTTCTAGTATACTAATTATGAGCTACCCTAACCTTCTGGAGCAAACATTTTACAGCCAAAACTTAGTAGCAGAAGCTTTCATTTAATCAAATTTTCATTGTTCATGCATTACAAATTAAGAGCTTGATTCTCTCCTATTCACTTATTATATATTGCAACTCCAGGCTTTTCTCCATCAGTGAGCTTTGGAGTTCATTTCAACTCTGATCACTGGCAACTGGAACTTTTCACCGGTAGCATTTTACTATCATCATTTATTTATTGTGTTATGGTATCACCTGGGAAACCCAGACCCCATTACACTGGGTGTTGTACTAACACAAACCACAAAGACGATTCCCAGCTCCATCAGCTTAAAATAGTGTAGCAAGTTTCTTTAAATGCCAATGATAAAACAACATGCCTACAAGATAATAGGATATTATTAATTAGTTAAGTGTCCATGAGAACATAGTCATAGATCAGGATCTGATTCCTGGAAGAAAGAAGCTCATGGAACCACAATTAAAGTACAATAAATAAAAAGTTGCTATCAGGCTGTGGCTTAGATTCAGAAAATATGCACAGATAGAAGAAAGTAAGTATCTGATGAGAGAAAGATAAATATGTATAAAAATACATATTTATCTAATAGCCACAGATAGGTATTCTACTTGCAAATGACCAACCCGCTTAGGAAAACAGGTCTTGTTCTTTGACAAACACATTACCTAGCTCAGCTTCCTGATACTTAATGCATTCTGTGTTCCAAACCAGGAAATTAATTGCATCAGGAGACAAAAATGACCACAACCACATCACTTTTAAAATCAGATCTATGATTCACTTTGACTTAGCATTGGTTGAACAGGTACTTTGTAAGTCACGCCACACCCACTTACATAAAGGATAGAAGCAGACCAATAAGCAACCTATAAATTATTCAGTTTATGTCTTCTACAAGGAGAGAATGAGTTATTATTTGTATTATATTCTTGAATGATATTCAGGTTAGGAAACATGTGTGGGTTTGTGTGTGTAGTGGGGGAGATGTCAGGGAGATGAAGGCACATTATCATGCAAGATTCACTTTAGATCCCAGAAAGAACGGTAGCTCTGACAATTTTCATTTTGCCTTGGATAATAGTTGAAGTTTTTTTAAGAGATTGAATTTGTTATTTGTCATGGTAAGCTGYACATTTAAGGAAATGTCCATTATAAAGTTGCATAGAGTTGTATTAGACACATTTCAAATCCTAATGCAAGAAAGTGAAATCTTGAACTAAGACGTTTTGTCCTCATAACATCTCATTGAAATCCCTCCTGAAGAGGTATATGGTTTAACAGATTGGAAATTCAGTTCATTTGAAGGAGATGGTGTGTAAAAGCAATCTTTATCTTACTTTGTGAAAGATACATAAGCTTAGATATGCTGAATAGTCAAAGCTTTAAATTCCTTTACTTCTTTCCCTGAGTTTGACATGGCTCATGAATGTAGAGTTTGATTCACATGGGGGACCATCCCCTGCAGACTTAAGAATAATGCTCTCTCACTGCAGAATAATAACACTGAAGCCGAGCAGATGTTATATAAAGTGCAAAATCCATAACTTTCACCAATAGCTCAATGACTTAAATCCAGTATGTCCCAAAACACTGAATTTCTCTTCTGCTGATTGCAGAGAATTGCCCTTCTGGACTTGTACCATCTGCTGACCTGGACTCCCTGTCTGGCCTTCAGAGCACTGATAGCAGAGGAAGGAGGCAAATGCATATAGCACATGAATCATAAAGAAAGTAAAAAAGAGAAGAAAAGCATTCCAGCTAACAGTATCATAGAAAGAAGTGGCCTGTTCTTGTCTTATCTGGGTTTTTTTGGAGGATTCGCATTGGGGGAACATGGATTCAGTGAAGGAATATAAGTTCAGGGCTATGTCCTCAGTACAGTGAGCAGCAGGCAATCACAGAGGCACAGACAAACGGCAGAGCAGAGCAGTAATATAAATGCTGCAGTATTTAATCCCAAACCAACATGACCTAGAAGAGTATTCATCTTGGCTGTGGTCCTTGTTACAGGCAGACCAAAAGGAAAAGAGCATGGGACCTCAACAACTGAAATCCCTTCATTGCCAACAGATGTGAGCACAGCTGCTCACAAAACACCGGTGTTGAAATGAGCACTCAGGCATGGGCTGACATGTGTTTAGGGCAGAACAGGGCATAGTGAGTGCAGAAATCAAACTGGGGGTTGGGAGAACACCACTTTCTGTTCACAGAAGGCCTGATCATATGTTTAACAGGTTCAATCTGTTCTCGTCCTGATATAGTAGCATAACCACATGGCTTTGTTACACTGGTGCAGCCTCGCAGAATGAAAGGGATTTTTCAAATTACAACCATATTCCAACAGTTGCCTGCAGTCCATAACCCCATGTTCCTCTGTACTGTGATGTTTCAGGGCTGTATCGTCCCCTTGATACGCAGTGTAGCCTGGGTTAGTGGCGGGGTGATACTGTGTCATCCCGGCTCTCAGAGGACTCTCCCTCAGACTCTCTTCTTCTCTTTTGTGAAGAGTTTGGAGCTTTTTATTTAGTCTAGCAACTGCTCCCTTGCGAGGTCTGGCTAAAAAATTGGTTGTTCCCATTGTTTTGTTGTAACAGGAAAGAGAAAGCAAGAACTACTGGCTTGTGGTTTTTTTCTTTCGCTTAGGGGTTAAATTTTCAAGACTGGTTCTCTTTCATGTTTTCAAGGAGTAAATACACATCATATCCCTTTCTAACTCTTCCTTCTGTCCCAGTCCTACTCCTGACATTTGCTTTTCTCCAACACCTACCCACAAATGCTTGACTCACTTTCTGTTCTTCTTCCATACCATCTCCCTCTTATTTCTGAGCACTTTTCCAAAGCTTCTCTTTTTCCTTGCAGTCCATCCCTTCCAAGGCATTATCATTCTGGAAGAGAAAGTACACATCTATTGTTTATTCTGTGTTTCTCCAGTTTCTGCTACACTGGCTTCTTGGTAAAGCAGGCAGCAAGATGAGGAGAGTCACACAGCAGCATTGCCTGCAGATGCTTCGTCTCCCTCTGCGGCAGACAAACAGCTCTGGAGCTGGGTAGTGACCCACCATCCAGGTGCACTTGCATGTGTAGTTCTTTCTACAATGTGTCAGGCAGGATCTTCTCTTCTGCTAACTTCTCTATTTCCATTTTACTTGGGTAATTCCCAGGAACTGCTTCTTCCTGCTACAGCTATAAATGCTTCAGAGGGGGAGGACCATTGCAATGCTTGTATGTAGTAATAACAAAATTTTCCTGAACGCTTATATGTTGCAGGTGTTTTCTGAAGATTTCAAAACATGTCATATCYGTCCTTTCCTCATTTTATAATGCCCCTCATCCTGCTAGGTTAGAATTGTTCTGTATACTTTACAGATGGCATAGAGAAGATTAGGGCAAGATCTTCAAATTTGAAAGCTTGACATTATGTACCAAAATTTACACTGAGACATCAAAATAAGTGGTGAGATGAGTTTAACTCCCTCATTCATCAGTATCTGCAAATTTAGGTGCTTGAATATGGAGCTGGATGCATAACTTGAAGCACTTAAGTTCGACTTTGCTGGAGAAACTTTGTTCAAGGTGATAGAACAGTTAAGTGGCAGAACTGGAAACAGACCCAGGTTTCCCAGTTCCCACAACAGAGAAAAATCACTGGCTCATGCTTCTTCTCCCAAGCTCAATCTACATTTAATGTGAGTATTGTATCATTCAAAGAAAACACAAATGCCCCCAAACTTTACATGCATAATTCAGCTTACACAAAATTGACACATTTCCATAACAGAATATAAGATGGTGTCTGCACAAGTATTCAACAATGCCATAACTGCTGTAAAAATTAAAAGATAAAATGTATTTGAATTTCAGAGGAGGATAAAATTGGGGCACATTTCATGCTCAATTATACCTGTGCAAAATTTAGAGCTGATTCTTTAACTGAGATAATTATGAGCAGAGTTTCATCTGATAACATGCTAATTTTGATGCAGTTTTGGCCCTACCATTTTTCTATCCAGACAATTAATCTGAAGAAATCAAATGAATAGTCAAATTTAAAAAAGAATTAAAACATTGTTCTTTATATAAAAATAGTCCAGCACAATATTTTGGAGAAGAAACTGCTTTTGTATTTTTTTCCATTAGAATTCTGCCAAAATTATGTGAAATTGCCTGATATTATTATTACATATTTAATTCAGGCTGTTGAAATTCATTCTGTTATTCCAAACTATAGGAGAGAATTATTCATAAAATAGAAGGGAGGGAATGGCATAACCTAGGAAATAGACTTAAATTAAATTTTTCACCTGAAAGGGTTTTCCTTTGAACCTGATCTTTTTGCCAGAGTTGATCTTTCTGTACATTCTTAATAGAAGTGTAAAAAGGAAAATGACTGCTGCTTGTTCTGAGATTGATTGATTATTTCCTTCTAGCTCTTGAAAAATGATGGCACTGCTGTACTGGTACAATATAGCTTTTGATTGCCTGGGTTAATGTATTTATTTCAGAAATTCCCTGTTTGAAATTTTCTAGCTTTAGCATCTTTTATTAAAACAAACAAATACAAGAAAAAAATATAAAACCTTGGGATCATCAGTATCCATAATGACATGAAAAGCACTTTCCACTTCTTGAAATTTGACTGCTGAGCTTTTTTCCATTTCTAGTCATTCTACTAAAACTCAATGTTATCACAGCAGCTGAGCCTGAGAGAACAAAACAGGCTAGTAACAAAATGATGCCCAAACATTTACACTTCAAAGGAGCTTTGCAAAGAGCAAACTTCTCATACTTAATGCCACTGATTTATTACTCCTTAAGAAGTCTTCTTATGCCCCAATCCTTATTATTCACGGACTTGTGAGGAAACCCAATATATTCAAAGTGGCTCCAAGTATATGAAGTAAACTGTAGCATCAAAGCTCTGAACTCAGTGAAATTGCTGTATGCACAAAGTCATTATCATGTGCTTGCAGGGCAGCGATCTTTATGAGTATGTAGGACACTATGATCTTGCCTTTGATTTCTCCACAGGCCTTGCTAATTTTGACCAATAAGCCATAGAATTGAGTGGATCAATTGTTCAGGTTAGAATCTGCAGGGTCTGCAGTAAAATGTGCCAGTGAAGGGAAAGAGGAGATTAAAGGAATCAGATAGTACTAAATTCAAGAATCAATCAGCGAATTTAAAACTATTACCCATTCAAAGAAGTTTCAGAGAAGACCAAATAATGAAATACGAAAAAATGTCTTTAGGCCTCAGTCTGCCCAGAGTGCTACCAATAGGGAATTTTGCTCTTGATTTTAATGGGAGCAGGAGTAAGTTCTTTTAACTTTGGAAATTATCTGATCTAAATTGTGTTTGACAGTAGAATAAAGATCTTGAAGATATCTGACCCAATTATTTAATGCCTGTGGTGTTCCATTTATATGTCAAAGCACCTGGATACCACAATTGAGTGTTCTGTGGGGAGGATCTTTCCACTCTGAGGATAAACTCATGCATTGCTCAGACTACCTTCCCAGAAAGCGATATGCAAGAGTCAGTTTAATATGACCTTTACTTTTTAAGCAGAAAATACGGGAAGTTTTGCAGGAGCTGAAAGCTTTATTAAAAGCGGGAATTTAGGGAATTTAATACAAAAAACTAGTATGCAGCTAAATTAGAGAAGAAAAAGATCCACGAATAACATCCATACATTTCATTTATTCAGTGTTCAACAGAATGAAAAGTTTTGGCATTAAATGGAATGACAATCGGTATTTAAACATGTGAGAAAAAAAAAATGGGAGTTTCCATATGCCTTTCCAGTAGGCACCTCTCAAAAGTTAACTACTTTTCAAGTGCGTCATTGAAGCCATATTCAAGAAATGATGAGACACAATTATTTAAAATATAAAGAGAGAGTTCTATTTTAATAATTGTGTCTCATTATTTCCTGACTGTGGAGTCAATGGTGCCTTCAAGAATGTATTTAACTTTAAACACAGCATTTAAGAACATGCTCAACTAAAAACCCTTTGACTTTAAACAGGGCCTTCACGTAGCTTCTGCTGCTGAGTTATGAAGCTTGGTTTTCCTGTGCCTGGCTGTATGTGAGGTTTAAAAACTCAAAGTCACGAACAAGCTGGAGGAAGGTGAATATCAGAAGTAAGAGTCCTGATTCTTTGTTGCCTCACATCTTCCACATTTCTTAGCACTTGTGAGTGTCAAGGATGTTAAATATAGTCCTCCCTTTACACTAGCAAGAATAACTTACATACTGTTTTTTGCATACACTTCACTAAAATTTAACATTCAAAATGCAAGGCACTGGAGGATCAGGATTTGGAATTATGAAACTTACTGGGGCAAAGAGCTTTGCATGCAAATGTGTATGATTCTTTCATAAAAAAATTCTCCCATAAAAAGCATCTTTGCTTTTAGCAAGTCCACCACTCCTTAACGTGCAAGCTAGATGGGTAAAATACACTTCTGATGCTCTCCACAGAGCAGCAAAGCAGTTGCCATGAGCTAGTCCTAAATTTTCCATCACAAATCAAAAGAAAAGAAGTTCAGAAAAATGTATTTTTCAAACTCTTTCAGAATCTCTGCTTCTTTTCTTCAGAGAAGAATATTGTTCCAGAGACTTCTGATCCTAATTATTAAAGAAAAGTTTCTGCAATGAAGTGACTATAAGTCTTTTCCTTAAAATTCAATTTTTACTGATTTTATTTAGTTGAATTTTTAGCTTATAGAGAATTTCTTCTGACAGTTATCAGTTATCTTTCGGTAGTCAAAGCTTCACCTTTAGTTCAGTGTGTTTGCCCTTTAGTCAGGTACAGTGAGCTATAAAGGTGCCGAAAGACCAGGCTATAAAGATATAGAGGGGTGGATTCCCAGTCGATTTCAGCACAACTACGTCTGCTGAGGACTTTTTCCCACAGGTTTTAGTTCTGAGTGCTTTGCAAAATCCTGCATATCATAAAACACTTGCAACACACTGTACATGAAAACATAATCTTTCTTATCAGAAGCCATAAAGATATCCAAAGAATATAATTGTTCTACTTAAGATAAAGAAAAGATCTGTTTGCAAATGTACGAGTAGCGGGAGGCCGTGTCTTTGCTACTCTTGCATACTGGTACGAATTGTCTAGGGATGAGGCAGACTTTGCCTGCAGTTTTTGCAGCCCCTTCAAAGAAGGCTGAGCATGAGAAAGTGAAAACAATTCTCTTGCTGCTGACCAAAGCAATAGTCTGAACGTGTGTTACTCTCACTTCGAGCAAAGGTCTGCCGAGTTCCTAGGAAATCCCAGCTGAGTCTTCTATAAAACACCTGCTCTGCGCCCGGGGAATTAACCTTACGGCACGTAACACTAACACAGGGAGGTGTCGCGCCTGCCAGCTGGCAGCCAGGCGCTGCAGTGGACTTGTCCAATTAGTGGAGTCCACCCGCTCGCTGTGTGTTGGATGCACTGTGCTCACGCAGCTGAGATTCACACTGCGATCTCTGCGGCCTGTAGCCAACAGCTAATATAAGGTGTGCCGAAAGGGAGCTTCTCCCATGGCCGAGCAGTAGACGCAGGGCTAAGTGGGGCTCAGCTGGACGTCGGGGTCGCTGCCTGGAACCGCGCCAGGTGCCTCCCGCAGGGGCCATGGGCCCCAGCCCTGGTTGCAGGCTGCCTCAGCAACAGCAGTTCAGTCTACCCCTGAAAATCGCAGTGCCTTTCCACCTCAGGGTGCCCCTCACAAACAGTTTAAACACCAAAATCAAGATGAAAATCATGTATCAGAAAAAGCGTGGAGTTAGACCTGGTTTTCTTGAGAAGGGACACGTGATTCTCAACATTTTGCTGAAAACTGAAAGATAAATTTACACAAATATTCCCAGCTGTTACCAAAATGACAGATTTGCAGGTAACATAACAGTCTGCTTTAGCAATGCCTCTCACAGTTACGGCATGATTAGAGCAAGAGACAGCAGGCCTGCTCTTACCGCAGAGATGGCTATATGGTGGATTGTTACAAATAGCTAAGCGCCTTCTGATGTCTTATGAATATGCTAGCACAAGAAGAAAACAGAGAAGAGGCAAAAGAGCCGAGTCTGTTCCCTTTCATGAGAAACATGGGAAACCACCAGGCAGAAAACAAAGGACACCTCGAGCTCCCTCCCTTTAAAATATTTCCCAATTAAAATGTTAAGCAAATACCATTGGGCTCAGACTGTTTACACAAGGCTGGTCTTGTCAAAGACTAAATGCTGGCAGGGAAGGCAAGAAAATGCCAAACTCTCTCATCTTCTGTATACCTGTAAAAAACTGCATAATTAATAGAAGAGCAACTTTAGACAGGCCCCAAGGGCTAGAACCACAAAATCATCCAGACCCCTCACCGCTGTGCTTAGCTCCCAAAGGTAGAACCTCCAATTTCCTTGTCAGCTGCTTCTTAATCCCGCCCTGCCTAAATAGCCTAATCGCCACATTTTCATCAGTTAAGCCCCCCAGCTTTTAAAGTAATGTTACCACGCTGCACACAGCATCCCCTGATTGCCATCAGACCAAGCAGCAGCACAACCTTCTTGCACCAAAGGCGTAGGCTGGAGTCGGGTGTCTGAGCTCCACAGCTCTCAAGGCAACCTTCTCGCAAAACTCAAGCAGGGGACAAAACGGTACTTTGGTGCCCCTCTTTGCCCCAGGATATGGGTGACTGCATAGCTGTGGTGGATGCTGGAGACTTATTTTTGCTGTCCTCACAGAAGGAGAGATGGATTTTGCCCGATGGCAGCTTGTCTGCACTGGTGACCCTAGCCTCTGCCCCCCGGCCTTGCCTGCTTTCTCTGGGTCACTAATACGCTGGACCTCCTGGTCTTCATCAAGAAATAATTTGCAGCCTCAGCTCCCATGGCCGGAAAATTCAGTTTAGGAATACAGAAGTAAGAAGGGCTTAAAGAAACCATGATGCTTAGGCAGAAATGTACTCCAGCAGGAATAAATGAGAATGGCACAACTATATTTCTTGGCTCTCGAGAGAGCATTATAGCAGTTTGGCCATCTTCCTGGAATCCCACTATTGCAATCCCATTGCATATTACAGCTCACTCTCCCTGTTTCAGAGAAAACTGGTGAATATTAAAGGAATTTTGTGATGGGTTGCATGCTAATCATTAATAAACATATCAATCACTGTGTAAACATATATATAAAATCTACTTTGTGTGCAAAAATGTGCGTAGATGGGTGTCCAGAACATCAAATATACATACTTGATAGTTCAAAAAATATCGTTATAACCTAAAAATAGTTGGGAGGATTTCTTTAGATTTAGTGTTGTGCTTTACCAAGCCAGTGAAATAGAAATGCTGACAAACCTTAAAACTCTACAGTTGGTAAGCAGTTACAAAAGATAATCAGAATTTAAACAGCTTAGCTTCTGAATATTCATATAGCTCTGTAAATATTATGCATTTATTATAAAGCTATTGCCATGCTTCCCAGAGGCAGAGGACACACAATGCCTGGCTGGTTTAATCATCTTCCATACAAATAAATGGCTCCTTAAAAATGCAGAGTCAGTATCTCTTCTCAAGACATCACTGAGTGAACTGACCTCTTTAAGCACACTGTTTGTTATAGTAAGTCTGTACTGGCCCAATAGCCTAACACTCTCCTTAGCCAATTAAACTGTGCTTATAATAGGTTTCCCTTGAAGGCTCTGTAAAAGGCTGAGAATTGTAAGTGGAGATTTTAACAGAGCCTTTTAGCTGTATTCTATGTCTCATTCCTGAATCCATTTTCCCCCCACCCCAAGATGTGTTTCCATGGCTTTCTCACTGTCTCAGGTACAAAAAGAATCTAATGACTGGGTAATATGTTGTTCTCAGCTGTTAAGCTAATTTCATCAATGCTAACATAGAGAGGTATTTGCTGTTGAAATTTTTAAGGGAAAACGCCAGGTGTTTGGGAAGTTGTTCAGAATCTGGCATGCTTACGTCAAAAAATGACATCATTGCTGTATTCCTCTTATGTCCAATTTCTATATTTTTTCTCAGGAATAAAACCAAAATGATTGCCTAAAAGTCTTGTAGTAAAATACATAAAAAAATAAACAACAACAACAACTGGAAAATTTCTTTTAATACCATGCTCTACTTCAGTATAAAAGCTGGAGATTTACATCAAGGGAGCACTAGCATGTATCCACAGGGTTACATTTTCATATTTTACAGCTTCAAAGTCTGATAGCTTTCATTTTTTAAGAACCTTTAATTTTGATTCTCTGGGTAAGGCTAACACATATCCAGTAACATATTTTAGTGGTACAGGTCATTTTACTTCTTTATGTAAAAATACTTGACTACAAATCTAAAGTTTGAGTGATAGTTAACAAGTTTTAGTTTTCATCAGCAAGGAAGATGCAGCTCTTTAATAGACATGATTAACTTCAGAAGACGAGTTCCTCTCTTAAGTCAAAGGGATTACCGTTCTTAGCAATTACCAAGCTATTTTGATGGTCCAGTTTTTAATGTGACCCTGTAATTCTCATTATTAAATCTTTCTTGATTAATTTTATTTTACATCATTACTTTTGCATGCACTTGCCTTAAACATGTTTTCTTCAGAGAATTACATTGGACTCTATACGACTTAAATAACTTGGTTGCTTTAGAAATAATATCTACCAGATATTAAACCTGACAACAAATATTTATTTGGGTTTTCTTTCAGATTTGTCCTGGCTTGTTAGAGAGCATCTCCGAATGAGTCAGAGGGAAGATCAGGGTAATTTGAAGTAATTTTCTTTTATTATGTCTGGTTCTTTTATGGGATATCCTTTCTTTGGCGGGATCTGCAGCAGAACCTTGCTATTCTGATTAAAACATTAGCTTAGACTGGTCAATTGAGACCTCAGTCCAAGATCTGAGATTAATTCTTTTGCTTTTATTCTGTTCAGTGATGATAATAATACTCCTTAATGTATTTCTCAACTGCATATATAGAAGAAACTCATTGCAAAAAGAAGCATACTTAAAAGAGTGCATAATTGTTATTAGTAATATCAGTGTTGCTAATGTTTATATTTTTTTCTTCCTATATTTGACTTCTATTAAACTTTTTAAATGTATTTTATTTTATTTAGAAAAGTCTCAGGCGTGTAGTGTTCTGACCATTTTTATAGTGATGACTTTGATGATAGGTGCTACTTATCTATTTTTCCTAAGCTGAAGTTATTTTTTCCATGGCATCTTTTTTTAGCCAGAGTTGCTTAAGAAGTTCAGCAAGAAAGGTTGCATTACAAATGACATAAAAACAAGTAGTGAAACTCCTTATTGCATCCATTTACAACAACAGAGGATAAAAAAGGAATCAGAACTATATATCTTTTATCAAAAAGAGTTCTGGAACAAATGCAACTGCTAGCTAAAAATAGGTGCCATCTATCAGATCTATTACTATTCCATAACCAAAATCCGAAACATATTTTATTTGGAAAAAAGAACACTTTCCTAGGGTATATTTACCCAAACCGCAACCATCGGCTGACGTATTCTACACACATTTTATCWTTCAACAAATTGCAAATATACTGGCACAGTATGTGTAAAATTTTTTTCACAGTTTTGAATATAAAGGTAGCATATATCCTAGAATTGCTACTTGAATTAAATCTTCTGTTAAAAACAACACACTATAAGCAACAAAATGTATAACATTCGGAAAATGGAAATACAACACAATTACCAATATTAATAGACTGCTATAAAATTTGATAAGAATCAGATCAAATATTGTCTATGCATGTAAACACTGACTTCCACAGAGCCTAGATTTTACTCGTAACTTTTATTTTACTTGAAGATTTTTTCAGATATTTAAAGAATTCTGCTATAGAAAATATATAAAAATTCTACAGAAAATGACTTCTAATATATATCTGTAGTCTTCACCATATGGATACCCCACCTATTTAGCCAAATAAATAATATGTCTAAAATCAGGATATTGGAAATGCTGTACCCTTTTTCCCTTCCATGCCTGAGAAGACTTTGGAGCCTACCACGTTACCATGTTTACTTTCTATTTCTTTATTTTTGTTGGTACATCAGTCTTCTAAGCCTCTCTGAAGCATCTTTTCTTTTAAATTAATTTTGTTGAATTGATTTCATGTTTACTTTCTAAATTTTTTCATCTCCTTTTTGCAGATGGCTTACATTTTCACACTGTCTTATAAAGGACTCGGGGTTGCATCTTACTCATTTGTTTTGTCCTCTAACAACATGTGGCTTTCAAAATGTATGTAAAAAGGACACACTTGACCTCCTTAATACATCTGAACAGGCAGATGGTTATTAACATAACTTTTCCAGTCACTCCATGGTTTTCTTTTTAACTTTCATTTGTTAATTTAAAAGAGCATATTTTCCAAAACATTAGGACTTTGGAGGGTAGGGTTTTGATTTATCTACCTGTTTTGCTGTCAGCATCATTGACAACAAATTATTGTTCGATTTTAAATGATCAATTTACATAAAATATCTGGATACAATGCACTATTATTATTGTTTATTCTGTAGCGATCTAAAACATCCTAGAAAGATCAATGTTCTGTATTTGCACTGAAGATGTTACAATCTGTCCAACGGACTTTATGGAAGTTATGTTGTGAGAGCTCTAAGATTAAGTGTTGAGTGGAAGAAATGATGGAAGCATTTGCATAAAGAGAAGAAAAGGGGATCTAGAGATAAAAGCTCGAATCATCAGCAGAGCAGGGAAAATTGTAATGAGTAAGTGTGAAAAGGAATTAATTCAGCGCATAAGCAGAGACTGTGTGGCTTACAACCTTAAAAAACAATCACAAGAAAAATGAACATGAGATGAAACTAGTAAGATATGGAGTGAAGTGACTCAGAGACTATAAAAAGGGAGGTGACACAGTCAGAGGACCAGGTAGGAAAGACCATTGCAATGACAACAGTCTGGACTAATTGAAGAGACAGAAATTAATATTTAAAAAAAAATGTGTTGGTCTGTCACAATGAGACTATTCGTTCAGTTTAATTACATGGTTCCCTACAGAAGGAAGACCTTCCTATAAAGAATATGTAAAACAACTTAATGCTCTTGCTGTTTTCTCCGTAACTTTATTTGATCCGTAAAATATCATGTTTCAGAAAAACACTGTATAGGGGAAGTATGGGACTGTTGCAAGTTAGTATCAACTATTATAACAAATAATGCAATATCACAAATTTCTTAAAGATATCATTGCAAGCTTGAGTTTTTGTTTGTTTGTTTGTTGTTTGTTTGTTTGTTTATGGTTCATGCAAGCCAGCCTGCTATTTCCTGTGTCCTAGAGTGTTGCATTTTTGTAGTTCTCAGACTTTTACACAGTGCTTTAAAAAACAAATGGAGATAAATATGTCTTTATCTGTAAAATCCAGGCAAGGGAATTAACATCAGTGTAACAACACATTCCCAAGGATTAATTGCCAGAGTTCAAAATGCTCTTCCTAATTTCTGGAGACTGCATAATATTTTGTTCCCCAAACGGACACATCTCCCTCAGCTGCCATCTCCACCCCCAGGCGGTCTCTCCATCTCAGCCTCCTCTCCCACCCTTAGACAGATTCTCAGACTCCTCCTGACAGCCCCCACCCCAGGTCTGGACTTTCGTCTTCCTCCTACTCCTGAGCCCTTGATGTTGCTGCCAAGTCTGTAGCCCAGCCTAACCCAGCAGGCTGGTTGGCACCTGCTCTGCCCTGCTGTCTGCTTCTTTGCCTTTCAGTCATTGCTGTGTCCAGGTTCCCTCTGACCACAAAGATTTGATTCCAATTCCAGACTTTAATCTTGTCCTGAAGTACCAGGAACCCCATTCTTTTTGGCTGGATAAGTTATTTCTTGTTTCTGCCTGGACCCAAATTATCTCTGCCATCAGTAAAATGGTTACCAATTCCCACGGTATTAGTGATGGGTGAAATGAAGTCATCGCTATCATATCCTCATGAAAGGCTGGTTGTAAACCAATACAGAATAATAACACTAGGTACAATATGTAGTTTACACTTATTGGAACCACTGTTTGCCTTTTGTATTTTTAGCTTACGGGTAAAACCACACCCTGTCCTCCCTCCCCCGCCCCTTGATGGGCAAACCCAACAGAAACTCTGCAAGTTGAAACTCATGGAGCTTCCTAGCCCTTCCATAATTATTTTTATCCCCAGTGTAAGGGATGATTCAGCCCTCAGTTCTCTGAAGAGAGACAGAGATAAAGAGAGAGAGAGAAAGAGAAGAATCTGCTTAATTGCTGTTGAAAGTAATCCTTTCCACATGAAGTAGGACTGGGTATTAGAGGACAGATGGCCAATCAAAGCTGGAAGGGGAATGCTGCTAGGGCTATGTAGAAAGCACTGATGCAACTAAGTCATTTGGTTATCTTTGACAGAACAAAGATAGATAGTGTCACGTAACCCCTTAACCAATGCTGGGAGGACGATACACACGGAAGATAAAAGAAATCAGTGTTGTGTTGTTTATATTTTTGTTTTACCTCTTTACCTAAGCAGGGAGAGGTACTGATGATACATATGGTTTACTCTGAACTTAAAGGACACTGCCTGCCTCAAACGCTTTTGGGAAGTAGGAGGCAGAAGAGGGACAATCAGTGAAAAAGAGATACAATGAAGTATAGGTCTGGGGAAGACTGATGTGGCCTAGAACAAATGCATTCTGCTCATAAGAAACCTGGAGAATGTCCATATTCAGGAGATTCTTGCTAAAAAGTGCAACAAATGGCAATCACCTCCAGCTGAGAGATCTATGGCAGAAAAGAAATGCAAGAGCCAAAGCAAATGAAAAAATTGAGGGAGAATGTAAGAGGAAGGAGAAAAAAAGAGAGCTAGCAAAGAAAAACAGATCTAGAGAAGATCTTGGGTTTTGTATAAAGAAAAAACAGAACAGTATGTGGTATACAGCATAAACTGTAGGTACGGTACTCTAAATGCCTAATCTCTGTGAGAGGGATTGTCAAAAGTGACTAAGAAGCGATAGTCGTACTGACAGGTGGGTGTTACCACTTGGAAATGCAGTCCTGAGACTAAAAGCGAAGTGTGGTGAAACTTCAATTATTTGATAAGGTTTGAAATTGACTGTAGCATTCACATACTGTTCTCAGGTCCCATGGGCTCACCTGCTGCTGCTTACACTCCCGAGGATCCGTGCCACAGCAAGGTGTCAAACTGCTGCCTCACATGGACCCCAACCTCATTGAGCAGTTCCTTACAACCACCAAATTTAAATTTTGTACAAAAGAGGGAAGAGATATATCTGTTTATTCTAATTTCTTTTTTTTTCTCCTCTGATCAAGACAATGCCCAATGGCAAAGTTTTGATTGATCCTGGTACCAAGCACTGTGAACAGTATACGCATAAATGAGGAGTCCAGGAGAAAACACTAAACAAAGAGATTTTTCAAAAAAAAATATCTAGTTTGGTAGTCTTGAYGTCTGTAAGAAGTTACTGTCTTGATCAGTTTATTACATTTTATACAGTTTTCATATGTGGTGTCAAAAAGCTATTCAGTTAGGCAAGGGTAGCCTTTATGGAAATAACTTCTAACTTTGGGATCTGACTAGTATGATTTGATCCAGAAGGAGGGATAGTTTGCATATAAATCTTCTTTTAGATTATTTGTTGTTGTTCTTTTAATCTTACAATGTGGCAGACAGTCCCTTGAGTGCTAGTAAATGTGGAGTGGCTTTCTAACTTTGCTCTCTTCCAACTGTCCCAACTGTTCTTTGAGGACAATAAAGTTTACTCACACTATATATCTCAATAATGATTGACTTTGGCTAACAGTAAATCAGTTTTGTGTTCTGCAGTGGGAGTCTGGTATCCTGTGGAAAAAGCCATATTAATCCCTTAGCAGGTTGAAGTGTCACCTCCCATGTTCTGCCTCTGGTGAAGGGAAATGTCTACTCAGTCTGGGGTATGCCTGTCTTCAGAAGACAGGGCATTCCCAGGTCACACATTTGCAAGATACTGGAGAGATCTGGACCAAAGCTTGAAGAGCAGTGTGCACTCACATCCTATGAGCAGCACTCAGGAAAGAAATGGGGAAGGAGGAGGAACAACCTCACCCACATACCTTTCTTCCTAAAACCAAACAACTTTGTGTCAAACAATTGTGTTGAACAATGTATTGAGCCGAGGGGCTACTGAAATGCTCAGTTATATATTTGGAAAGAAAGCCTAATCAGAAACTTTCCTGATGAAGTTGTGCAGCAGCCACTGTTTTTTTTCTGGCTCACACTGAGCCAGGAAAACTCTTAAATCACTCTTCAAGTAATACCAGTGAAATCTGAGCTGCTTAAAATGCATTTTACAGGTAGATTATAGGAACTGATGGCATCTTGAACCTACCAGTGCCAAGTCTATCAAGGTAATGCTATCTACACCAAAGTAGAGGAGAACAAACAATTCTTCTGACAATGTAGATGGGCGTTCTTATATTGTGAATGTTAAAGTTGCATGATGGAAATAGACAAGAGCAAACACCATTCCAGAATATGGGCATACTGCTGGAGTAGTCAATTTTAGTGTGCACATAAAGATCATCACAATTGGTATGGACCTGAAGTGTGATGAAATGATACCCTTGTAGTTTGGTAATGGCACTGAACTAAAATGCATGTTCCACCCAGGCACAGTTGGTCAAACCATTGCTTCTGAATGGTGTGAGCATGTCTGAGAGGTCACTAGCAGCAGCTGCATTGAATAGACTAGTCAGAAGATGGCCCGGCATGATCTCCATGACAGCACTAGCCTCAGTTGGCCTATTAATGTTACATTACCAATGTAATTATCAAAATACCAGTGCAACCAGCATGGACCTGGGCACGAAAATGTGGATATGACCTTGCATGTCTCCACAGATTAGCAGCAGAACTCAACAGCTCTGAACCTCTGTATCAAGAATCTGGAATCACCATTTCCTTAGAGATGTTGACTCATGTCTGAAGTATAGGACCTGTGCAGTGTGTGTGTGTGTGTGTGTGTGTGTGTGTGTATGGAAACAAGAGTGCACCTTTCCTAAGCCAGTGCCAACTTGTCGCATGAAGGATGAAGGTGGGTGTGCATATCCAGAAATTTACAGTCCACTACTGGTCATCCCCTATCTGGAGGACAAAGTGGTCTTGTGATTGCATGAGCAGGACGAAAGACTAGTATTAGAAAGATGAAGTAATGGGCCAGAGGTTGGCAACGGTAGTCATTAGCAACTTGGCCATGTTCCCAGTATATTGGAGAGTGTCTGGCTTCGGCACCAGGCATGGGATCTTGAAAGTCCATGTGATATAGCAGAGAGATGATTTTGAGGAGTCTACTGAAGTATAGTCTACCATGGCTGTAGGCCATGACTGTCACCTCTGCTTGTTACACCCTTGGTGTGACCTCTGCTGAGCTTTCTGCACCTCTCTCATCCAGTTTCATGAGTAAAAGCTTGCCTCAATGTGCTGATGCAGCAAGACCAGCGTGGATGCTGAAGGGCAGTGAAAGGTAGGTCACTGAGGTGGAGTCATTAGACTGCATTACACTGTAAAGAGGTCAGGCTTTAAACGTGAGCTCAGGGAGTGGCCAGGGGTACCTCAGCTGCTCCTTGGAGAGATGGCAGAGCTGCATCAGTGATATAGCTCTGGGGAACACTTTGGGGACACCAATGAGGATGGGGAAGGCACAGCTTACTGGACAGAGCTGGAGCACGATGTTCCACAGCCCAAGAGCCATATCTAAGAGCAGTAGGCTCTTATGATGCAAGGCTTAAGACCTACAGAAATGTGCTTTCATAACAGACACTGAATCATGTTTTTTGCTTAGCATCTGTAGTGGTAACACTGGTTAGCATGATCCCACATGGCTCCCTAGTTCTGGGCATCCTAGCCATCACTCTTCTTATGCTAATTGCTATGTTTTGCAATAAACCATATTTTAAAAAATTCTGACTGACCCACAGCAAACCTTTTTCATATTTTCTCCATGTGTGTGCATATTTGTGGGAACTAGCTCTGACAGAGAGAAATGCTTTAGGTAAGAATTTTGCAGCAATATCTCATTTATTCTCCAGTTAAACATCTCATTTATTCTCTAGTTATTCTAATTTGTTTGTCAAGAAATCTCCCTCTGCTACAGTATAGTCTAATTTTACATGAACTATTTGTTTCATCTGCAAATTAGCATATTATGGTTTCTCTTTTATAGTCACAACAAATAAGATAGATTAACCAGTGAAAAGACCGAAGCTAAAACCACACCCAAACTAAAATGAGTATCAGGTTAATGATGTGTCTAATGGCTAAGGCAGACTATAGCAGACAGATGAAGGCTGTCAATGAAATCAAGCTGTTTCCTCATCTATATTTTTAACTACTGTTAATACTTTCAGCGTTCCTATAACTCACTGTGTCTGAAGGATAGAAACGCAAGGAGACTTAGAGGTTGCAAAGCTCAGATTCACTTTAAGATGCTCAGCCACCCACTGAAATACTTAACCCTTAGGTGCAGAAGTTCCCTCTTTGCTGTTTAAGGGGACTAAAGTGTCTCAACAGGGGATCCACAAAAGCCAGGAGAGAGAGTGCTACACTAGTGAGTCTCCCTTAGCAGCCAAGGAAGACTAAGAAATTCCAGCTTGCTTGGTGGTGGGTGTCAGAGATTTCGACACTGGACTCTGAATTTAACACCTGCTCTCATAAGCATGAACTTTCTCCTGAAAAGAAAAGTTAAATCATGTCTGTCCTTAATTAAGAAAAATTAAAAGTACACAGAAAAAACCCTGCCAAGAAGAAGATGTTTGTGGAGGCAAGACACTTACACCTTGATGCCTAAATGCATTTATCAATATTTGAAAATCAAAGGTATTTAGTCACCTTTACCATTTTAGGCATCTTTGGGGCACTGAACTTACACCACTTGAGTGTCAGAGCAAGATACAAGTCTACTTGTCCTTTTTGTATTTGTCTTGCAATCTATATTGTGTCTATTGCTATTCTACTATTGCCATATTATTTTTGCTGTTTTGAGGAGTCTCCTTCTTGTTGCTTTCCATTCTCCATGTTCCTTTGCCCTAATTTTCTTTTTCCTGTTGCAGTATTTCATCTTGGTTTAAGAGGTGTGTCAAAAGTTTGCTAGCAAATACCACCGATACCATGAAACTAAATGTCAGTAAATTAATTAATTACTATTTTTTAATCAGTATCATAACTCTTTTAGGGTTCTGGTGAAACTGGACAACCATGTCTTAATATTGGTTTCAGATTTTGAGTTTTTCTTGTCCAAATGCCAAAATGTAAATTCAAAGAGTGAAAATGCAAACTTAAAGGTAGAGAAGACATTCAGTGCAGTTTTAGAGAGCATTTGATAGTTTCTGATGCTACAGATTTACCACCATCTCCTTTCCACATGCACACTTATGTCTTCTTAAAGCTGTTATCTTTCCAAGCTTGGTGTCTATGCTGAATAGAATCGTGGTCTATAACCTTTGTCTGTATTTATTTTCCAAAGAAAGTTGGAAGAAAACAGTTATGCTACTCCAGATGAGGCTAAAACAAAAATAGCGGATGTTAGCATCCAGCCTTTGGGAGAGATCTAAATGATAGTAGTGCATTGACTTGAAAAATAAAATTAAGGATGATATATTTGAAGACTGCATACAGGACCAGCCCACTAAATATTGTGTCCAGGTACATTTGACTAGAGTGAATATTAGTACATAGCATTAAAAGACATCCTTTTCTAATGAGGAGTTTGAACTGTAATAAACAAGGCAGAGCTTGTAAACTGCAGCATCTCAGAACCACTATTTTCATGCTTTCCTTTCTTTTCATCGGTTTTGTTGCATTTCAGGGAAGGCCCTGCCAAGTTTCAAGCGATGTGTGAGCCACTACATTGCACATAAGTCACATTTTTAATTTTTTTCTTCATAAAAGGTAAATCTCACAGTTGGCATCATTAAGCCATTGACACATTCTGCTCCAGTGTAATTACCTTTACGACTCTGCTCCTAGTGCTCCTTTTACTTAGAATGGGAAATACCTCAACTAGTCTGGTAAATTTTACTACTGCAGGTGGGGAATGTCCAGTTTAATGGCCCCACTGTATTACTCTTTGTTATTAATGTGCGCCAAAAAATACACAGGATATAGATGGGGCTGAGTTAACATTCCTGGAATTTCCTGATTTTTTTGATACTTGATCTTACATCCTTAATATTGTCAATGAACGGGCAGAGGAAGGAGGGCTGGGATAGCTTACCTCCATTTTGGCACAAAACAGGAGGTGAATCAATAACTGGAAAATTAAAAGTAATTTGATCTGACAGGTAATGGGACAGATGTCCATAATCCAGTCACACAAACACACATACATGCATACACATATTCTGCCTGATTTGTTTCATAGTGTGCAAAATGTTTTCAGAGAAGTGGCTTAAATAGTAAAAAATGTCATTTGGGAGTCTGATGGGGGACTGTACCTATCAATAATTTACGTGTTATGCAAAGAGGACTCAATAAAGTATATTTTATGAGGCTTGCATGAAGGCTGCAACTGTGTTCATCAGACAAGACAGAGGTTTGAACTGGTTCTCACAGAAAAGAACAATCCTCCAAACAAACAACCGATAACTGCACTTTATCTAACGAGATGTTTATTACTGGGGCTTTTGACTGGTTAGGAAGGCTGAGGAGGGCTCCTAGATGCAATTACGTTGGTTTCCTTTTTAATGGGACGCAGCTCTTGGTGCAAGCTCTTGGTACAGAAACCTCACCCAGATATGTTTTTTGACTCCGAGTGCCCAGGGGTGCGTGGACAGCCAGGAGAGGCATGCCTGGACAAGCTAGCTGACTCAAAATGAGAGGACTTGCAAAACACCCTGGGAACAGAAGAAGGGAAAAGATTTAGGCAGGAAGGTATAGTAATAGCTTGGTCAGAGAGAAAACTGTTTTCAAGAGCTGTTTGTATAAACCATTCCCTTTTTTTCCCTTTTTTTTTATTGACACATTCTCTGGCTTACGAAAAGTGCAAGCCATCTCTTTTGTTATTGTTTCATTTTCCTCAGCCTTTTAATAAATCTTGGGCTGCAGGAGGTTACTGGTATATTGGTAATTTGTCAATGCTATCCCAAATGGATTCTGAATTTCACAGAGAAGTGCTGAGGGTTAACAGTTTCCTTAACCTCTGTGTCTCACTTATTCCTTGTTCACTGGCATACACAGGAGACGGATTACATCTTGCTACATCCTGATGGGAGATGCAGATAGCTGCAGCTTTTTTTCCCTGTGTCCCAAACTGGCTGACTGCAGCCAGGTCCACGGTCCTGTGCTGCAGCAAACGATGTCCTGTGCTATGAGAACATTGGTGGCACCACTGCTGTGATGTCCCATCTTTACATATTTGAGAAATACGATACAGAGAAAGATTTACAGGCATTTTTTGAGGCAATGTGAAACTGGGTTTTGCTTTATACAGCACACAAGATGTTTATATCAAAAGTAACTCTGAGAAACCTGCCAGGATCAGAGCCTTTGATTAGTATTTGCAGGCAAGTGGTGGCAATAAAAGTTCAGCCTGCATGTGTTGGCTTTTCTCACTGTTGCCTGACAGGTAGTTTAATGAATCAGCACTTTTGTTTGTGAATGTACTATTCTCTCCGAAGAATTTTCAGCTTCTTTTCTGTACATCTGTCAACTGGATGCGAGTATACGTTCTGCTGCCCTTTCACATCTTCTTGGCACAGATGCATTCATTGGCATGAGTATTAGCCTGAGTTTGCTGGCATTTTAGGAAATGAAGCTGATTTAAAATGCAAACAGAAGAACAAGAAAAGGAAAAACAACAACAACAAACGAACGAACGAACACGCCAGGAGAGTGTTCCTACAACAGAAGCTGTGCATGGCTCACAATTTACACGTGCTGACTTAGCCTTCCCACACTCAGTCTCCCAGGTTTACTTGTCCCCGTAGGAGACCAAATGTGGCCTGGAGAGCTAGCAGCATTTTTCTGCTTGCATGACAAATGGTTTCTGTCTAGAGGAATTCTGGTTGATGAAGAGCTGGAGAATGTCTCTTCCGCGCTTCCCCCAGCATGCCCAAGGACTTAATCAGCACAGGGAAAGTCACTATTCAAAGACTTTTCCAAAGTCTGACGCACATATATAATCCACTAAATTGAATTTCTTACGCTTTTTCCTAGGAATCTTTGAATATACAGAAGTGCAACATTATGGATGTGCTTAAAAACAGATAACTGCCCACCTCAAAAGCTTTGAGAAAAAGTGTCTTTACTACTACTGAAATTTATTTTCCTATGTGGGAAAACTCTGAATTGCTGTTTGAGATCTTTGCCTTGATGATGAGGATTTAGCAGGATTGCCTGAGTCCCATACCTTGCCATCAGAATGATAGCATACTGAAATGACTAGTACAGCTAGCACAGTATTTCATGAAATTACATGTCAGACAGGTACTATTAAACATATGGGAGATGCTTTAGGGTATTCTTGTATTGCAACCCAGGAAGGATGGTAGCTCAAATACATATATAAATGGGATCTTGAGTAAGAACAGCTTGAGGAGAACAAAGTTCTTTGTGTTAAAAAAAAAAAGTTCTGCCACACAAAAGGACAATAGGTCATTTTAAATGTGAGGAGAATATATATTAGATAAGAAAAAACAATCTGTATATTGGCTGTGATATTTTGAAATGTCAGTCTTCTCTTAAATCACTAAATCCATTCTTCACCTTAACAGAGGTCAGCTAATCAAACTTTAAACACTTACATGCCCTTACTGTTTATTTCCTATCTTGACACTTAGCTGGTCACACAGGGATGGGTTTTACAGGTTTTGTGCTAACATTTTTATACATAGAAAATAACAGCAAATTCCCAAAGGACTTATAATTAAAAGTTTTCTCACTTCTGATCATCCCTACCCTTAAAAGTGTTTTTTTTTTTTCCCCCCCAGTCTTGATCATGGCAAAGAAAGCACCTATGGTGCTCTTCATGGCAGAGTAGAGAAAAACTGCCTGTGAGAAAAGTATAAAACCCAAAAATACAGTATTTGGAACCTGATTGGGGCCTCTGTTTTTTTTCCTATTGACTTCAATTAATTTTAATTTTAAGTTCTTTTTATTATGTTATTAAAATCAGAACACACATAGAATAAAGTTTGCTGTCTGCTCTTGCTCAGAAAAAATGAAAGCACAGCCTGTACTGAATGATAGAGYTGTGCTTTAATGTCCAGCCATGTGGTTTCTCCATGGAAAACTAATGAGTTAAAGATGAAATTCCTCTTCTAGTTTGCATATATCTTCTTGCAAGGATTCTGCTGAGCAGAAGTATAATTGGAGACTCTTTACAATTGAGTCTTGTACTTTTTAATTCTAACATCATAAGCTACGAAACATCTTTCTTCCCACAAAAACGCAATGTTTTCGGCCCTAGACATGCTCAGTTATGGACATTTTTGAAAGAAACATTTACAAAACTACTAGGATCATTACCCTGAATTTTATTTAGTACCATCTGAAAATAAAGCAGGCTAAAAACTTGAGAAATAAAAAGATGTAACACTAGTGTCTCAGAGCTCGAAGAATTGTCCTGAGTTTCTGTACTAGAGGCTTATTCTGCTCTTCTTCAAATCAAAAGAGAAATAGGAGCAGAAATAGAAAGGAAATTTCCAGTCATGCTTCTCATAGTTTTTTTCACTTATTAAACTTCATTCTGAGTTCACAGGAGTGGATTCACAACAGTCTTCCACACAAGCTGTATCCAAAATTCATTAAAAGGTACTGAAGGTAGACAAGGACATTTTGCTTGTATCCAAGTATACAAATGTTAGCATTTTTAAAAACCCACTGTATGACATAGCTGCCTTATAATACCCATGGTGATTAATAAAGTGTAGAAACTTTTGAAAATACGATCATCTGCTGCCCTATTTTGTTGCAGTTTAACCAAGGGGCCAGAGACAATTCTCATCCTCATAATACTGCTATACAGAAAGTATCTGGAAATTTGGAACCAAATTCAGTACCAGTAGATTTTTTTTTTTTTTTTTTGCTGTTATTTTTTGTATGTATGAAGTACATGCAGAAATTTTTGTTTGGGTCAGAAATTTTCAGGGAAAGGAACTTCCGTCTTGTCTGTGGCTGGATAGCACATTGCACTGTGAGTCTTGGTGTCTGACATGAACTCCAGAGTGCTCCTGCAAAACAAATAACAAAGATGGTTTCCAGCTGAGGTTGGGACCTTTGGTCACACACATATACAGATGCAGTGGAAGAGGTAGTTCTTGCTAAAAGCTTGACACTTGCACAATCAAAATAAACTGAGCCTGGAAATCTGAAAGAATGCTGCAATTATCACAACTGTCTGAAATGAAGAATGAAAATATTAAGCTGGTATTTTTTCTTTCCCTTCTGAATAATTGAGTAAAGGCAACCAGCAATCTGTTTCTTCTGTAGAAAAGCAATCAGTTACATCTGATTCCGTAAGCAGCAGCTTACAGTAGCTTACGTTTCAAAGACATTTTTTACAAGGTTGTAAAGGAAACCAAGGATGCCACCTTGATAAGCTCTGACACACAGCTAGATCCCATTAGGCGGATCCTTTCAGCTGATGCTGACAGATAGAGTTCATAAGTTATTCCTTCACTCCTCTAACTCATGGAAATCCAAAATCTGCCCCAAAGGTTAGGAAAGCTTGTTTGCTTTGAATTTTTCCCCCAGTGTAATTAAAACACTTTTTAATACCATGTAACTCCCAGTGAAGATATTCTTTTTCCAGAATAAGAATGTTTTTTTCTTACTTGTATATCTTTTTTTAAAATGAGAAATCCCCAGAAATGGTTCATTATCATAACAATAATATAATTACCCACATCTATTCATATTTGTCAAATTTCTGATATAGACAAGCCTGCTATCTTTGGAGAGCATCTTTACAACAGCTGAATTATATCAAGGTTTATCTAGGTGCCAGCAGTAGGTCAATATAAGAAATAATTGGAATGGGGAACAAAATATAAAAATACATTTTATGTTTCAAGTGGAGAGAGAGAGTATACGCAAGAAAGAGACCATAACTGGTCCAACTGGGGGGAGCTGAGTTGTGGGCCAAACTGAAGGCAACCGAAAAGCAGGGCAATTCAGGGTTAAGATACTTACATGGAACATGAAAAACTGGGTTACTGATGTGTCATAACATTCCTGTGTGACCTTAGCAATTCACAGGCCCAGTTTTGTAAAGAATGCAAGGCAGATAACTCCTAATTTTCATACATAATTAATTATAAAGCTAATATAGTGTGTGGCTACTGCTACAGGATGCTTAATTATCTTCATGACTGTTTTTCAAGTATGAGTTTCTAGTTTTGGCATTAAATACACCTTAATTTTAAGTCCCAATCCTGCAAATATTTATTAGTGCCTGCTGTCATGAGTAACTCATTACCTAGAAAAAAACACTAGGTTCAGTAGAATTACTCACGGTATTGAGTGCTATCATAGAAGGAAATGTTTGAAGAGTTTTTACTTTAGTTACATGTGTATGTAGGTTATTATATATGTATTTTATACATATATATATACATGTAGACATACTTACACAGATATATATATACATATACACTTTTTTATAAAACATTTATAGCAACATTTTTTCTCTCTATATTCTTAGCTGCCTTTCTCTAAGTTTGCTTTTTTTTGCCACTAATACATCCTCTTAGTTCTCACTTTCTTCAAGCTGCAACTAGCAGATGAAAATCCCGTGTATTCTCTTATCAGAGAAATAAATTTCTTCCCCTGAGTTTGAGCTGATGCGGAACAGTAAGTAGCTCTAGTCCCATGTTTTGGGGACAAACTGAGTACAGCAGTTGATTTTTTTTTTTTTAATTAAAGTCTGCATTTTAAAATTTAGCGATGTCATTTCCCAAAGCTGCAATGCAACCCGGAGGCCAGTTCAGACACGGTGTGATGCAGGCCAGTTGAATTGGCTGGTGGTTCTACTGTGGATGAGTTAAAGAAGGAATCACCCGAAGCAATGGTAGCTCTCAGAAGGGGGCCTGCCCTTCAACAGTTTAAAGCCTTTGAAGAGAGATTTCCTTTGAGCAATGTGAAGTCTTTGTGGTGATGGGAAACATACATTTATAATTACAGAAGAACACAGTGTACAGTAGGAATGGTATAAAAGCATGCGATTTACAGTGTCTAAGGAGAAGCTTTGATGTAGAGGTCCCCACTGACCTAGTTTGCTGCTGAAAGCCCTAGAAACATAAGGCTGAGTGACTACAGTTATAGAGATGAAGCCTGTGAACAACATCCTTCTGCCTCCTCTCTGAATATTCTGTTGCAAAACTGACTGTACAGAAATAATATCTAAATGCAAACTAACTGTGCTTAAAACATTAATAAACCTTGCTGTGCTGCTCTGGGGAAAAATGTGCTAAAAAAGAACCATTGTGAACCAGCATGCAGGCTGTGGAGAAGATTTATCTGGGAGGATTATTTATGGAAAAAAATTGCTGAAAGCACCATGCTAGGACCGCTACCCTTTARGGGGGGGGGGGGGGAGACATTAAGTTCTGTCAACAAGCGGCAGAATATAAATCCCAAGAAGTGATACTGACTCGGAATGAGAATGATATGATGGTCCATAAGAATGGTTGTGTGTGACAGCAGTCCACACACCATAGGAAGAGAGTATTATTACCTCTGGAGTATGCAGTGCTGTGAACAAATCTCTTATGGGCTCCAAGACTGGATATTCCCCTCTGTGAGAAGAGGAGATATGGTGAAAGAAAAGTGAGGGAAACACGGGCTGCCATGCCAATCTACCACCTTCCCAACCCTTCCAAAACCTGCCATGTGAAGAGGGGAGTATCAGGGCTTCAGCAGCACCCACCAAGTGCTCACCAAGAGAAGACTTGTAATTCATGGCTCACCAGATGCAGATGGCAAAAGAAACCTTTCAGCTGAGAGCATGAGAAGAGTTTCATGTTGTACAAGGATTTTTTTGAATCATAATAGTCCCTATGAAATGTGTAGCACTCTATAYATGAAAAATAATGCTATCATCTCCCTTACCCCATAGATTCAGGGACAGATTTTCAGTGAATCCACCTCAGATTTGGGTGCTCATAGATTTGGACAGCTGTATTCAGGCCATTATATGATGACTCTTCTTGAGCTTCAGAACTGAATTTGGATGTGAGTTGAGCTGAGGTGGGTATTTGGGGGTTTGGTTAGTGACCACATCTAAATAACATTGTGCTGAAGTAGCGTTGTCTGCCTTATAATCACTTTGCCTGTGGGAGAGGGCCAATCTGAGGGAGGTCACTGAAATTAAAATGGAAAACTTAATTACATAAAAATAATATGGGTGTGTTGGATGCTTTGATGGACAAAGGTGATGTAGGAAAAGAAAAATAAAAATGTTCAGCAAGAGCTATTTATAAATCTTACCTAGTGGGAGTAATAGACAACAAAGGATAAATCAGTGACTGTTAAGCAATGTTTGTGCCAGCACAGACACAAACTTTTTCTGTTCTAGCTGAGACCTAGTGAACATAAGGTACTCAGTGTGGGATGGGAGGGTTCCTAGGGATCTTGCTGCCTGTAATTCAGTTGCTTGTTTAATCTCTTTGAGTCACCCTCCAGCTAAACAGCCACTGACCTGATCCTAGAGGAGAATAAGCCATAGGCTTTTCTGGATTTTCAGACTGTATCTGAACATCACAGCACCCAGCCATGCTCTGGGCTTCAGTGGAGCACCTCTTGTGCCCGCATTCTTTGGCACTACAACCTGGTCTTCAGCAATAAAATAATAGTCAAATCAATTTTTCCAGGATTAGGCAATTTTTATTTGGAATGCGGAGGTTACTGTGGGAGGAATATAGACACATTGTCAGAGTATGCAGGGATGCAACAAGGTAGGCCAAGGGCCATTTGGAATTAAATCTGGCAAGGGATGTCAAGGATAACAAGAAGGGCTTCCTCAAAAACATCAGTAGCAAAAGGAAGACTAGGGAAAATGTGGGCCCTTTGCTGAATGGGGTGGGTGCCCTGGTGACAAAGGATGCAGAGAAGGCAGAGTTACTGAATGC
>NW_020447737.1:0-16289 GCF_003343035.1 Apteryx rowi
GCTCTGCTGGCTCAGTACAATCATTGTGGTGATAGCCCGTACTTAGCGCCTAGTTTCATGGTAAAATCACTTCACGAGTTGATGTAACAAATTATCACCTATCACAGTTCATAATAAGAGTAGACCTACCTAAATGATAGGTCTGACAGAAGTTTTGCTATACACAGCTCTCCCTGACTGACTCAGGTTTGGATTTTCATTTCTTTGGCTCCTGTGATAGGGAACTGTGTAAGTAAAAGGTTGAACAAGGACAAAAGTCATTGAGTGTAGTGCCAGAAAGGTTAATTCTGTTCTGCCTTTGAGGACAGAGGTAGACTTTGAGGAAATGTATACAAAAGCTATTTAATAACTGCCTGTCCAGTCACCAGCATCAGAGGACAGAGTCTGTCATTAGAGGGGGCCGCACCCACCTGCCCATTGGCATTACTCCATTCTAAAGCCATGCTTGCAAGCAGGTACAGGGAGAAGAGGTTTCAGCAAACTGCATTAGGAACAATGTGATTCAGCTTGAAACTTCCCTCTGTCCTTAAACAAAAAGGAGCATCATCACTGTTATTTAAATGTGGGATACTAGGGGAAGTTCTTACACCAGAAGATAAGAAAAAGCATCAAAGTGGTCAGAGCTTTGGCCAAAAGAAAGCACAAAATCCTCAGGGGAACCACAGTACAGTGTTGCGACCTGTTTGCAGAAGGCAAGCTCATTTGTAGAATCTCTAGTACCCATCATTTCTGCAACTGCCCCAGGGGTGGGTGCTGATGTCTCACTGAAACAACTCCAAATGCCTGTTAAATATGCAAACCACCTGGAAAAAAATATTGTTCCCTTGTTAAACCAACCAGATATTTGAGGGTGTTTTCAAGCCCTGAGCAACACAAAGTGGGAAGTTGAAGCCAAGTATCATCTTGTAAAAAAACCTAATCACAGTTTATTTTTCAGCCACTGGGATCTATCAAGACCCAACAGGCAAAAGCCCAGAGTACTGCTTAATGAGGCCAAAGGGAGTGGCTTAATTAATAACACCTAGAGGAGAATAATTAAGCCATACAGCAAGAGGAACATTTGTTATTGTGTAATTAAACAACGTTCCCTAGCTTCATATTGCAGCTTGAGCCATCACCCTCTAGTGTGCTGCTGTTAGAGAGAAAATGCACCCTTGGAAATCTTTTCAATGGAAAGCATGTTACCATCTACTGGTGACCACTGCAAGCCTCACACTTGATGCATTTTGATATATCAGAGAGAAAAAAGAAGCACTGGAAGTGCATTTTGCTATGTTCACCCCAAGGCAGAGCAGACCTTCTTGCCATTTAAGTCCTACTTAAGCCATAGATGTAGAAGTTAAATGACATGTGGGTCTTCTTAGAAGCCTCTATACAGAGTGAACTTCTCCATTATATAACTCAGTTCCATGACATGATTTGTGTTACAGGATAAATAGTACTGGGTCAAAAATGTTCTAGTGATATGACATGAAGTGCTGAACAAATGCAACCTTATTTTGCTCACTCAAACAATTCTGAAACCGTAAGTTTTATACTGGCAGACTTTAGGCTGGTTCAGATATCACTTGTCCTTCTGCAACTGGCATAAAGCATATTTGCCAGAACAGAATTTGACAGAGATGTGAGTATGTATTTACACATGGTTCAGATCAAATATRTACTATCAGGTGATCTCAAAACGCATAGACTTGGAGTTATTAAATATGAAGCCATGTGCTTAGGCAAGACCAATGCTATATGGTCATAGCTTTTTGATATTTCAGAAACACAATTTATTAGTCATTTTTACCTGGGAGTTCTGTCCATTAAGCTGTACTTAAAATGCATACCATATTATACTAGTTATCTCCAAAGCACTGAAAGTGGGATATGTGGCTGGAAAAAACAATTCAGATTCCAAATTAGGTGGAGACGAGCTGCATCTAGCAGGGTGCAGAAACTAAAAGAGGGAAATGGTAGCTTTTTAAAATTCTTTTTTCAAATTCTTGATCATGGAGACTGAGCCATTTCCCAAAGCAATCCCTGACATAACTGCTTCCAGCCAAAATCAGCTAAACTGATGGAAATCAAGCTATCACAGCCTTAGATTATCACTGTGTCACTGAAATCAGGAGAAAAACTCCTTAACACCAATGTAGCATTAAGAAGCAGGCATTCTCTTTATTACAGCACTGGGTACACAGGGGATAGCTCCACCCAACGTGCACACTATGTGTCACATCATCTAAAGTTTATATTGCTCTATCCTATGCATATGCATTAAATTTCCAGGAATAATTATACATATTCATTCTATTTCCTAGAACTAATTACTACATTTACATAATCATTAYGCATGCTGTCTGAGTCTCTGGGGGTCTTCTGTGGGGGTCTCTGGGGGTCTCTGGTGGTCTCTGGTGGTCCCTAGTGGTGTCAGAAGAGGTGTCACTCAGTGTCTTGCCATGAACTTTGCTCTACTTTTCCATACATGGTCTCAACTTGGCCTGCTTCCTTGTTTGAGAAAAGCTGTCTTGGTCCTAATCTTGGCTCCAACTGGCTTCTGCCGGTTTATCTGTACTTTCTCAGGATGTATCAGTCCCAGCTGCACCTGTGTCCTTGGGTATGTTTGTCTGAGGCTCCCGTTGAGACTCCTTCTTGTCCGAGCTGGTAACAGTTCCCCCATTCCCCCCCCCCCCCCTTTGAGACTCTTTCTTGTCTGGGCCTTTTGGTAACAACTGGAAAGTCAGGCTACCACAGACCATTTCTTATGTTCACCAAATTCATGAACATGGTGCCCAAACAAACTGTCACAGAGCAGCTGCAGCAGGGCCATGAATCTATCCCACAAATATAAAATATCTTAGCAATACAAAACCTAGGGTTGTGTTGATTAGTCCCAGAACTATTCTAATTTTTACTTCTCTTATTTCAGAGGCTGCATTTTCCTCTGCACGACTGTCCCCGTTTTGATGAACTTCAGAATGAAACCCAAACATCTAGTGAATTTCAAAATAGAATACAACCGTACATGGTAAGGCAAAATAAAAAGGAAACAAAATCTAAGAAAAATGAAAGGACCTAACATGTAGAAGTTACAGAACTGTGTTGACAGCTTTTGCTAAAATGCCTAAAAATCCTGAGGACTCTCTTAAAAATAGAAATTTAGGTCAGCCATCAAAAAGTATGTTTGAAATACATTTCTCAAGCTTGTCTACATTAACTTATCTTTTAAAACCTGAATTTAACATTAATTTTCTGATACTATTCAGAGCTGCATGTAATTAAAGTTCAATGAACTGAGGGGAGAGGAAATATTTTGGATGCAGCAATTCCCAGTTTTACAGGGTAGCACAAAACCAGTTCTAAAAATCTGATAAATATCCTGAAACTCAGGAAAATCTAGGTCTTCCTGCTATGACTTTCTGAAGTTAATGCTGCAAGAGAGAACTAAAGCAAGCCCAGCCAGGCAAACACTGACTAGTGAAAATTTTACCACAGTATCAGTGAATAACATGCATTCACATGCTCTTATTCAGAGAGGCATTCTGGATCCATCAAAAGAAATGCTTCTGCTTTGGCCCTGACACACATCTTCACAGTTAGTGATCCAGAATTTCCCCTTGCAATGCTGCAGCAGGCTGTGGCACATGGTGGGGATACCTGCCCCAAGCAACCATGCTCTTGTGGGCAATAATTACTCTGGACAATGGCTACTGCTGCTCTCTAGTTAGCCTGTGATCCACTTTGTAATTGCAGACCTCACAAGCAGGGGTCTCGTGTGGCCCTCACACCCTTGACCGCACCTGTACACATCCTCTGAGTCACTTCAGACTCACTGCTTGCACTGGCTGGGCTAAGCCAAACTTTTTTTTTTTTTGGTTTATTTCTAACTTTCTGCCAGCTCAACTACTCTGGCCAGCCTCATTGTCCTGCCAGAGAGGTGAATTACAACTTCATAGCAATTCTTCCCTGTCAGCTACCAGTGTGAAACAGGCAACATGGGAATAAGTTTGGATGCTGATGAATCTGTATTCATTCCACAGGTATTGAGTATTTGTGGTGTATTCTTAATTTTTCTTCCCAGGATTTTTTACAAACGATGGCAGTTAACACAGGACTTGAACTAAACAATCTCAAAATACTGGACAATTTCAAACTCTGGAATACGTATGACACGCTATATTGTGAGGTAATAATAGCGATGGGGATTGGGGGAGAAAATAACTCCAAACATGTTTCAACTAAACCATGGCAATTTGGTTTCACAGGAATGAGTGGCTTTCTCTCCTGAATTTGCTTCTTTTCTTTAATTTGAATCTAAATCCTAATTTAGTGCATTGGTAAAAGATACCCCAAAAGCATGGACTACAGCTTGGAAAATTGCTGTTCGCATGTTTCCATTTGGTGTTTTAACCCCGACGCACTGGTGCAGAAATCCATTCCCTTTGTTCCCTCAGTTTCCTTCCCAGTATGTTGCTGTAGAATTATTTGAGCATGCTGGCTAGGATGTATTTATGATTTTTAACAGGAAAATGAAAGTATTTGCTTTAAACTAACAACAAGTAAACATAAAAATCTTTAGATAGATGTTGAAGATGAGAAGTAAGATTATGATCTATTGGTTAGAAAGTTAGGAGATGATGATTGCTCCAGTGAATGCAATCAGACTGGTCCCATGCATGGGATAATTCCATCTGGCCCCAACTAGTCATTAACAGCAGCATATCCTCCACTGATGCACTTAGACACTGTAAGATGCTAGTGCACTCTCCAGTTATTGACTGGAGAGTGACACTTGTCTGTAAATGGCCTGTGATGGAACTAGTATCTGGTCCACTGTATGGAAAAGGCAGGACAAGCTGGAGCTAGGTTATACCCTGATGACCCAGTGTTAGAGGAAGGAGAGAGAATRTATGTCTGCAGTCTTTCACACTAGCAAAACCAGAAAGAAGTATCACTATAGGAAGAATACATTATACTTGCAAGGGATCCCCTTCACACAGGTACTTCCCCTCTTCCAGATCATCCATTTCAGGTTGATCCCCATTTCCACAAAAGGTATTTCACTGGGCAAAGAATTGCAGGACAGTCTCAGAGAGTCCAAAAGTAGTGGTGTGAGGTAGGGGAATAGGAGGATGGAAATCTGTAGAGGAAAAAATATAATTTTGCTTTCATTTATCACTAGGGTATTCACAATTACACTCGCCCTGTATGGGCCACCAAAGATGTAATGGACAAGATGGAAAAACTGGCAGAATTGTCCTTACTGTCATTATTTGGGCTTTATAAAACAGAAGAGAAGTCACGACTACAAGGAGGTAAATCAAGAACATGTAGCTTCCAGAAAGGAGGAGACAATACTTACGATAATACACAACATTCTGTCACCTTACTCATGCAAAATTATTGATACGGAACCCCTATTTGTAACTAAGGACATTGGATATCATATGAACCAGGAAAATGTGTTGAAAACTAGCATTTGCATGGATGAGATATTGAAATGAGGTATAGACGTGAATGTTTTTAGTTATCCTGAAGATGTTAAGACACTCTAATAGATTAAGATTTTAAGAAAAATTATAGAAATCCAAGGAAAAAGAATCAAGCCCCCAAGGGACTGATCTTTATTTGTCTGATACCAGCTTAGATTGAGCTCAAGTTCTGTTTCTTCAATATGTATTCTAATTGTTTCCTGATCATTGTTTTTCTCCTTGATGTAGTGGTTATATATTGTGACAAAACTCTGGCAACACATTATTAGCTCTCTGAGAACCTGACATAAAGCTGCTCCAAAACAGTCTGATCAGAATGGAAGATGAGAGATTCAAGTTATGTCTAGACTGGAAGAGCTGGGAACACTTCTTCGCTCCAAAGTTGGGGTGCATGGCACCACCCCCAAGTGCCCCTGAGAAGGAAACCCAGACAAGTGAGCTTCAATGTCCACGGTCTGGACTGTTTGGGACTAGGCTTTGTAACGCACCTATCCTGCAGTCATGACCTAGCTAAAAATTATTAGCAGTCTCATCACCTAGGCATATGCATCACTGGATCAAGCAATATATAGTAATTACAGTCTCTAACGCCCACTAGCTGGTAGCTGGCCATATCACGTGGTCAGGACTTATTTTTTAGTATGCATGGACATATCAGTTATGTCCTCTTTCCCTCAAATAGTATAACATGTGCTACAGGGAATCTCTGCTGCCCTTGTCCCATTGGCTTTAGGATACATCTGAACGAGAGAAGGAGTACAAAAGAGCTTTGTAAAAAATACTGAGTACTGAGTGACTTGTTGGAAGTAAATAGTTAAAAACATTTCTTCAAAATCTAGAGAGGAAGAAGCCAGTGCAGCTGTCACTATCGCAAAACTCCAAACAGACGAAAAAAGATGGAGAAGATGTCTCAGCATAACAAAACGGAAAGTGCCATTAGCCCTAATTCTCAGGGTAATTCTGCCTGATTTCTGTAAATCCTGTAATTTCAGTTGACATGAATGATGTATTTCATTTCTACAATATCTTCTCCACAGGTATGAATTTGTGTTAAGCTAAAAATGAGTAAGAAGCCTGAGTAGATGTTCCCTGTTTGACACCCAAAATCTTTTGTGTTTTCGACTTTCTATGCAAATGTTCTTTCTTCACTTTCTTCTTCCTTTTTTCCCATCTTTTCAAGGTGTCCTTGTGAATACTATTTTAAAAAGTATTAAACAAGCTGCTAATTCTTCAAGAGAAAGAAAAATGGAGGTCTATTCTGCAGTGAGTATCTTCATCTTTGACAAATGTTGCTATGATGTTACTAGTAAAGACCCCAAAAGGGAATAATCAGCTTGTTCCCGTAAGTTAAACAAAAGAATAACATAGTTCAATTCAGCAAACAAGCTGAATACAAGACAATACAAGAATACAGCAGGACCATGGATCGCACCTCAATTTCAGTCAAACTGTACTTGGTAAAGATATCTGTGTATTTTAGCATACATTTTTCTGCAGCTTACTGATGCGGTTTCTTTATGTTGCAGCTTCCCTTAAGTGCTCCTAGCCTAGAGTTGGCACACAGCAGAAATTCAGCTGTGCATCCAAACCCTTCTTCTGCTTAGAAAGGGATGGTACAACTAAGAATTTTTTTTCATTTTAGAGGATGAAGAGGGCCATTTGGGTCAGACCAAGATCCACTTAGTGCATTCATTATCATCTCTGACAATGGCCAACAGCAGGGAAGAGTGTGAGAATAAAGCCAGCACAGAGTGATGCTTCCCTGATACAGTCTTCCAGCAATCTGTGGCTTAGGGACTTCCTGGGACAGAATCTGTGTTTATGTATTTAATAGCCCTTGATAGACTTTCTTCCATCAATTTAGCTAATCACTTTTTTAATGTATTTGTACTTTGGCCTCTGCAACATCCTGTGGCAATGACTTCTAAAGCTTATGTGTTAAAAGAAAGAAGCACTTCCTTCTGGTTTTTTTGAAACTTAATGCTGGTTTAGTTCCCTCCTAACACATGTATTATGAAAAACAGAGAACAGTCATTCTTTATTCACTTTTCCTGTGTCACTCATGAATTTATTATTTTCTGTCACACCTCTTCCATCTTTTCTTTTCCAAGAGAGAGTCCTAACCTATTTAATATTTACTTTTATAGAAACTGTTCAAGATCTTAAATCTTTCTTGCTGCCTTTTCTGTACATTTTCTAGCTCTACTACATTCTTTTTGAGAAGGAAAAACAAGAAGAGTGCTCTGAATTTTCACTGCTGCTCTAATGCCTTGGGGCCAAGTATATTCTTACTTTTGAAACTGATCTAAATAGTTCCAGATCCTGAGTAATTACTAAAATGTAGCTGTTAGACTACAGCTTATATTAGACTATATACAGCTTATATTAGACTATATATATTAGACTATAATGTAAATAAGCCTAGGAAATATGTATACAAAATTGCTTGCAAAGTTTTGACAGCATCAAGGATTTCCTTTCCTTCAGCTCCTCCTTCTGGGCTTTCCTGCAAAAGGAGGGATAATGGGGAGAGGACGAGACTGCAGGTGGTTGGGTGGGTAATTGATCCTGAGATTCACAAACTAAGATTTTATTGCATAGGTCAAAATAGAAGGAACAACAATTTTAAAAGTTTTTGGGGGAGGGAGGGGGGGAGAATCTTTGTATCCAACTATTTGTTTGGTATACCATCTAAAAAGAGTATTTGTATATTCACTTGAAATGCCATAGGATAGACTACCTTACACTGCCCTATTCTCAGTAGAGCTACCAAGGTTACTCCTGGAATGAAGAAGCACTACTGAAGGAAGGGGTAGCAAAATGCACTGAAAAACTACCTTTATTTCTCAGGCTAGAGAATGCCTTGCCTTCCCGCAGTATCCCCGTATCCAAAATATTGCCACAAGATAAAAGACAGCCTGAAGTAACTCTTTGGAAGTGTCCCCTGCTGTCTGCAGTAATCTGTTAACGCATTTTTTCCAATAGTGAATATACAGAATATGTTCTTATGGTCAAATTTACACAAGTTTTGTTTTATTTGGATTTCCACTCTTTTTCTACTCTCTTCTCATTACTCTGGATAAATGGGAGTTGAGCTTACTGAATTTTAAGGATTTTTTTTTTTCCCCAATAGCACGACACCACAGTTGGGGCCCTCCAGATTGCTCTCAATATTTTCAATGGAAAACTGCCACCATATGCTGCTTGCCAGTTTTTTGAGCTTTATCAAGAAAGCAGTGGGCAAGTATCTTCTTATCTACGCAAGAGCAAGAAGTATTTGGAATTTTGTTCCTCCCTTCCCTCCCAAAGAATTGGTTTTCCCTCAAATATTGTAAGACACAAATTTATTTTAAACTGATACTTCAGTGAGCAGTCCACAGGCACAATATTATAATATAAACTGTAAAAATCACGGTTGCTGTATGTGCACGTATCTGTGTGCTTTGAAAGACAAGATGAAAACAGGCCTTATCAGCTGGAAGTAAGTAGGAAGACAAACTTTCCTGCTTCTTCAGATAATACCAACAACATTTCTGAGATGTCTCATAAATCCCGAGGTAAACCAATTGGCTTATGAGAGCCCGATGCTGTTGCCATGCAAGTGGCCTTCAGAAAGACCTTTTGACCTGACCAGTGACCTGTACAGTCACACAACTGGTTTTGGCAAACTGAGCTTTGCGAACATCTTTCACAAAGCCTCCGTTCCTGAAGAACAGGTTCTAGAATAGTATGTGAGAGGCTATTTGCAACATTCTGTCTCTGAGTAGGAAATTTCCTATTTAAGAACTTTTTTTTTTTTTATCTTTTTCATGTTGTTAATCAGGCGGTATAGCATTGAAATGCATTACCGGAATGATACCTCAAAGGATCCTTACCTACTCAGTCTGCCAGGATGCACCTCTTCTTGTCCACTTGAGAAGTTCACTGAACTCGTTTCTCCTATGATTGCAGAAAATTGGTCAAAAGAATGTGGGAAGAAAGATAAAACAAAAGGTAGTGTAACAGCTGTGTATTTTCCATATAAGACATGTAAGCAGAAGTTGTATCAATGGCTCCAACTTTGTACCTTTCATACAATAGATTGATCTCCCTTTAAGGGGTCTGGACCAGCTTTATCACTGATAGGGAAGGCAGATTTAAATTAAATTTCTCTGTGAATACAAAGGGTAGACTTGCCCACCAGTATGAAAGCAGTGCTGTTATTGGCATTGTCACGTAAGGAATAACATAAGGACATGGCCAAAACTAGAGCTCCTGTCACTGAAACTGTCAGACAGAAATATGGGTATGGGCACCATGGAAGGAGTCCAGTGCACATTGGATGCATCAGACCTTCTGTAGATAAAAAGCATAAATGACTTTCACATGCATGGTAAGTTTGATGCATTTAGACTTCTGGCATGTGTACTATATACATTGAGAATACCTTAGCCTCCACTGTACGTGCCCAGTGCAGCTGATCCACACAGATACAGCAGTTATTTGCCTTGGACTACCAACAACTGACAGATGCTAACCTTGGCCAAATTCTCCTTTTCCTGCCTGAATATTATTTCCAGGAGGGAGGCAAGGGTAAGGAAATACATGTCATTTTCTGATAGTCCTGGTCTTTCCCTGTTCCTACATATATTTAGTGTTCTGCTGATCCCACATGAAACTCCTGGTTTGCATTAACTACACATGAGATGTCACTCTTGCTCTGTGAACACCTAGGGCAGGAAGTATGTATATGTTCCCAAGACTGAAATATATATATTTATACTTATGTTAGATAGGTCAGCAAATGCAGACCATCTGATCTTGCCAGAAATACAAGAAAATTTAACTATAAAAGTATTTCCATTGTACATATTTGTCATTAGATTGTTATCTCTGTATCTAAGATGACATACATTTACACCTTTCCTTAACACACTTCTCCTTTACTGTGTTTCCTTCACAGATATGTTTATAGGATTTGATGTTGCTGTTGGCTTGTTGTTCATCGTTGACCTTGTATTGCTCTATCTCCTTTATCATTATGGACGCTGCAGACGCAGAAACAATTATCAAGACCTTTAAAGGAGAGGTAAAAGAATGAAAGAGAGAGCAGCTAGATGTTAGGCTTCAGGTTGCTCTGGTTTATATCCATCAGTTACCTCTCGCCAAATGAATCTCCAAAGCATATTCAATAAACTTGAAGAGAAGTATCTGTGGCCTGGCTCCTGAAAGACTAAACATATGCAATAAGAAATACCATAGCAATAAGTTACTGTTAAGAATTTTCTTTAGTAGGGAGATGAACTACTCCAATTTCTACCTTTAAATTTTCTACTATTATTAATCATTACCAAGTCAACCAGTGGGGACAAGGGGGCTATTACCTATGCATATTTTTGCTATTGCCCATTACTGCTGAGCCCTCTGCTTCTCTCTTGCCCTGCTCAAAGAGTCTTTCTTGAAAGTCACAGTTTGTAATGTTTTTCTCAACTTAACAAATTTCGTTGATGTGCAGGAACATGTTTTCAGCACGCAAAAGTTGCAATTATTGTGTGAAAAAGATTTGTACCAATACTTGGATGTGCAGTTTCTGCATTTATTCATGCAAATCTATGCTGGTGTTTTGACTTTAGCCTCCAGATAATAAAAGCTGCCAGCCTGTTTTTCAAAGGAGCTATGCTACCACAGCTCTCATTGAAATTAGTAGAAACTGGGCTGCTCTGTCACATATCCAGGCATCAAGCAAGAAGCTTAGCACACCAGGATCTTGGTCAGGGCCCAGAGTTTCAAAAACATGGATAAGTAAATACATTTAAATCTATTTTCTGTTGCTATACTTCTTTCCTGTTATTGTGAACTCTCAATCATGAACGATCCTTTGCCTTGCAGCTGTCTTCTGATTCCAYGAGTGCCTCTGTCCTGCTTCAGGTTCCTCCTATAACATCAGTTCTTTGAGCCACTCTTAGAATGATTCCTCCAGCTATGACTCTGCTCATCACCTTTCATTTTAATTTACAATATCTCCTTGATCTGCTCAGAATAGCTTACATGCAAGACATGCACTGAAAGTAAGAAGACAGTGATTCTACTTTTTGTATGTTGATTTCTTCTGCGAACCATATTTTGCTTGTTTAGACTGTAAGCTCCTAAGGGAAGGGAATGTGTTTCCATGCTCGTCTCTAGTATCATAAACTAGTATCATAAATACTGACATTGCTGTATAAAATACTGTTTATCATCATATGCTTCAAGGAGTACAAGACCTTGATCTTGTAGTCCTGTAGAGGATACTGTGAACCACATTACTGTGGAGAAGCCTTTTTTAAATCAAGACATCTACACAGACAGGTGCCAACAGCTGCTTCAGACAGACACAATGAGTAATAACGTGCTCAAGCTAATGGTTCCTGTTGAGGTACAGAAATCTAGAGAAAGCTGAGAGACGAAGCTGTTTAGCTCAGGCACAGCATCACACCAATGTGGATACACTGCTTTTGGACTTACTTTGGCTCACATCTGTGGCTTGCAGCTTGGAGTGCAGGAGCCTGGGTCAGCTAGCACTCATCTACAAAGACCTGTCTTCAATCTCTGCAAGTGCTGCTCCATTTACAGTTCTTGTAATTGCCATGGAAATGCTCTCTCAGAAGGCAACAGATTTCTGCCCCTTCTCACCACTGCAGCAACTTCATTAGCACTTCTGCTTGAATGGAGGGAAGATCTGATCTGTCTCCTGTTTCAGAGTGCAACTATGTAGGAGTAAACAGGACCCACTATTTTTTGAAAATACCCAAGGACTGCAAGCCTGTATCATCCTTGCACCATCACTACACAATAAACTCTCCAGTCTCTTCAACATACTCAAGTGACTTCACAGAATCCCTTCCTCAGAGCACATGGAGGCATCAGTGAAGCACCCAGATATTACAGCCATGGATGCATATAAATGTGATGTAATTAGATGCATGGATACTACACAGCATAAATCAAATGGAATAGCAAAGACTTGTGGGAATACAGCAAGCATCTTTCCAAGCACCATTGCCTGCTTCAGCTACTGAGGAGTCCAGCTTTTGAAGCAGCATCTCCCACTCAGTAAGAAGCTCTTACTAGTATCCCTGATGTATCCATTATATCTACTTGGGGAAATGTCATAATCAAATAATAGATTTGATTCCTCCATGGTGAGGATGTTTTATTGTATAATGGTTTGGGACAAAGTTGTCAAAAAGATGGAAGACTATTCTTAAATCAGACATTTTGGCTGTATCAGCTTCACAGATTGCAACTAGTAGTTCTGATCCTGTGTGCAAAAACTTAAAGTTTTGACTGCAGTCAAAAGTGTTATAGCAGCTCTAGGAAACAAGCCTGAACTGATTTGGTTACTGTTAGCAGTACACTCACAGTAGGGCACAGCTCAGCACAAACTGCAAAACCGAATCTGGCTCCTATATACATATATTCAGTGGCTACCTCATGTTGAGCTCTCTATTACCATGGCCACACTGCTGCTGGTACTCACTTAAACCTAGATTGGGTATGTTTTTATTAGAGGCAATCAGATGCTTGACAAGTGAAGAGGTATCATTGACTGATAACATGTAGTAAGAAGAACTGTTTTTGAGAAATTAGGGAGTCAGTTAGTGGCACTACACAAGAAGCAGAATGGGGCATATTTTTCCAAGATTGCTTCTTACAAAAAGAAGTACACCCAGACAGAAAGTAAAATCCATTGTGATTTTTGAGACATCTTTTGCGGTTTATGCTACTTAAGGCTAAGCTGTCACAGAGAATTTCAGGATGTATGGCAATTCTAGTTGCAGCAGGTGCTGTCATGAAGTAATTTTATTGTAAGGACACCTTTTTATTAACAGATAGAAGTTATACTTGAAAATATCCATGTACTTTTAGAGAGGATCCAGTGAACACAGATTACATGAAATGTAATGGATGGGTTCAGATGCTGTAACGTCAGAACTAATATTGTGATGATGGAAGACAAAGATGTGATACAATAGTAACGTAGGCCCTGAATCTCATTTATAGTAGAGATCCTTTGCCTTACTCTGATTAAGTCAAGTATAGTTTCTCTGATGGTGTAAAAGGTTCTGAGTGTCAGACGCGCTTGTGGCCTTTTTCATTTTATAGCCATATTTACAATTTGCTCATTATAATCTGCAGACTGTTTGTGATTAGAAAATACATTGTCCCCCAAAAAGTTGTAATGCTGCAAAAAAACCTAAAGAAACAATACAGAATTTGTAATTATATTTGAGTGAACAATAATAGAGCTTTCAGTATGCCTATAGTTTCCAAGCAAAAATGAATGTTCAGATTTGCTCCTTTTCAAAGAACCAATTTTCAAATCACTGTTGCTTTGACATTAGTAGGGCTGATGACATCAAGCTTTTCCATTTGCCCTTTGGGAATGTCATCATCTGCCTCTACTATAACTACGGTAGCAACTAGAGTTCTGTGGCAAAGTTTACCAGTGCATATGGCAGATTGCAATGTATACACAGCACTTTCCAACTCAGTCAGTAACTACATTCTCTTCCTGAATTTATTCAATTCTGGAGCTTTTTAATTCACAGTCCTAAATATTGCACATATTGGGACAGCAAGCATAGCTATCTGACTTCTAGGATAATAGTGGCTCACTCTGGAGCACTCAGGTTCACCTGTACCTGTCAATGTGGGGACAGTCAATCCAAATGATACTATTTTCTCTCATTTAATAACATTTTCTCAGGTGTGGTAATATACACCAAAAAGCATTACAAATACACTGTATTAAAAAAAATCAGTTCAGTCCAAAAATCTTGAGTTTGGGTTAAAACCCAAAAGACAAAGGTTATGTTTCTGTGTTTTCTCCACAAACAAAAAAGGCTAGAAATACTTCTCCATAAAGAAGAAGAAATATTTACAGTGATTGATAGAATCTGAGATTGATAATGAGGTTAGATAGTGGTTTATTCTCAGGCATATATAATCTTGGCCTTTAGGAATCCATGTAGAGCTGATCTCAGTAATATTGCATAGTATTGCATTCTTGGCATGAAATGCCTGAAAATGCTATTCTCTTTAAAGTATTTCTTGTCAGTAAAGATGGGGAAGAAAGGTGGACATTTACCTACAGAGGGCTAGCTTTATTGATTCATTCTATAATGCTTCTTCATCATAAGTTGCCAGGTATTAACACTCAAATAAATATAGATGAGTTGCTGCTGAAATAACAGCAAACCCTTTGAACAATTATATTACAAGGTCTCTCCTATGACTAGGCAACTTCACTTCTAAAGGGATTTTAACACTAGCAAGGCCTGCAAGACAACAGCTGAGACATCAGATACAATTTGGAAAGGCATTTAAAAACACATGTCCAAAGTCCCGTTGTGCTAATTTCTATAATTTCTTCTAATGCAGAGCAATGCCACTRCTTTCTCTGCTGATACTCATAGTACACTGTCAGACTCATCCTTCCTTTAGACTGAGATTCCAGTGTTCTTTTTAAAAAATCTGTGGGAATAGGAAAGATACTATTTACCATATAGAAAGTTCAAAATAGTAGCAAAAGAAAATGGTCCTGGCTCTAGTTCTCTTTTTCTATATTTAGTAGCAGTTAGGTCAAAAAAAGGTAATCAGTCTGTGTCCTGGTTATGACAGCTAAAACTTTCATCCTCTTCCTATGGGGAGCCCTTGCTTTCAATAGACATCATGGGAATTAAAAGGATATATGGACTAGAAAAAAGGTAACTTAAGGCCCAAACAGACAAGTGCATGTCCTCCATTCTCTTTTTGGTCTGGTTGATGTTACATTATGTTTTGTATACCAGTTCTCTGCAAGGAATTCACATTCTCCATCATTAAATGCTGTTGTCATTAATGACTGTCTCACTTCAGCCTTAAGAGGAATTCCATTTCTGCAGAACTGCAGGCAAGTATACAGTGGGTACAATTACTTAATAATTATTTACCAGATGCTTCAGACAAGTATCTCTGAACAAAATGCCAGGAGAGTCTCATTACCATAGCATACATTATCAAAAGCAGCCTAAGGGCTCTATTCAAACTTTCTTCCATACTGGAATGAAGTAACTGCCACTTTAAAGAGTACAAAAGCACTCTGACTCTTCTTGAGTATGTCATTTTGTAATGACATATCTTTCTGCAAACAGTTTTAAGATGTAGCCCTAAGCATATTTGTTATCAACGGAAACACAAAGACTTACACAGGGCTCTCGATGATGAGGGGTCTTAATTGTTCAAGGCAGAGACCAAATATCCTGAAATAATAATGATAAACTCTAGAAGTACTGCATTGCTGAGACAGAAAGTTCTTACAGACTTTTACTGGCTCAAAGGAAATTCCAACAGAACTGGAAACACTATAGGAACAATCATACAATAGCATGATTTTTGGAGGTTCTCAACATAAAATCTGAGATTTTTGAAAATTAACTCTTTTGTCAGGAAATGATTGGCATGGTCCTGAAGGTATTCCTTCTGTTCTCCAAGGAGGAGTTTGTTTTCCACTACATGCTTACTCACACATTGAGCCCTAGTAAATGCTACTGTGACAAGAGGGAGGGAGAATCACAGAATCACAGAATCGCTGAGGTTGGAAGGGACCTCTGGAGATCATCTAGTCCAACCCCCCTGCTCAAGCAGGGTCACCTAGAGCACATTGCACAGGATTGCATCCAGGCGGCTTTTGAATATCTCCAGAGAAGGAGASTCCACCACCTCTCGGGGCAACCTGTTCCAGTGCTCTGTCACCCTCACAGTGAAAAAGTTTTTCCTCATGTTAAGATGGAAGTGTCTGTGTTTCAGTTT
>NW_020447737.1:18579-39335 GCF_003343035.1 Apteryx rowi
TGACAGCACTCCAGTCATGCGAGCTATCCCACCATGTCTCTGTAATGGCAATGAGATCATGGCCCTGCGACCGCACACACATCTCTAGTTCTTCCTGAGAAGGAAAACTGTGCATCTGGCCACCCCATCCTCAAAACCAATCTTTTATTTGTATACCAAGCAATACTGATAGCAAGCTAAAATCGCAAATCCTGAAATGAACTTAGACAATCTATATGTTCTATGATGTACAATTTGTAAAGTTATTCCCTGGTGTTTTAAGGAAGATAAAAGCAGGAGAAAGCATCTCAAAGACTATGGCATAATTGTAGTCTAACTGAAGCATACAGTAGAAATGTTAAATAAACTTAGAAGGAAAGCAAAAAGAAAAGAACTAAGTTTCTGTGTGTGATGCCCCAGTAACCATTAATAGAACATAATAGCTATTATAAGCCTAAAGGGTCAGTCCCAGAAGCCATCTTAAATAAAGAAGCAGTTAAGAAGGAATAATTTTAATATTTTATTTAATATAAATAATTTAATTTAATATAAATAAAATATAATCTTCATTATGTTTGATTATTTTGTAATTTTATAATTTTTTTTCATTATTGAAAATCTATGTTTTAGGTTTAAAAAAAGGTCTTTTGACCTTAAATCTTGCCTGGTGGTAAAACTACCTCTGGATAACCTGATGAATGCTAACCACACCATTCCATCAGTCATATCCAATCTATTTTTGCAGAGTGGATAGGCAGCTCCCCCATGCGTTCACCAACGAGTTAGTTGTGTGGTTTTCAACAGTCCTTGGGCAGTGCCCCACTGTGATACAGGAGACTAGTCCTAGGTGGGTAACCCAAGTTGCCCAGTTATGGAGAAATATCTGATTATATACTAGATGAGGCCTTCACCAATCAGCAAAATAACGGGATGAAAACTTAAATGAGCTGGGGAAACACCACAAGCTTCCATTACAATGAAAATCATGAAACTGAAGCTAAGGGACAAGATATTTCTGTAATTAAATCAATTACTAGCAGCAGGGGATGGTGGAAATCCCTCAAGGTGAATTTAAGCTTGACAGAAACCCTGCTAAGTGGAGAAAAGGAGACAATTTGTCTCAAGTTAGCATCATTTAGGGAAGGGCAAGCATAAGAAAAAGCTTTGTCAAAGGACTGGATTCCACCTTGTGGGTACTGTGTAAAAGCTATTTTAATGGGAGAGTCTACTGCTAGGACAGCAGACACAACATTAGACACAACACTGATGTCACATGTATGTAAAGAGGAGTGGAGGTCTTGGTTTATCTGCACATATCTTCAGATATAATAATCCATTTGTTAAACTCTATTTTGGTTTAAAAAATCCTTGAGGTTTATCTAGGGTTAAGAGAGGTTTCAGAGTAGTTAGTAAACTACAGGCATACTGTTCTCTAGAGCTGGCAAAACCATCAGAGCACTAGTTTACTATCAATGGGAGCAAATCCTACAAAACAAGATAAGGGTCATCCAGCCGCCGCAGGGCAGGGTAAGCTGCCAGAGTTATGTTAGGAGCTGATAATGCAGAGTGTCTGGGAGCAGTTTCTCCTCCTGGCAAGTCCTTACCACAGTACTGGCATGCTTTATGAAAGTAGGGAATCTCCCCAGTTCTGTAACAACTACCCATACACAAAGGTTTGGAAACTAGTAAATCTTTCCATCACCTTTATCTAAAGCCCCGTGGGCATTAAGAAAGGCTTGAGTCAGTTTCCTACTGATTACTGGGAGGAGTCTGCCATCTACTGACTATACAAGCTCTCTGCCTGCAGCTTTCCACCTAGTTTGTAAGAAAACTTGTTTCAAATGCGATATAGCCCACTTCCATAATTCAGAATTTGGAGCCAAATTCCTCTTGGATGTTACAAGACCAGTTTTGCCTTTCCAGAGCTAGCTTCTTTTCTAAAGTGGTAGAAAACAGATTATTAACTATTTTCCTCTAGATCATACATGCAGGAAGTTTATATGCTTCAGGCAGGTTAGTAGCAAATAAATGAACGGATCTTTTCATCTCTCAGAAAATAGAAGACTTCACTACAAACTTGGTTCAGGGCTTAATAAATATTTTTTTTTTCACAAATGAAAACTATTTAGCCATGTTCAATAGCTAGACTTTATGTGATGATTAAATTTTTCTGATCTTCTGTTAGTCCATCTTTATCTGTGCTATACAGAGGGAAGGAGTAATTACGTTGTGCTTTATAGATCAGTATCCCCTTGGTGCTATGTGCTATTTTTGTGGTATCTTCTACTTTGCTGTAGTGTGTGACTTCTTTGGTTACCTTCTCTGACAAGCTATATGCATACCTTAGGTTTGTGGGGTTTTTTAGCATGTAATATTGTCAGACAAGTATGTAAAGTACTAGTCCCAAAGCATTTGCTTGAAATTAGTAGCACGGGATGTAGCTAATTGTTCAGTGACTTTGGCATGACCAAAAGCCATTGTCAGGAGCCTTTTAATCAACAACTGAAAGGTTTTCAAGTGCATTTTGCACAAAATTATTGATGACAGTAGGAAAGGAAAGTATCTTAAGACAGACCACTTAATTCCTGTAGCCAGCTAATGCACAGAACCCTAAATGGAAGAACATGATGAGAAATGTCTTTGATCACAGTCTAGCTGTTGATTACAGGCTTAGCTTTGTTGTATTCAATTTCCAGGCTGACCATGGATTTTCCACCAACATTTTCTCACTTCTGATTATAACCATGAATCTATCCCATCATATTTGGCCAGCCAATCTGACACTGGGGATTTCAGCTGGGTTTTTTTCCATCGTCATCTGAAGTCAAATGATGTTGTCACATGCAGATGCAAGCTTTCCATCAGAAGTCGATGAAGGACATGTTTGTTCTAAGAGATTTTTCAGGACTAGCAAGTTTGAAACTTTCTACTTCTTAGTTTGGAGAAAATCTAGAACATAAAAAATTCTAGAAAATCAAGTTTTTAATGGATAAACCTATGGTAGTTTGAGAATTATCTCATGACAAGGAAATTCCCACCTCCAAGTTTCCCTTAAAGATCTCATGTTAGCAAAACTACTGAAAATTGTAAAATACTAAAAACAAGCTAACTATAGCAGCAAATTTATACTGCTTTTAACAGTAGCAAAAAAGAGGCATTTCTTGGGCAGCTGAAGTTAATGATCAGAAACTGATTACTAACTTTGTGTTAGCTTTTGAGCACATAGCAATGCTGACTGAAGTACCTTTAGATAACACAGGAAGAAGAGACAAATAATAGTATATATAGAACAAAAATAGCCAACCAAATGTGAAGATGTGGCAAAAATCTATGCAACGAACTTGCAGCCACCTCCTGGAAATCCTCACCTGGGCAAGCAGTCATCACATAAGCAAACACTTCCATTGAGCTTGACTGCTCACACTGACAGTGCTTGCATTTGTGAAGGCCTGCAGAGGTAGGTCCTTGCTATGGTTGTTCTAGATAGTAAAGGCACAAATACTGAAACAAAGAACCTATAAGATGTAAACAATGTCCCTAATTTTGGGCAAGTGTAATATGTCTTTCTACTTAGGAACTTGAAAGGAGGAAACAAATTCCTTCTAGAAGAAAACAGTAATATTCTGCATTGGGATGTCTGAAGCCAACAGCTGTCAGGAGTTGAATATAAAAGAAAACAGGTCACATGTTACAAACTGGAACATGGACGAACCCAGCTTCAGGTTTTTTAGTTTTGCTTTTAATCAGCAAAGTCCACACTGCAGCACTGTCTAGTGGTTGAACCGAAATAAATTTAGGGCCATGACTGAAGAGTTTGCCTTTCATCTGCCAAGTGCTGAGTTATCACTCTGTGCTTCTGTAATATTCTATATTAGTGTTCCTGTGCAGCTCTTTGGGAAAAAACTGAGTGCAGCAGATCTCTAAGGGCTGGTCATGGAGAAAAATAACTTGTATTCAAAGACATAATAGCTAGTCATTTTTATATAAGAAAAGAGCAGGAAATAAATTCTTTTTTTTCATGATTATCAAAATTCTTAGTTTATTCAAATGGAATGAACTAACAATTTATTTTCAGGATACTTCTGTGTAGAGTATATTCTGTACATTTCTGTGACTTCAATTGTTCATGTACCTATAAAAGTTTTCTTGTAAGGGTCAGGCAGCTTCAGATTATAAGATTCGCATTGGAAATAATTAAATTGGCATATTTGGAAATAATTATCTCTTCAGAAAATACTCAGTTTGAGCATGTTCAGTACCTTTTTGGGTAACAAAACCATTATTTTGAAGAGTGAGGATCAGAGTATCAGTAACAAGCTTGAGCAACTATGTGATTAGTTTATATGTTCATGAATTTTACTCTTGACACTCTGACAGTGGAAGAGAAATAATGAACAATCAATTGTCCAAATGGAAGTTGGACCACAAGCAGAAACAAAAGAATCTTGTTCTTGCATTATAGAGAATATATTTCTATTCATGCCTGCTGGAAACAAGAACATCACCTGGATGGAGACAAAGTTCAAGCAATTAAAACACCTCAGTCTAACCTCTCATTTGGATAGCATTTAGTTGCTGGCCAACAAACTAAACCAACATACTAGCTAATTCAAGGTCTCTCTTAAGTAACTCATCAAATAACTAATTTATTCATGTAATCCAAATATATTTTATTAGTATAAAATATTAACGGTTTAATGTTTTTACCAGAAAGAAAGTATAAATAGACATATATTCAAGTTTCTTATCAACCTCTCTGCCTTGCATTAAAAATGGGACAGCAGAAGTTTCAGGAAAATTTGGCCAAAAACTTAAGCATTGATAGTATCATTACAATATAGCAATAAATAAGATTACATAAGTATCCATATGGTTATGCTTAAAAACAACAGCATGTACCTTACACACCATTTGATGGTCACGATCTGTGTCAAAGCAAAGCAAAAAGAGTGGGAAGATAATATGGATAATATACTGCCTGAAATAGATGATAGAAGTGGTGTTAACTTACTGTGTGAATTTCTGCCTCGCTTGTTGTGCTTTCTCAGATTCATATATTGCTATTTCCATAAATTTGGGCAAAAGTCCTAGTCATCTGATTACCAACAATTCTACAGCTATTAAAGATGAAAACACTCTTCTGTCATCAGAAGTGACGCTTCTGAAAGTGGAAATGCTCATACCTCTACGATACTGACAGATTGGTAAGGAAATCAATGATCTAGTCATAATGAGGAAATTGCAAGCAGAAACAACATGAAGAAAATGAAGGTGAAACTCTGAAGACCTAGGAAAAAATTTCTGCTCTGCCAACCTGAAAGAAAACAGAAACTTAAAAGCTGTGCTTCTGCTTATTATAGAAAGAGGGGAAGGGCCTGAAAATTATGCTGACTGATGTTCTTTTTATGACTCACTGTGTCAGGCATTCTTACACTGTAGAAGTCATTAAATAACAGGGGAGCRGGAAACTATTAACTTTTCTAAGTTCACAGTTTGTAGTGCAAGAGTTTAGCATTACTGTTGTCTACTGCTAAACTCACCCTCTATTGTTAAAATATAGTCTATTACTGCAAATAACTCATAATTTTAATTAGAATATTCTTCCTGTACATAGTAATAATGATGCTGCATATTTACTTTAAGTGCAAATTCTTACCATATCTATGCCACTCTCCTGAGCCTTTTGTGTAATTATGAAGGAAAGTTACATATAAATGTACATAAATTCAAGTACACTTGGAAATTTAATAAAGTATGAAATTGGAGAAAAGCAAAATCACAGAATGTCAGTTGAAGCTAGATTATTTTGGTTCTGATTATCATTCAGATTCAAGAAGCAATTGCCCAGACTGACTCTTATTTTGTGCTTGCTTATTTTGACTCTTCTTGCCAGAGGCATATTCTATTCAGTTTACAACACTAAACCCAAATMCATGAACACTGATTTATTTTGGATAAATTCACAAAGAATATTTAACAGGGAAAATAATCAGAGACTTAGTCACATGAAAGGTAAATCAAAGGGCTCAATATCTCCTCTTCAAAACAAACCTCATCAGTGGCTTTTATGGCTTTTAATGATATGGATTAAGTAACACTAAAGTTAGCTTTATCTCTTCTTCACTTTTGCAGCTGAATCTGCTTGATCCTGCTTAGTAAAAAGCTGTCATGCTGCTTCCTTTTCTTTCTCTCTGCTTTTCCACAAAATTAGACACTCCCATGCTTGTATCTATAGCAATGATCCTCTGCTTCCCCAGAGTGACTCATCAGGCCCCTGGCTGACCAGCTTGTGTTTAAGTATTTTTCAAAAGCCCTAAAGGTTATTAAACTTTCCCTGTGGGCTTTATATCCATCCCTCCTTACCTGCTAGTTCACCAACAAGTTATTTTTCTGTCATTTTCACTGTTCTCTTCTACTCCTGATTACATTATTAATAGGTCACTTCTGCCCATAAGACTATCCCCCCCCCCAAACTATTGTGTAATTATGGATATGTCTGTGTGGCACAATGCAGTGTAATGCTGTGCAAAGATAACTGAACTAACTTAAACAAGGTATCAGAAGCATTATAATCTCATTAGTGCAGCCCTCCTAGCTGGGTAATTAATCTTACCGGGTACCACATAAATAGCTCCAGACAGCATACTGCTGCTATACAGCTTCAAATAGCCAAGATAGGTCAAATATCTGTGCATGTCCCTTGTTCACATATGCTGAATGCAAACCTGAGGCAGTGGGACTGTTTGAAGGGAGAACTACTATTCCAAACACAATACCCAATACCATGCAAAGACACTGTGGATCAATCTTTGCAAGGAGATCTGCAGATTCTCATGCAGCAAAGAGGTCAGTTGCAGAACCAGGGTCTAAATAACTTAGTAATACTGAGCCACAGCTCAGTAAAATTTAAGTTTAAAGGCTTGAATTACTCTAAAAACTCTGTTGTAATTGGGAGTGCTAATAGCTGTAGCAGGTGCCAGATGGCATGACTCTGCTACGGAAAGTAAATTTCTCATGTACACAAAATAGGCAAAGTTTAGGCAGTCATATTTCTTTAATTTCTTTCACAAATGTTACTCATTTCTGCTCCTGGAAGGACTGCCACGGTTTTTATTACAGAGGTCAACCTCTGTGCTCATCTAGGAGCTGGCTAGCTCTTTGCTAGTCCATTAGACTATAAAAATAATACAGCATATTACAAAATAATAATGTTTGCAACAGATTTTCCAGATGATAGGGTCTGTGGGAAATTCCCAAGCACAATATCAAACTTAGTGCCAAACAGTAAACTGAGGACAGCAGCCTTTTAAATGGGAAGCAAATTTAAAATGAGGAAACAGAAGAAACCTTCATGAATAATACAAATGTTAGGTAAATTTGAAGAAAACCACTATGGTAACAGGGGTAATATAGCCTTTTTATGAGGTATGATTTTTTTTTTCCTCCACAAATTAAGAAAACAATGATTCTGGGTTTTGTTGAATATATATATATATATATATATATGTAAAAAATATATATATATATATAAAATCACAAGTTGATAGCTAGATGGCTAAAATAATGTTTAAAAAATTCCTTTATGTCAAGCATGGGAACTGGAATCAGTTTGGAATTTGGAAAGCTGTAAAATAAATATGGCATTGATTTGGTAAGACTGAGTGCTTTCTTCAATATTATATAGACTAGGATCATGATTTCAGAGCAGAAAGGAAACAGCTGTACTTTTAAACTTTTTATTTAAACTTTTTTTGGGGGGTTAAAATCCTCATTTTTCATGCACCTTCCTTTTTATAGCTCTCTGAATAGTCCTTGCAGGGTGCACAGTACTCTCTGTAGGAACATGAACACAGACAGCTAATAGATCAATACATTGAGTAAGTCTGGAACGTGCACTATCCTCTGCTTTGGTTCTATTCTCCATAAAAAGAGGGGAGAGAATCAAATAGCCATTTTGCTTTTTTTTTTCAGAAGTGTGCTTTTGCTAAGAGAGAAATCATTTTTAAAGCTTTTTCTAGGATATTTGGAAATCATACACATGAAGCTACAGAAAAAGAAACATTAATGATGTGCTTTCAAGCATTCAGATATTGGAAGAACAAGGATACCGTGAAAATAAATTCATTCATGTTCCTGAAGCACTCAGATAGTGTACTGAAGAATGTCACAGAAATGTCAATATAGAAATTAATAAATCTGGAGCTTGAAGAATAGAGTTTGTATAGCACATAGTAAATAAATTTTAGGCCAGCAAACTGAGCAATGCAGACAGGGCACAGCATTGGATACATGTTCATTCAATCAGTCCTTTCATCTTGTGCAGTGAATAAGGCAAAGATCCCATGGAAAAAATGTACGTAACCATGCAACTATTTGCAAGACAATCCTAATTTTCTGGTATTTTCTATCTTTTAAACTCTTTTGGCTTTACACTGTCAATATTGCATAGCTGTTTATGTGAGTAGGTGTGTAAATCTCTAGGTTTATAAAAAAACCCACAGAATTATGAAGTTGGATTTTATGACGTATCACATCTAGATCTACAACACACATCTCTGACATGAGAGCTAACAGTTACTAGTTGCAAAATTAAGCTGCCATCCACTAGAGGGGATATTAAGTACATTTTGACATTGGGTTTCTCAGCTGGAGTTGTTCTGGAGAAAATCTGGGCTCTATTTTAGCAAACTATTGTGGGTGCTGCTGCCTCTGTCCTGTCTTTTCCAGCCTGTTGCTCTGCCAAGCCCATCCTTCTCCCTCTTCTTGGTTCTACATCTGCATCTTCCTAGCATCATATTCTAGGCCCCTCATGTAGGCTCAGTTCCTGTTCCTCGCTGTATTCCTCAGCCCAGTGCCTGTCTCCTTCCTAAGCCATCCCCAGTCTTTCCTCTCAATTACTTGTACAATTAACAGTTTTCCCCTATGCCAGGTTCTGGTGTTTCTCTCCATAGTCTTCTCCTGTTGTCTTCCCTCTTGTGCAGGTTCTCTGTACCAGTCTCCCTGAGAAGAAGTCCTCTTGTCCCTACATAAGCACTTCTTCTGATCGTAGTCTATTTTTTCAAATTTTCCTTAGTCATAGTCTCACAACTCTCCCTATCTTCACAGTTCTCAGGTCTAGTCTGTTCAAGCTAATCTGTCACTTCCATGACTTCCCCTCAGCTGTTACATGATCTTTATCCATCCTATTGATTCCCACATGCAATAACTGATCCTACCACATTGTCCCCCTCTAACTCCCTTTTCTGTACGTACGTCCTACTCCCCAGTTCCAATTTTCCTTTCCTATGCTCCACTTTCTCCTAGACCCCTTGCCTCTTTTTCAGTCTCCTTCTTCTGTGCCTCTCTGTGTCATTCTACTGTGTCATTGTGTCATTATATCATTCTACTGCATAGGCGGCATGTCAACAGCAGAAAGACAGAAAGGACATGTTCAGTACCCTTCTATCACAAAATGGTCCCCAAAACCTAGATATTTCAGAGAAAGAGCAACTTATCCTCAGCACTTTTGCAATACTAAGATGAAGCATCCTCTGGATGAATCAAATATTTGGAAATTTTCATTGCCACATTTTATCAAGGTCTCCACTGAACATGTGTGAACTGAATTTTTTCAGATGCATGCAACCTGGGTAAACACAGGCCTTTCTCCACTACATCCAAAAGGGAAGGCAGTTGTAGACTTTCTCTATAAAATGGTTGCTTTTTTTCATATGGGCTAAACAATGTAATTCTCCTTTACTTTTTTCTTTGAAATAATTCAAACATTCTAGCTTTAACTTTTAAATCAAAGCAAAACTTAATGTTCTGAGGCAGACAGCCAAGACTGAAAATGTAGTTCTGAACAGATAAGGCTTATCAAAGTTTGAAGCAGAGTATTACAATGGGAACTTATTCATATTGTGTATTATCAGTTCTGTCTACTGTACACAAGCTCAACTGGTAAAAGTAATAGTTTACCCACAATAATGTCTAACTGCACCTTATTAAACAACTTAATTCTGCTAATAACTATTTGGTCATTGTCCATTGCTACTGAGGTCTACGGAAAGACTCATTGTACTATGGATGGCATCTGAGATATTAAGTAATTCTATTATATTCACTGGAGTTATGTCAGGTTTACCACATGAAACTAAGACTGCAATCTATCTATTAGAAGGTAAAAAAATTAAAATATAATCTATAGATTATCTTCAGAAGACGCACCAAAAAGCAAGGAGATCAAAAGTTAAGATGGCAATATTTACTGCATCTATATGGATGCCAAAATGAGAGTATTAGCCAATCAGAAGAGAGGGGCTTATTGCAGCCAAAAGAATTGTATGAATATGAATACTGTTTAGCATGAATCAGTGTATTGAAGATGTTTCTTATTAGTCATTCAGTCAAATTCAATTATAGTATCATGATCCTAGTTAGCTTAGGCTGCAGTTATTATCAAGCTATTAGCTGAGATAACAAACAAGTTATCATTTAATGAGTCTATCAAGAAAGATAGAACTGTTAAAAGGGAGCATCTAGAAGTTACCTTTCAATTAATCTCACAGAGAAGATAAAATATCAGTTATCTGCATTTATTTTTAGACATCAAATATGTCCAGTTATATAAAAATTTTATGTGAGCTTTGAACTGCTGGCACATTGAGAGCATAGTCTTTGTGCACCTTTGGGTTAGCAAAGAGTAGAATGAAGATGGATAAAGTATGGCGGATCTGATTCCCCGAAAGTTCTCTGTGCAACCTGTATTTTGGCATCTGCTATAAATTAGGAGTAAAAAGGACAAGATTTAGAAGAGAGGTTTTCAAAGGGATCTTACTTTCTTGGTTTCCAATGGGACTTGGATATTTATCTCTGCTTTGCGTCTTTGAAAATCTTCCTGTAATCTTCTATCAGTCCAGTCATATAATAGCGCATCGAAGTATTATTGTTACTGTTAGCTGCTGACCTAAAAAGAATACAGTCACTAAGCATACCCTCCGATTAATTATCCTAGCAAAAGTAATAGAAAGTTGGTGTATACCATTTAGATACTTTCCATATTAAGACTGGATATAGTCCAGTCACTGTATGGCAGAATAACAGTATTCTGTCTCAGAGTGGATAATCATGCACACTCCTACACAGTGAACTGGTTATGAGTAAGGGAGTGGAACCAGCTCTTCCCAACTCTGCTATGAACTTATTGCCTTGTAAGACAAGAAAAGGCGGAGGAGTCTTCCTTCTCCAGAAAGCTGACACACTATTCTGCTCCATCTTTATAGGCAGTAGTGTGACAGGGAGTTCTTTGGTCCTTTGCTCACTGTATGCAGGCTGGGTAGAAACTAGTCCTTTGTTATTGCTATAAAACACAGTATAGATGTTTCAAAAATAATATGAGCTCTGCTATTATAGGTAGTATTTACAAACACCATCTTTACTGCTACTGCTGAGAATCCCAGCACTGGCTCTCTGCTGTATCCAAATACTGTGGTGCACTTGAAGAATTCAGCCATCCTAAACCACAGTCTTTCAGATTAGGTGCTCATCACAGAAATAGTCCAGTGGAGTGTTAATTATTTAGTAGTGGACTGGAACTCTTCATTCCTTCCGGATTTCAATAATTGGATCGTAAGGACAGACCTTGCTCACTAGATTGAGGTGGCCTGAACTCTTGCAAATGACAGCATTTAAACTCACAAGGTCAGATCGACATTTGCAGTAATTCTTCAGATGAAAGATCTAGAAGTAACAAAGACGGGTGCTCTTCTCCAAAGTGGATTGAAACAACTGAATATGTCATCTTACAAGAAGACACCCAAACCCTGCTTTATGATTCTTACTTTAATAACGAGAATGCTCTAATATGGCTCCTGACTCTGTTAAGTGACTGGGAAAACTAGGGCTGAAACATTGTCCCTGTCATAACTAATAATAAAACTGTCATTGACTTTAATGAAGTGAGGATTTTGCTCACTTTCTTTTTACTTGCTTTCTAAAATTAAACTGTAAATTTTAAAATTGGAGGATAGTGATAACCCCCACATTTCTGTATTCCAGGCTTCCCACAAAAATTTACATGAACAGGAAAAAAAGCAGTATTTCTCAAAATATTAAGTATCACATCTCACAAAAAAGACCAAGAAAACTAGAATGCTGTTGTCTATACATTATTTCAAAGATGCTTTACAATTAATCAGTTATGAAATCCTAATTTAATTCCTGAAAGATATTTTACCATTTTGTACAATGCGATATCCATATTTTTTTCTCTCAATTGCTACTTATACCTTTCTCATTTACTTTTTCTCTGAACAATCATTTCTTCTCTGTCAGTTCCTCTTTCTCTCATATTATCTCATTTTTAATTTGTATCTTGCTTTTCCATTATCATGCCTCTGCATTTCCTCCCTTATAACCAAAGACAACATCCCTGCATATACCAAAGCTCATCCAAAAGCACAGGTGGTCTTTAAAAGAAAAACAGACGGACAATCACATTACATATTACCGAAATATTAGCTTGAGCTGTATAAATATACTGAAATATAGTCAATGTTTTCTGGTCAAAATCTACCTAAAAAATACTGATTCCTAGTTTTGTTACACCAATTGCATTATGCAAATATTATTCTTTGGTATGTAGTAACAAACATCTAACAAGGTGACTCTTCATCTATGTTTTTACCTACCTAACAACATAAAAAAAGTACTAAGAAAAAATACAACCCCACCCCCACACAAAACAAACTCTCCAAGTCAATCAACAAGAACAGGAGAAAATCCCCCCAACCACTCCAAAAGTTTCCATGCGCTCAGCTAAAGAAACTCCTCTGAACCTTACCACTTTTCTTTGAAAGTAGTTTTTTGCAATTCCTAATAAAATGTTAAATCTTTTTTTTCCAAACTGCTGTGACTAAAAGTAATATATCAGCTCCCCCAATGTAATGCTGTTTTGCCATTAGCACTATTCTGCCTTGATGCCTCAGACTCAGATGAATAAAATTATGAAAAGGACTTATTAGTTTTTAAAATATTTTATGTAAAATATAAAACATGAAGAATACTTTATATGACAATGAAAAGGATATTAAAAAATAGCAATATGCAGCTTGTGGTTTTAATCTTTTCTCCACAATACTTAGACTAATATATCCAAAGCCTACTGCACAACTTTTAATACATAACAGTTAAAATATGTTCCTCAACTGTTCATTTGCACATTTTAAGAACACTATTTCACAGAAAAGGCATGGTAAGACCAAGTGTTCCAGTTTGAGGCATATTTCAAAATATTTACCTCAATCTTTAGGCATTTTTAGGAGATTGCCTCAAGTTGTCATAACACTGCTGTAATTTACAACATTGTTGGGAAATCTTGTGTGTCTTGTACAGAATATGGGAAGGAGATGAAAGGGAGAGCATAAAGTCCCGTAACAACCTTCAGGGATGGTTAGCCAACATATAAATCAGTGGTTCACTAATATTAATAAGGGATTTCACATTATTTATACAGTCATACAAATAACATACATAATTAAAAAGTGTACTTGGTTTGTTGATTGTACAGTCTGCTTTGCATGGCTTGATGATATCTATGCTCAAAAAGGAGGCTACAAGTGAGTAGCATTTGGCATACAATTAAGGCACCACTCTTATTTGTCACATACTTTTGTGACAAGCAACAAGCCAGTACCAGGCCTCAAAAATGCAACACAGGGATGAGGAAGGCATTGAAAATTGGCAATGCTGCAGTTTGTTTTCCACACTGCAAACATGAGGGCTATCCCGAAGACCAGTTAACACACCTAGAGGTAAATTCTCCAAAATCGTGAGAGGGGATTAAAACCCTGTGGGATTGCTTTCAAACAGCAAGCAAAGAATGGCAGGCATCCGCCACCACCACTGGATCCTTGAGGATTCATATCCCCTCAGGCTACCATTCTTCCGACTGAGAAAATACTCGCCTCCCCGCTCACCAAAGCTATACAACCGCAAGACTCCAGGAGCTGGGCACTGAGGAGATTACCAATTTGCCCAGGAGTCGTCGTTAAAACACAAGAGAGAGCGAAAATGCAGGCAGAGCCGTTCGCGGCACGGGACAAGCCCCGCCGCGCCTCACCCATCCTTCCCGAGCCCCAACGGCTCCCCGCAGCGCCCCCTCCCCCCCCGCGCCGAGGTGACGGGGAAGGAAGGGAGACTTTGCGCCCTGGCCGTCTCGCGCATGCGCACAGCCCCCGGGAGGGCACGGAAACGGAGAGCGCGAGGCAGCCTCACGGGCGGGCGGGCGGGCGGCGCCCGGGGAGGTGGGGGAGGAAGCGCGTATATCAGCTGACCGCGTCCCGTGACGGCCCTGGGCTGACGGCAGCTGCGTCGGGAGGGCGGTCTCGCTGCTGGAGCTAAGATGGCGGCCTCCAGAGCCAGGCTCTGAGGGGGCTGGAGAGGCGCAGCGGCTGCCGCCTGGCCCGGGGGAGGCTGAGGACTCCGCTCAGTGGCCCTTCGCCCTTATCGTCGGCAGCGGTGGGACGTGCAGTGCTGGTGGGGGCAGGTCCGGGCAGCGCAGGCTCTTCGGCCAGGTAAATCCTAGCGGCGGGGGAAGTGAGGAGGCGGCGGCCGCCGCCGCCTCCTTCCACAACCCCGGGCGGAGCCGTTGGGCGGTGGAGTGGGGCGGGGGGCGCGCGCGCACCCGTGCTGGCGGTTGGCGGCGGCGCGCGCCCGGCCGTTGGGGCTGTGTGGGGAGCCGGGGGGGGGCAGGGGCTGATGCCTCCGCCGACAAAGCCACCCCTCTCTCCTCCCGGTGGGGGTGAGGTGTGATGGTCGGGGGTAAAGGAAACCGCCCCTAGGCCCTTCTCTTTCCTCGTCTCCGAGCAGAGGCTGGGCTTCTCGCTAGTCTCTGTCTGCCGGCTGTTTCATTGAACGTGCGCTGTGCCTCACGCAGCTTTCGTAGCTGCRGGGCAGAATCCGTCTTCTTTCCTAGACGGGTACAGATGTGTCCATTAGGAAAGGATGCTTTATCTTTCTCTTCCTGGCCTCGGATCAAAACACAGCCATCATGGGATGCTTTGGGAAATAATTTATGAAGAGTGGGAGATAGTAGGTGGAGGCTTGCTCTTAGAGAGGTGAAGTTTTTAACAGTGATAATAGCCTGAAGAGAAGGAGAAGAACTGAATGTCTCTTTCAGAAAATCTGGCCTGAATGTGCTTTTTTTTTTTTTTTCAAGGGATTTTGAATTTCTCCCTTGGTTGCTTTTCATTTACTTATCTTCTGAAAGTCAAAGCAAGTAGGCATACTAAATGGTTTTCTCTCTGCGGTGAACTGCTGACAGCTTTGGGGTAGAGCCTCCTGTTAGGTGGTGTGGCACTTGCATCTTGATAGCTGTATCTGCACAGGGGGCCAAGGTCTGGGCTGTGAAGATGTTGTATTAGTGCCCCTGCTTCTCCACCCCCCAAAAAATCTTACTGCTTTCAAGCTGAGGGAGGGGTTTGAGCATGCTGTTGGGGGAAATGTGGGTAGGTAAGTTTATAAGTTTATTAGCATTATGCCTATTAATGCACTTAAATGTTCTGCTCTGTGGCAGCTTTTAAAGCTAATGTCATCTGAAATGTTTTTCCCTGTTCTCTTCTGTGCTTTCATGCAAATTGAGCTTATGGTAGTCTGAGAAAAGTTGAGTAGATAGCTATTTTGCTTCCTACTTCCTATTTGCTTCACTGTTGATTAAGTAACACTTCATTTTGGAAAATACTCCTGACTTAAGCTCTTTGAAATCTAAACTTTTGCTTCCTGCTAATTAGAGACTCAAAGCTCAGTGTGTTCCTCTGTAGCATAGACTTTCCAGGAGTTTTACCCAGCATTTTAGGCTTTCTGAAATAACTTTTCTAAATGATTTATCTTGTATGTATCACTGTTCTTCTGATGGCATGTGGTATTCATCATAGTTTCCAAATACTTATTTGTCTTGAGGGATTGAATCACTGGATATTTCCAGACTTCTTTAAGTGGTACTCCAGGGACTGTTCTTAATGGCTAGATTTGTATGTTTCAGTAGACTGAGCAAGTGACTTTAAACTGTGTGTTTAAAGCTTGGTAAATGAAGCCTTCTGACTTACACAAAATAATTCTTCAGCTGGCATTCAACCAGCTCCAGTATATGTTGGAGCATTGAACCTTCAACTGTTTCACCCCTTAGTTTGCTTCCAAAAAAAAAATCTATTTTCATGTAAAAAAAAAAAAAAAGCCAATTATACTTCTTCATTACTAATGCTTGGAATTGAACCGTGCTGTGAAGAAATATAGCAAGATGGCTACACTATTTCTGAAAAGAACACTCTTTGCCCCCCCCCCCCCACACCCCTTAGCAAGTAACTCTGTTTGCCAAACTAGCTAGTGAGTCAGTTTGGTTCACTGGTCCAGAAGAAAACTAACACAGACCAAAAAGAAACTGAATGTGGATGAATCCGGTGATGCTTAGTGAGGGAATGGGAGCAGGCAGCTGAAGAATGGACACTAATATCACCATCACTTCTGGTAGCAGCAAGGTCTGAATTCCCAGCATGTCCTGTTGAACTGCATCCTGAAGCACTGCAGGCAGTGATGCTGCAATCACTGAGACAGCCTGCACTAATGCTGTTTTAAAGAGCTGGGTGGGCCTCTTCTCTCCCCTCTCAAAGGGCTGTGAGTTTCTGCACAAGAGATGAAGAAACTTGTTTCCAAAGCTAATTAGGCTATGGTACTTTGAGAGCAGAGTACTGTACAGGGAAGAAGAAAAAGTTTAATGCTACTTAAAAAGAATCTATCTATGAAGGTGCAAAATTCTGTCAATTAAACACAGCTGTGAAAGAGGTAGATGAAACTTAGACAGTTGAAACATGTCAGTGAAAAAAACCCCAAACCCTCTGTTGCTTAAATAGCAACTAAGGTTTTAAAGCTGTAGCTGATGACTGGAAATCAGTTTCCAGATCTTTGTGCTAGAAAATATGTATGTAGGATGAAGATCAACAGAACCTTGGTTTTTTTCAGTGCCCTGCTCTTGCTGCTTTCCGGTTGTTCCCTAGTTTATCCTGTAAGTGTATCTTTTTTCTCTTAGGAAAAATCACATCTCAGCTTGAAATATAACCTTGCTAAAAAGTTATTGCCCCACTACACAAAAATCATGTCAGTGGAGTAGGATAATCTTGTTTGGAGCTCTGAAGTGCTACCTTAACATAAGAAAGTTATGGAAAATGTCTAATAGTGTAGGAATAACCCAGCCAGGAAAAAATGTGATTTGAATTCTGCGCTGAACTTTGAAACAGCATCCAAACTTCTGACTTCATGAATGAGAATAAGTATCACTTAAAGTGACTACATTTATGCCTATTGCTTTGACGTCTGCAATGTCACAGTTTCTCTTTGAACTCTGTAAAGTTACTTTATTTGTGACTTAGCTTCCTGTTTTCTCAGACTCTTTTTTTTTTTTTAGATAGTAATTTTCATTATAAGACTATGAGGAAAACATTAGAAAACAGGAATGTGTTTGAGTTGAACACAGCTTGCCTGGGGGTAATACATGTATCTTAAACTCTGAGGCAGGGCGAATCCTGGCAGCAGTTCATTATGCTTTAATTTTAAGGGTTGCTGGTTTTGGTATGTGCAGTGCAAGCAAGAGCAGCTTAAATTCTTCCCCTGAAAGTTGTTCCACTGCTATTTACAGTACTAGAAAAAAAAATCAATAGAAAAAATACTGTTGAACTTCTGCCATGTTGAAAAGTTACCTTAAATTATCCAGGAGATCAAGGATTGCTTTTGGTAGGCTACCAAATAAAGTTGAGTCATGGACAATATTTTGTTTGTAGGAACTTCAGATTTTTTTTTACCTGTACTCTGCTTTCAGCATCCCTCTCCCTCAGTCTGATGAAACATGTTTATAAAATGCAACTTTCAAGGTACTTTTTGCCTGTGGTCTAATAAAAATAATCAGAACTAGGTATTTCTCTAGTGTTAAACCTTTGAGAGTCATGAGTATGGGATATCCAGAAGCTGTGCTAGACTATGTAACAACAATCCAAGTTTTTTTATATTATCAATTGCACTGGGCCACTAATGAAATCATAAATGGGACCTTATTGTCCTGGATGCTGGTATGAATGAAACTTTAAAAAGTTGACTGACTTGACACAAAAATATAATCTTAGATACAGGGGGAAGATAACGGTAACAGTAAGAATGTCATCTTAGTTTTGTGAAATGAATGTGAATATCATTAAGCAAGCTACTATAACCACTGACAGTATGGGTAAACTTGATTAAACATAAAACCTAATGTGTGTTCTGGTAAATCAGTGGATATGCTGTCTCAGTCAAAAGAAATATGCAAGACTAGATATTATATTATGAGTTCTGCAACACACTGTTTTACAGGAATGAGTAAAGGAAGATAACTTTCGGTTTCTTTTTTCTAAAATGTCTTTGTTTAGTGGCATAAACTAAACTCTTTCATCTTGCTCTGCTATGGAAGGAAAGAAAATGAGTGCTGAACTTCCACATAGCAGTTTGGAACATTAGGCTATTGTTAGCTATGTTCTTTGTTAAATTGCAGGAAAACATGTGCAAGATTTGTTGCTAACTTTTGGCATATTTTGCCTCTCTGATAGTATTTTCAGTGGGAGAGATGGTTACAATCACTGTCCAGAAGCGCGATGATTAGTAAAGCATCAAACCTTAATGATTTTAATAGTTTTAGTGTGAACAAAAACAAATGCACTGAAGCAGATTGTGCCACTTCCACTGCATGTACTAGGCTTCATGTAGCTGTATCCTGGATCTAGTGAGATGCTGGTATAAAATTAATGGAGGCTGCTGGTAGGTGTTCATAACTGAATACTTCTCAGAGCTGTATTGTTAAGGCTATGTTAGATACTTGTTCTGCAAATGTGAGGACAACTTGCTCTAAATATTCTATAGAGCAGGTGGTATTCAGGTCTGGGAGACTTAAGAGTTGGTCAGATCTAATACTTAGTGGGGCTAGTCTTGTTAAAGCTTATTATTCCACTTACTAATGCATTAGTCATAAGAGTGTCAAAACTGGTTAAAAAGGGAGGTATGGAGAGTGAGTACCTAGCAGCTTGTTCCAGAAGATAACATTAAATCACAAAAACGAATGGAAGTGCACTCTTATACAGAAAGATCTATGTAATTAGGACAAATTAACTGTGGTGGTGCAACTATGAGTTGTAATGTTAATACTTGCACATGAATTAGTTTAGTAATACAACACAATTCTTAAATGGGGGAAATGGAGAACTTTAACAATACTGTTGAAGATCTTAATCCCTTATGAAACTCTGCTCCCAAAGCTGCATAGGGGGGATTTGCTCAGGACAGAAGTCAATGGGGTATTAACTCTGAAAATTGGACGCAAATTTGAGTCACTGAAATAGATGTAAATATCTCTTTCCAGAAACAGTATGCAAAACTCTCTTCACTAGGTGGTGATGACTGTGCTGACTCTCCACCTGAGTAAAGGAATTCTTCATTTCAGTCAGGCTGTGCATTCTTCAGGTTCGTGATTAGATAACTGCTACAGCATTTGCTCAGAGAGTAAATAGACTTAAGTTGTAGGGGGTGGAAGCTAGCAGTGAGATAACATTACTGGTCATCCACCTCAAAATGAAAGCTTTCTTTTGCCAAAATAGCTAGAATAATATGAACACAAAGATAATTGGGGCTGTAGCCTAACTGTTTTTGGTGGGGTACTACGAGTGGGATTGGATAACTTCAGTGTTGCTTCACCAAGCTGCAAGTATGAATTCTTGCAGACTATTTTCTTAAGCTTGTGATGTTTTGGAGACACCATTACATTAATAGCATGAACTTGACAGTAGTAGCAGTTAGAGTAATCAAGAGCAGGGAGGCTTATTTTGAAACATACAGAAATAAAACAAATGCTGTAGCAATAAACTCCAAGTGTGGCAATTGCTAGCCTTGCAACCGAATCTGGGTATCTCCACTTAAATGCCTTTTATAGGTAATAAAAGCAAAGTGAAGCAAAATGGAAGTTTAATTCTGAAGTACTCGGCATTCAGCAGTTGCAGAAGATAGTGTTAGGGTTCAGAAGCATTCCTCAGAACTTAACAACTCCTGGAGCAAAGATCCAGTCAAGCAGTTTGGGCAAGTTTAAGTACACTTCTGCCTGTATTTAGGGAATAGCTATTCATGTGTGAACTAAGCATGTCAGGATGTCAATGGTGGAATTGCATAAACTTTTACAGTACAGAAAGGGTACTTAGCTTTTTTAATTGTAAATCATAACATTTGGCTAATAAGTTGGGTTTTCAACTTCAAATTCTGTTTCAGATTGGAAAATAAGCTGTTTTATCTGTTCAGCTTTCTCATTGCTGTTTATTTAAAAACAGCAATAGGAATCTGGCTTAGCTAGGGTTATGAGCATAAGCTTTATATTTGAATCATTTTGATGTTACAGAATTGTAAAATACACTTAAATTTGAATAAAGCAAAGGTGCAAAGAATGTAGTATGATTACAATAATGTGGCAAATAATGGAGAATAAGTTACACAGCGCGTTCCCCAGCGGCTGCTGGAGTTGCTGTGTCAGAGGCTTGGACCCAGACTGGCCCTCTGACAGTAGATGCAGCTCTACAGGTCTCRGGCTGCAGGKAGBGCTTGGGGCCTCTCCGRGAGGCCTGGGCTGGCAGTCAGCTCTCCTGCAGGAGGTGTGCTGCTGTTGACGAGTTGTGTCRTCAGGTAAGGGAGTTACGGGAGGAGGTCAGTAGGCTGCGCAGCATCCGAGAAGCAGAGCAAGAGAT
>NW_020447738.1:0-39392 GCF_003343035.1 Apteryx rowi
AGAGTGGCTTAGCAATAATGTCCGCCAGCTCCCTCAGCACTCGTGGGTGCATCCCATCAGGGCCCATGGATTTGTGGGTGTCAAGTTTGCTTAAATGATCTCTAACCCACTCCTCCTCCACCAAGGGAAAGTCTTCCTTCCTCCAGACTTTCTCTCTTGCCTCCGGGGCTTGGGATTCCTGAGGTGGGCCTGAACAGTAAAGACTGAAGCAAAGAAGGCATTCAGTAACTCTGCCTTCTCTGCATCCTTCATCACCAGGGCACCCACCTCATTCAGCAATGGGCCCACATTTTCCCTAATCTTCCTTTTGCTACTGATGTATTTGAAGAAGCCCTTCTTGTTGTCCTTGACATCTCTTGCCAGATTTAATTCCAAATGGGCCTTAGCCTTCCTCGTCTCATCCCTGCATACTCTGACAAAGTTCCTCTATTCCTCCCAAGTGGCCTGTCCCCCTTTCCACATTCTGTACACCTCCTTCTTCTGGTTCAGTTTTGCCAGGAGCTCCTTGCTCATCCAGGCAGGTCTCCTGCCTCCTTTGCTTGACTTCCTACTCATAGGGATGCACCGCTCTGGAGCCTGGAGGAAGTGATGTTTGAATATTAACCAGCTCTCTTGGGCCTCCCCTTCCTTCAAGGGCCGTAACCCCTGGGATTCCTCCAAGTAGGTCCCTGAAGAGGCCAAAGTTTGCTCTCCTCAAGTCCACGGTTGCAATCCTACTTATTGCCCTGCTTCCTCCTCGCAGGATCCTCAACTCCACCATCTCATGGTCACTGCAGCCAAGGCTGCCCCCAACCTTCACATCTTCAACCAGTTCTTCTTTGTTTGTTAGTACCAGGTCCAGCAGCACACCTCTCCTTGTTGGCTCCTCCACCACCTGTGTCAAGAAGTGATCATCAGTGCTCTGCAGGAACCTCCTGGACTGTTCGAGCTTAGCTGTGTTGTCTTTCCAGCAGATATCAGGGTGGTTGAAGTCCCCCATGAGAACCAGGGCCTGTGATCGTGAGGCTACTTCCATTCATGCCTTACTGCACAGTTACAAAAGAGAGGAATCAATCACAGCAACCTGCTTCTATGCTGACAAATGAAAATAATTTTCCCACTGTCATTCATAATTCCAATATTGGGCAGACATTCTATAAAGCAACTCTTTTGTACATGAATGTCAATATATGCACAAGATGTATATCAAGGCTGCAAATGATTACCTTAGCAGACATAAATTTGAACTGTGCACCTTACCTATCCATTTAAATTTTTAAGAATTTTTTTGTTATAGTCCATAAAGCTACCTAAGTACATACTCTGATTCACATTTTTAGCATTTTCTGCATATCATATTAGTAATGAATAAAGCTTAGAAAAGTCAGCTTTTATGAGCATATGAACTACTAGTAGAGCCAGGCCAACTCTTTGCACTTCAAGTACTATTTAACTGCATGCATACAATGTTTTTTAACCTTACAGTCTTTTTGAAAGTTTTGTTCTGTTTCACTTGTCAGCAAGTGAAACCAGTGTAATTCTATAGCATACCAAGGGATAGGTACATACTGGAGCACAGTAGCTATGGAGAACAATCCCCATGCTACTTGTGGAAATGTCAGTTGCTGAGCTGAGAAAACAGACAAATCAGTAACATGAAAGCTAGAGCTTCAAAATTTGTATTTTTGCTTCCTCATTGTTCTTTTATAGTTAACAGCTATATTATTCTGTAGCAAGTCATTTACTAGTTAGCCTATACCCAACTTTCACATAACCCAATCATTAGTTTTCAAGATTTTAATGCCTTTGATTTTCAGCTATTAAATTGGATACTATTTTACACTGCATACCTGAAAAGTTAGAAACCTGAGCTATAATACTTAAATTTGAATAACCAACTTTCTGTATCAAAGAGTAACTGATATTCTACTTAGTTCATAGGTTATATAAACCTTAACTCGCTATAGACTTTGGTCCTCAATTTGAGCTTCACGTAAGAAACTAAGGACTATATCAGTGTCTTTTCCTCAACATAGTGACTTTTCTAGTAGATTTTTAAGGCTTAAAACAACCACAATAAGAGGGGAAAGAACCCAGCACAATATAAACCGAACATCCCATACAATGTGTGCTCTGCATCTTATAATGTTCTACCAATGGAACCAAGATGGCAAACGAAAGGAAGGCCTTCTGCAAAGCAAGGGCCTCTGAGCAGCGTGTCCGAAAGAAATTGTTTTTCTGCTTCTTTTGATGGGAGATGCTTTCAAGTCAGGAAATTAGAAACAGGTGCGCCAGAGGGCACACACACATCCACGCACCACACTGAAAAACACGCGTTTTCAATTTTCAGACATGAAAGAAACTCCTGTTGAATGGAAGGAGAAATGAAAATCTAGCTTTCTTTCTGCAAGCCATAAGTGGAGAGCTTATGGGGTTTTGACAAGCTGCCGGAGCCTGTCTAGCTATTGAAATGTACGGTACCTCAACACAAAGTGTTGGAACTTGTTTTAAAGTAGTACGAAATGGAAACTTGTATTACTCACATTCATTCGAGAATGGAAAAATTAATCTAGTTTACTCCACTGCCAAAGTATGACTCTTCTCTTTTCAGAAGCTAAAGATAGAAATTACAGGTTATCTGTATTTCATTATCTATTTCATACAGCAAAGTCTGAACCTGGCCATGTTAAGTTGTTTTGATTCTGATATTACTTTCAGTTGAATACAAGTACCTAGAAAAGAATTATCAACTAACAAATTACAAGACCGTAACATTTCTGCTTTGTTTCCTCAAGTAGCTTCTAGTTATGCTTAATGGAAACAGAATGAAAGCCTGTATTTTAGTAAGCTCTGGTTGTCATTACCAGCATCTCTAGAAAGAGCTGACTAAAAACAAACAAGTCAATGATATTAAAAAATAAGGTAAAATAAAAATATTTGGCTGGTGAGATACTGATACAGTTAGTTACATATTAGAGTAAATATTTAAAGAACATTTCTGGTTGTAAATTCTACTATTGAAAAGACACAAAATGCTGAAGCTTAGCATAATGCACTACAGTACTGAATGAAAGTTGCGTAATTTTTAGCTTTTTGTACTCCTATCAGCTGCTGTTCTTCCCTTTACCTTGCCTACAAGCCAGCAGTAGAAATTTTTAATCTACTGACCTGCTACCAGGAAGAATGCCTGCAAATAAGTCCTGTAAAATTCATAAAGAGGGATCGACAAAGCATTCTTGTTGTGGACAGAAAATTCTTAGCTGATTTAACTTTCAAACTAACAAATACCTCCTAAGAATATGCAAACTAAAATTTTTCAAAAGGTCATAACTTCAGTAAATTTGGGTAGGTTTCACAAAGACAACAAAAGATATATTCAACATCAGGACAAACTCTGTACAAACCATCTTCTCTGAGGAAACATGGCAAAACAGCTTCTCTGCCAAACAGCTTTAAATATTTAATATGGGCAAAATAAACTAACATCACTCTGAAGAGCAACAGGTCCAGCATTTCTACAATTTTACAGACAGAAAAAAGATTAAATAGTTAAAATTTGACATATCACTGAATCCAAATAATGAGAAATGTCAGATAAATTCAACTATTGAAAAAGCTATTTGTATCTATAATCATGAACATGAATTTAAGATGTGACTCTACGAGAAAATAGTCAGAATAAAGAAAAACTGAAGTTCCATTAAAAATGGATGTTTGTACTTTACATTCTTCTTCATATTTAGTGTATTTTGAAAAATTAACATTGGTTAAATGTCAAAGGGGAAAAAACAAACAACTTCTTTTACCTAGGCCTTCAGCAAAAGTTTTGTTGCTATTGATTACACCTTTCCAAAGTATATCACTTGCTATATAAAATTTACAAAATTAGGGAAATTAGAAGGCAGCTTATGTACTAGCTAACTAAATGTATACAACCATTTTCTCCCAACCACAGACAAATGTTTAAGACATTCAGTTTGCCACAGTTCAGTTCAGTTTGCTACAATCTTGATTTCATTTTACACTTTTGCACCCAGTTAAAGTAATTTGGGCAAGGTATTACAAAAGGGGTGGGACTAACTATTCAGAGAAGGAGACAGCAGTGCATTTTCTCCTAGCATGGTTGGCTAGTGCACCAGGTTATGAACACACAGCTGTGTGAGCAGTGTGCCTTATGCAGTAAAATATCAATTTTAAAAAGTCTATGCAGCTTCATGCTCACAATAGCATTCTTTGATTATTGGCATCCAGTTCTGCTTCAGAACAATCCTTCCGAAGGCAACTCAAACAAGCATACTGATTTTTTTGCACTTAAGCCCTCAGCTTTGAACACTGTTGTACTTACTTAATTGACTGCTTTCCACAGTTCTTAGCGCTACCAGTCCTGCAAATCATCCCTGCCTGTTGCTTCCTCTCTTCACTCAGTCTTGTGATGATAGTAAGTTCAGACACCACATGCTACAGCACTGAAGCCTTCAAAAAGCATCTGGACCCAGAACCTGAATTCTCAGCAGCATTTGCTTCAGAGGTAAACACTCATCTGTCTGGAGATGGACATCTTTCTTCCTCTACTCTCTAGGTTCACTGTAACAATGACATAAGTCTTTTCCACAGGCAGCTGCTTCATCTGTAATATCTTAACTTACCTATTAATTCCCAAATCCAAGGAACAGACTGCTTTTGATGGCTAATACATATTTCTACAAAGAGATTAACTGTATCATAATATATATCTCATATAATTTAGCTCAAACAATCTATGCAGGATACAAGATTTGCCTGTGAAATTACTGTAGACCTTTGGAACATGCAGCCAGACTGCAGCAAGCAAGACAGCCTCATTGTGCATCTGCCCAGATACCAATAGTTACTGGATTCCAGCACAGCCACTACTGCCCTCCATGCATGGGGATCACAAAAACAGGGTCCTATACCACAAGGCAATTTACTGGGATTAAAGCTTCCTTGAGAAACAGTTACTCCACAGATTTGGAAATCATTGTAGTTATTGCTGAAAATTTATTTTCAAGTAGGAGTCTATGGTCCAGAAACATCCATAAGAACACAAAGGAATGCTGGCTGATGGCGCAACTCAACAATCAATTTAACAACCACAAGCTTCTTAAAGGTATCATATCTTAGGTGTCATTTCCAGCCCACATTACTTGTTTCATTTTGCCAGCAAAAGCATCCATGAGGTACACACAATGGACTGGAAAGAAGAAAAGATCTGAAAAAAAAAGTGAAAGTTGGAGGGGAAAAAGGCATGGGAAGGAAGAGTAAACACACTCATTTCCTTATTAATAAGCATTTTGAAAACATAACAGAAAACACAGACAACAGTAACTGCTATGAACAAAGGCCCAGAAGGTCAGATTTCATTAACTTAATCTATCAAATAAATTTTATTTATCCAAGAGAAATTCCACAGTCTGACTGAAAACCAAGTCATACCTGTCCCTCATCAGGAAAAAGGAAAGAGGATTAGTTTGCAAGACTCGCTACACAGCCATACAATCGTTAGTGCTGGCAAAGGAAGGGCCTGGAACACATGCCAGGTCAATCCCAACCCATTGTGAAACAACTCTTCTAATTTCTTATTTTTTACAATGTTACAGTAAAGACTTTCACATGGACAACTACAAAACATCAACACGAGGATTCTCCACAATATTAAGTTTGCTGTTTTTCACTTCATGGAATAGATGTATCAGAAGTGTATCCAACACATCTTTTCAAGAGTGTTAATATAATCACTAAAATGCCTTCATTATAACAGAGGCTCCTGTTTTTGACCACAGAGCTTAGTAATCCTTTAGGGTCTCGGTGAATTCATCAGCACAAGAAATTGGTAATGGAGTCAGGCATATTCTCTTTATTTACACTTATTTTGTCAAGATTTTCCTAAAACATTACTGTTATCTGTATCTGATTTTCACTCAGTCAGGAATAGCTGTGAGGTGAAGGGGGTAGAAAGAAAAAATGAAGAGCAAGAGATCATCGAAAGACTTCTCACTGACCAACTCCTCACCTACCTCTCACTTTGAACCCAGAAATCTGACATGCCTGCTACCTTCTCAGCAAAACACATAACTGTGGACTCAGGCCTGGAGCTCAACTGTATTCTATAACATGCTTAATTTTTCTGAAAGAAGTCAACATATTTAAAGATTCTACTTCTCTTGCTTTAGGATTATAAACCCTAACTTTAAATTCTCCTTATGACATTATATCACTGTACTTTTCTTGTATCAAACGCTATCCTCAAATGTATTCTGGCAAAAGCTGGAGATTTTTTAGCTTTTCATTTGAGAATTTCTGCATTTTCTAAATAATCCAAAATTTTCTATCTTCAGAAATGCAGTATAACAAGGTTTGCTGGTTTCATTAGCTCATACATATACATGAAGCACAATAGCCATGCATGGAGAATGTGTAAGTATGCTTTCCACTAGCTACTGCTGTAGAAAAGACAGACAGACATTAAAAAGGAACAAGACACATTATTCTCAGTCTCTTCATTTCTATTCAAAATGACAACCTGCTGAATTCCTAAACACAATTGAAAATTTTCTGCTATTCCATCAGATATTGTACACACACAAATAGTGCAAGTGTAGTAGATTTCCAGAATCAGGCAATTGCTGAAATACTTCATGGTTTATATGCAAAACAGTTAATTATTGTTAAAATTATTCAGAAACTCTGATACTACCACAACTTAAGCAAATATTGATTAGTAGGCTATCCGAGAGGCTATTTTCTTTCCCAAACAGGTAAAAGCTAACAATGACCATATTTTGCACTCTTCAGCTATATCAAAAATTTTCAAGCTGAAGTTCAGAGAGCTTACTAGCTCAAGCTCAGCAGTGTGTGAAGAGATAAGACTTGTAAAAGTCCTGGACACTGTGGGCATTGAGAGAACCTTAACTAAGTTCAGAATTAATTTCTTGAGCATGAAATGCAGGCAGTGCCAGCTCTATAGACAGCACTCCAGAAAAATTCCCTCACAAGTTTCCCTCACAAATCATACCCCCATTTTACTCCAAGAAGGTCTGCTGTTATCTTAGTCACTCATAGGTCATTTAAGTCCTTTACGTAAGTCAAAATTGCAAGTTTCCACTTAGAGTCACATTCTCAAAGCCTCCTGCAGCAGCTGCTACTGTAAATTTTCCATTCATCTTGTAAGTTCTGTGAATCCAAAAAGAATTTGTACTTTTCTACTTATCTCCTAGCAAAAACAGAGCCTGCCTCTTACTCCAATAGTATTACTTGGCACAGTTGGTAGACCAATATTGCCGGTCATCATGGTTGTTCCAGCTGGGCAGAAGATTCAGTGACACACTTGAAATTACCTTGAATGAAAAGAATATACACAGTGTCTTTGATTCTTATTATGTTCAGGAAAAAATAGGAAACGGTTTCTCAAAGTACAGCCAAAAAACTGACTATTGTTTCTCCCGCAGTTAGGTTTTGTTCAAATACTCTCTTGCCAAACAATACCCATCCTCCTGTGTTTACATTCACAACCCAACAAAAATGATTTACTAAAACATTCTAACTGGGCTTGTGTGGGATTGGTTTGTTTTTTTTTCTGGTTGGGGGGATGAAGGGGGGCACACTTAAAGGGGAGGCATGATTGTTTTTGTGTGCATGTGCACACGTGTGTTTGTGCGTTGGCACGTGCATGTGTTTTTAATGACAAAAGTTTTGATTTCTACTGTTTTGATCCAAAAACCTGCTTAGCTGTTACTTATATTTAATGCCAAATAAAGACCAGTGGTAATGCCCATCTCATCTAACAAGCTTTCACTCAATCTCCATCACTCTTGCATGCTACGGTTCTTGCATTTTTTGTTAAATGTCACAGTTAAGGTTGCCTAGGTATCTTAGCTATGCCTATAACTGCAATATGTTAGATTTAAAATAAATCCATATTACCACCTCTGAATTTCTTTATTTTTTAATACTGGCTTTGTGAGAGTTAGAGCATTCCTGTAATGTTTATCCTTAAGTTGCCAATAAAGTTCCTCAGCCATATTTTTTTCAGAAGATCATTGCATTTTGATATAATTCAAAGTTCACACTTTAAAATGTCTCCAAGAAAACTAACACAAAAATAGGAAAGATTTTACTTGTTTACACAGAAACTGAATTTTAGACTAAGATAGTTACAGAATAAGTCTTGAAGTCTTTACATTCAAAGTCATTCCTAAGTTCCACTATCTCCCCCATCCTGTCTTTAGAAAGTCCTCATCTTTTGATTTCAGTTGTCCCTCCCCCATTAAACTGTTTTATATGTATACATAAAATTTGAGTTTTACGATATCCTGCATATTATAAATCATGAATTATTTTTTTGAAAAGCCAATAAATAAATAAATAAATAAAGCCAAAGACACTGTGGCTAAATGACAATGCCAAGAAACTGTTAGAGGCAAGAAAATATCTTTCAAAAAGTTGAAGTCGTGCCCAAACAGAACAAGATTAGAAACACCGCTTTTGGCACATTCAATATAAAAATCACAATAGAAATACCAAAAAGTTTTGAGAAAGAGCTTGCTAAATGCATAAGAACTAACACCAAATCGTTTTTGAACATGTCAAAAGGAGGAAGCCTGCCTGCATCAACAGGGCCAACAGATGATCAAGATGTAAAAGCTAATCTTCAAATAAAACATGACCATTGAAAAAAAGCTAAATGAATTCAGAAGGATTTAAGGAAGTATTTCTGTGGCAACTCTTTTTTATGAGGAAGGCATTGAAAGATATGCCTCAAATTAAATCTTCAATAGAAGGATTTTAGGACAAAATTAATAAAAACTCAAGTATGAAACTACTGAATTATTAACTATTATAATTATTACTGAATTACAGCATTATAGGAATTCTGTAAGCCACACTTAAACTAACACTGCTTTTTACCAAAGAAAGCTTCAATAAAGGTGATACAAAGCTAAGTCATCACATAGTAAAAAAGATATTTCTCTCAAGGATTAAGTAACTGGGCTTCTAAATAGAAATAGAAATGAGATGATTTGTGAGAAAGTTGTCCTGAGCCATTAAAAACAAAGATATCTCCAGCTCAAGGTCCCTCAGTCCCAAATTGCTAGAAGCTTTTATAAGGCAGTGGAGATGCTTGTCCTATTCCTCTGCTCTTCCCTGGACACCTGCAACTGCCCACTACTTGAGACAGGACACCAGCCTCAGTGGAGCTCTGTCTTGACCCAGTTGTGTCCATTTTTACATTCCTACCAATTCTGCACAGATTTCAACATGCAGAATTTGTATCCTATATACTTTGAATTACTATTTTCTAACTCACTTTACCCCACATCTGAGGTTTTCCCCAACCTGTTCCATCTTTTCATTATCATAGCCTCCAAAACTCAAACATGAAAGCAATTTCATAAGTACGAGCTTAAAAATTTACAAAATCTAGCCCTTTAAAATTGCTAAGAGGAAACTGATGTCAAGTAACATCTTTTTTTCAGGATTGTATATAAGGCTTGATAAAACAAACTCTCAATGCTTGAATTTTTTCCTTAGCTATCACTAAAATAAGTTGCAAGTCTAAATCATCACAAATGTGAAACCTTTAATTTCCCAAAGAATAAAGTTACAATCATTGGGTTTAGTATATATTGATATTTAATAATTTACAGCATATTTTTGATAAAGCTTTCAGAGAAATATAGTTACACTCTTCTCTTCATTCAACAATTCTTTAAAAAAATTCCAAGGGCGATTTGATGAATCAGTTATTCTGTGAAGTCATACCACACTAAATAATAAAAGTCTATACATACACCACTAAACACACATAGCAATCAAAGCCTAATTTTCGTTTTTTGCATACAAGGGAGTTTGAGAAAAACATTAGAATAATTTACACTTAAATACAAAAAGACATGAAATGAAAAGAATAAAAGGTTATACTCTGATATGCTGAGCAAAGCCATAGAAATCTCTAAAAATTTTTGTTGTATCCAAATTTCAATTGTTTTATGCACACATTTTAAATGTTTTTATATGAAAGTCTTTATGTCTGTAAAGAAAAATGATATATATATCTACCCATATATGTAGATATCACTGAAGGTACATGTTTTTATTTATACATTATATGAGAGTATGTATTTTTAATACAAAAAAAAAAAGAAAATACTTTGTACAATCCATGCTTGTGTTGACAAACAAACAAATAAATAAATAAAAATCAGGCCAGGATGAGATGTGGGGAAGAGAATGGATGAAGCAGGTTTACGTGCAGTTTACCTGTGGCAAGGGCACGGCTTGACATGTCAGCAGAGCTCTGTCAAGAACATCATTTTTGAGGAAAAAACTTAGCAGGAGTCATCCCAGCTGCTCAGGGCTGATCGAGGAAACATTTTTCTCTTACCAATTTAGACACCCCACTGACCTAGCTGACTGTTCAACAGCCACATTCAAGTACTCTCTCAAAAACAGAAAATGACATACCACAGACTTAAAAATAAATAAAATAAAACCCACCACACTATTCAGCCCAACAGCACAATAAGAAACGTACAGTAGCTTCATTTCAGATGCTCAGAGCTAGAAATGACACACAGAAACAAGTCAGCTGTCAGAGCTGGTAGGTTTCTTTCCTAAATAACAAAACATCATGGGAATATTTATTGATTACAACATTCAGAACCAAGTAAGAACCTTTCTTCTTTAGGTCAGGCATCTGAGTCCAATTTAAGTATCCAACAAAAATAAATCAATAAGCTGTTGCCAGAATGATTCTTCAGTGACTGAAGTACAGTTACTCAGTCTCAAAGTGAAAAATCTTTTTCCCTGTAATTATGTATTTGTCAATCCACAACTAGATGAAGATCCTCTGGTTTCACCCACAGAATGGGAAAAGATCACAGATACAGACTTCTCCACCTTTGTGATCTGCTTCTAGACAGAAGGGTGTATGGCAGAACATATTCTCCATAAATTCAAATTTTAGCTTTCAGTGTTCATACTTGAAATAGAGATTATATTCAGGGTATTTACTTTCAGTTCTAAGTGATTTATCTAGTCTCATCTTTGGTATCCCAACAACCCATTATGTTCTTCCCTTCTTTCTTCCTCCCTCTCCCCATACCCCTCAAAAGAAAACTAGCTTCCCTGCATAACAATGTTTTGCTCTGACATATAATGTAGAAGTTTGGTGAGGAAAAATTCTTTCTAAACAAGATTTTGTTTTTTTCATTATTTAACAAAACTATGAACCTGAACGGTGAAAAGATGCATGTTTCTACGTGATCAAAAAACATATAATTAGCTTAGTAAATGAATGTTCCCCATACAACTTAATGCACACAGTCACATGCAGGATGCCAATAGTCTTCCAAATACATCAGCACCACAATACAAAGCAAACAATTTGGCTTAACCCATATTGTTGTAAAATTTCATTTCTAGTACTGCCTTTTACACTGTTCAAAAACAGATTAGAAGAACTGAGTTGAATGAACTATTGAGGGAGAGTTGGACATTCCTATCAGTCAGGATCATTACTACAAACATAGTCTAGTCTAATGTTAGGTACATCAAATGACAACACATCTTCTCTTAAGAAGCACTGACAACCTTAGAGCTTCCTAGATCAAGGCATCTTCTGGAGTTTAGGCAGTATCTTTTTTTTTTTTTTTTTTTTTATCCAACAATGATATATGTTAGCATGTTACTTTTTTCCTCAGCCTTGGCAACTTCACCTTTTGAATATTTGCAGATGTTTATGCCCCCATCCCCAATCCTGTTGTGGTCCAGCCAAACTATAAATTTCATTTTTTCAACCTTTCTTATAATTTAGTTTTTCCATCCTTCTACCCCTTAATTAACTGCATGGTTCACACTGTTGGATGCTCATATTTTAAACAAGTCAGGCATCAATATATTTTAAAACTGCACTAAACATAAATTACATTATAAAATAAAACATTATGAGCTTCTGAAAATGGAAAAAAGAATGGTATTGATTACAGAAGAGTTCTCACTTCCTGTAAACATTTCTATCTCTCTCTCCCCCTCACACACACACACTTTAAAGGAAAGCCAGAAACAAGAGTTTAATTAAACACCGCTAGTCTGAATTTCAAATAACCAAATAAACAGATGGCCATGCTTCATAGACTGCCAGCAGTCTATTTCAATTAACTAGGATTGGTATTAATGTAATGTCATGCAAGCTAGAAGATCTGAATGAAAGAAATATAAATATATATATATGATAGTTATAAATAGTATAACATTAAAGTATTTACCACTATACAAAATTGGTATCAGCAAACAGAAAGAAGATTTCTATTTGAGGCCATCATTAAATGCAGACATCTTTAAGTGCATCAGGATGCTTGTCTGTACTTGTATAGACTTCAAATCCTGCTGACTTTGTAAAGAACAGTTTGAGAAAATTGAATAAAGGTGTCCTCAACTCTTCAACAAGCAATCTCCAATATCAGGCTTATGCTTACTAATTATTAGAGCCCCTATACTGTAATACTTAAATATATTTGCTTATATGGATAAGCATTCATTAAACTAAAATCAATATGGTGCTCCTTGAGTAGAAAGATCTTCCAGTGGTTTTGCATTCAACAAGACTTTCCTTTGCACAAATACTAAAAAAGACACTTGCTATTATTACCAAGGAACTTCTGGTGAATATCCACACAAATTTTCAACAGCACAAGACAGACTTAAAAATAGAGGAAAATAAAAAGGTACATGACTTGAAAAGCAGAATAGGAGATTTCTGATGCTCTTCAGTCTGTCAAGTTTTAGCTGCACACCCTGCTACATTCCTTCTCCCATTATTTCTATAACAGGGCTCTTTACTTCTGCAATATTTTGGGGATATAGCTTGCATTACCTATATCTCAACCCTGCAATATGAAGAAATGTTTTTTCCTCTCTTCCTATAGTGAATGTTGATAACTTTGACCATTCAATAGCATTCCAAATCATAAATTGACATAAGCATTGATGAAAAAAATGTTAAAAGTAGTTTTTCTGTTTGATACTGTTTCTAAGATTAGGAACAGGATAGGAAAAGGAGAGTGGGAGTGAGTGCCATTTCCATCTACCCTAAATCTGTTCTTAGTACTCTGGGCTCGTTCTAGCTGAATTAAGCCCATAGGGGTAGGAAATTGCGGAAGCTGGTAAGAAATGTGTGGAGATGGAAGGGAGTGGAAATAGAGAGAACTGGCAACAACTCCCTCCCAATTGATTGTGCACTCCTGCCATTTTGACTGCTAGGTTTGAGGTGCAGAAGGGTAAACAACATATTTACATAGAGATGATGTAAAATGACATCCAGTGTTCAGGGGAGTCTGATGGACCTGTAGTCTGACCTTATAGACTGAATTTTCCTTGAATGTGGAGTTTGCTTATCTGTTCTAACTTAACGGGTAATATAAAGCTGTCTACCAGTAATGTAGTTAAGATTTTCATCTGTATAATATGAAAGTTGCACAGCCTGCACCTGAGACTCTCAGTTGCTCTCATAGTTCGTTTCACGTTCTTGACAATTGTCAGACAAAGGGGTGCTATAAATTCTTACGCTTGCAGGTGTAACTGGAGCAATAAAAAATTAAAACCACTCAAATGTACTTACATCCAGGAATAGCCTACTTATTAAACACCATAATTTCTGTATAAATATATCCCAGAGCAAGTCTTTAGGCGAGTGATTTATGATCCTTTTATAACTGGTCCTCATTTGAGAATATTTCCAGTTGCACATCTCACTGATTAAGCACCTTCACTCTCCTTTTGGCAGTGTTTATACCAAGCAAGAAAGTCCAGTTGAATATTGCTGACATTTTTTCAGATGCATTTGTGTTTCTGCATCCAGGTCTCTAAAGGGTAGGAGTACAGCATAGATGCTGCAGAACTGCCATTGCATGGAGCTTCTACCTATCAGCTATGAGCCTGTGTCTCAACGATTGGAAGAAACTGTTTCTCTAGGTGTAAATATGTGTGTGCTATTAGCAAATATATTTATAATTTCAAACTATGCACAGAAAGAGAAAAACATACTTAAGAAAAGCACAGCAAGCTGAGGAACAAGATATTGGCAGAGTTCAGACTTATAAAGAAGTACTCTATCAAACTGCCAAAGTGTCAACATGGGTCTTGAAAAACGTTGCTCAGTTAAAATTTGTGTTCATATTGAAACCACAGCATGAAAATGCCTGTGGCACCTGATGCCACAAACTGACCTATCAGGTTATTTGTCTCCGTTTATCAGACTGGCATTATTGTTGACCTGTAGAAAATACATGTAATCTTAACTTCTAAATATGCTAGCTCTGCTATCTTTTTCTTGTGTAATGGATTTTGTGTAAGTAGTGCTCAAAAAAGATAACTCACAGACTGTTTGGTTACTTCTGGCCTTTTTTGTTTGGGTGGGGTCAGGGTGTGTGTGCGTGTGTGTTTTAGTTTTCCGTAGGGTCATCTTTGAAAATGCATTTTTTAGGAGTATGAGGAAGAGATTTGTCTGAGGTTGGTTTGTGAAAAAGGTATGATGTTTGCCATGAACATTAAGGTTTTTTATTTGGTTTTCTCATCTCCCTTTTGTTTTCTATTTTCATTACTTCTTTCCAGCTTCCTGCTCTCACAGTTATTTTCAACTGGTTCTGACTGCTCTTCATCTGCTTTGTCAAAAGGAAGACTAAAAGTTAAAAAGAAATGACTAATAAGTGTCTTGGAAACTTTGTATTTAGGAATTGTGAAAGTAACATAAATGAGGGTAGCTTCTGTTCCATTTTGAAACTGGAGGATTCTGGACACCTGAAGATGTTTTGATCATAGGATGTTTATCAGTCAGCTGTCGCACAGAATTGTTCTATTGGTTGGAATGCTGAGCATTGGAGATACCAATTGTAAAAATAAGTTTGTCAAGGGATCTACTAAATGTAACAGGACTGAAGAAATAGTTTTTAAAGGAAAAGAGATAAGAGCTAGGGTAAAAGCTTATACTGCTGTGTAGTACTTGAGAATGTAAGCTAGGATGTTTTTGATTTGTCAGGAACGGACATTGAAAAGATGTATTTTGGGTTAAATATTAGGTGAATATTGTAGAACACAAAAGCTTTAAGATAAAGTTACGATGGAGCTTCAAAGTAAAAACCTGTTGAAAGGACTGCATCTGATTCCACTGTTGTTCCTAATCTTAAAAACAGTATCAAACAGAAAAACTACTTTCAACATTTTTTTCATCAATGCTTATGTCAATTTATGATTTGGAGTACTGTTGAATGGTCAAAGTTATCAACATTCACTATAGGAAGAGAGGAAGAAACATCTCTTCATATTGCAGGGTTGAGATATAGGTAATGCAAGCTATATCCCCAAAATAGTTCCAGGCAACCCAACCAAGTCAGGCATAGTAAGTCCAAGAACAGCACAGAGCAGGAGAAAAAGAGAGACCAGATAGACTCCGCTTCAGGGAACTGGTGCTCCTAGCATTAATCTCCTTTTCCATCTGTCTCTCGCACACATATTCTTCATTTGGAGAGGAAGAGATGCTTAATGTTCCTCCTCAGTGTATGCAAGATGAGGATTAAGAGGAAGAAAAAAGGGAGAAAGTGAACCATGGGTACACCTTTCCACTTGTACAAACGCACAGGACAAGATGACATAAAGGTGAACTATGGAGGGAAACAGAAAACAGAGCATCAAAGCAAGATTTGTATCACTGATTAATCTCAGAGTCTGACATCTTTCCAAATCTCACAAGATGTATACAGTTAACTGTTCAATAAGAAGTAAAATTAAAACCATCAAATAATGTCATTATTTGACTTTCAGCTGTAAGTTCAACTTTTCATCCAGGTCATGGATGAAGAGACAGAGTGTACTCTCAGCAAGTTCACTAATGATACAAAACTGGGAGCCAAAACTGGCTGATACCCCAGAGGGCTGTGCTGCCATTCAGAGGGACCTCCACAGGCTGGAGAGACAGGCAGAGGGGAACCTCATGAAGTTCAACACAGGCAAGTGCAGGGTCCTGCACCTAGGGAGGAATAACCCCAGGCACCAGTCCAGGCTGGGGGCTGACGTGCTGGAAAGCAGCTCTGCGGAGAAGGACCTGGGAGTGCTGGTGTACACCAAGTTGACCATGAGGCAGCAATGTGCCCTTGTGGCCAAGAAGGCCAATGGTGTCCTGGGGTGCATTAGGAGCAGCATTGCCAGCAGGTCGAGGGAGGTGATCCTCCTCCTCTACTCAGCCCTGGTGAGGGCACCCCGGGAGTGCTGTGTCCAGCTCTGGGCTCTGCAGGGTGAGAGAGAAACGGAGCTACTAGAGCGAGTCCAGCGAAGGGCTACTAAAATGATGAAGGGACTGGAGCATCTCTCACATCAGGAAAGGCTGAGAGAGCTGGACCTGTTCACACTGGAGAATAGTAGGCTCACGGGGGATCTAATCAATGTGTATAAATACCTGAAGGGAGGGTGTAAAGATGATGGGGCCAGGCTCTTTTCAGTGATGCCCAGCGATAGAACGAGAGGCAATGGGCACAAAACGAAACAGAAGAAGATCCATCTGAACATAAGGAAAAACCTCTTTACTGGAAGGGTAACAGAGCACTGGAATAGGTTGCCTGGACAGGTTGTGGAGTCTCCGTCCTTGGAGATATTCAAAAGCTGTCTGGACATGGTCCTGGGCAATGCGCTCTAGGTGACCCTGCCTGAGCAAGGGGATTGGACTAGATGATCTCTAGAGGTCCCTTCCAACCTCAACCATTCTGTGTTTCTGTGTGATTCTGTGAGATAAATAGACCCAATTATTCCAAAACTTGTATTTTAATGTATATCAAAACTAACATATGAAGTTTAGAAGTTGCAAGAAAACGTTAAAAACAGAAACCAGAATATGAAAGAGTATGAGATTTGTGACAGGAAAGCATAGCAGATTACTACAAGAAAAGCTTAAACTGTACCTTTTAAAATTACAATAAAATAGTATCGTACTATTTCACTCAGTTACTTTAAGAGGAAAAGCCTGTATGTGTATGCCTGTACATATACATACACAAACACAAGCCAGTACTAGAAATAACAGGCAGGAATAAGTACTTAAAATATTTTGGAGGGTAAAAATGCAATTTGTAACAGTTTTGTATCCAAGGGATCCTCTTAACTTAAGGACCCTCTAATTATCTTAGCCCTCTATAAAAGGCTTCCAGTTGGACAGACATTCTGGGTTTAACACAGTATTAGACCTGTAACAGCTATTCTTTACAAGACAACAGATCCCTTAATACATAATAGATACAGTACATCCTTTCAGTGTAATAGAAGGTGTTATAAATGAGATAAAAGTTCACATGGCTGTTAATTCCGCTTTTTAAGTACAATTACCAAAGTAAGCAACCAATGGAGACGAATTCATGGATTTCAAGATAATATTCACACACACACAGATACACATGTAATATACATAGCCTGGGAATATTTTAATTCACTATTCATAAAAATGCCCAACTTGGGATTTGTAAACTAATTACAGTAAAGGATAACAACATTTTGAAATATTTATAAAAGTAGCAAATACCTGAAGTACTCACAGCTGTGGAGTAAGGGTTATGAGCTCCTGTATTTTCAGCCCAGCAGCCACAACCATAAAGAGCCGCCTAAGGAAAGAAGTGTATCTTCCATAAATTTAAGTATCCAAAGTTCTTGGTTTGTTCTCTTTCCTTCCCCTACTCTCCCCCACCAAAAAAATCAAATACATCAAATATAAGTTAAAAAAAAAATCAAAACAGTCCAAATAGCAATTCCTATTAATTTTGTTATATCTTCCAATAGTACTCTTCAGAACTGAGTGATTATCATAGAGGTAAGTTATTCTAACCTAACTTTACAGAAGATGAGGACTCAGTACTTCAACAGAAGCCAAAATAAACCCAGATACCAAAAAACAAAAATAATGCAACTATTCCCTATTTATATAAAGTCCTTTTTATTCTGCTATTGCAAAAAGAATTCTTAAATACATTCTGAGAGAGCGCTGCTTATAGGACAGTGGCAAAAATGGAAAAAAAAATGCAGCTCTATAGCAAAAGGGTAATGTAAGACATTTCTGATGCATCTCAAGATTCCTATGTTTAATAACGATGAAGGCGGCCTATATTTTATTTTTCTTTTAATATCTTTTTCACTTCACAGCCTTCTACCTGTACAGAATAGTACTTACAAATTAAATTATTAGTACAACTTACTTAAAAATCTCTTCTTTAGAGTGTTTTTAAATAAGATTTTCATAAATACTTAAGAGATTATTACAGAAGTATTTAATCCTTAGAAATTAAATATTAACAGCCCTGGCAAAAGGTAATTAACTGTGGAAGAACTTCTCACCTGTCCACGTTTTATAACACTGATGGAGGAGAACTAAAAACAAAACTTGCATTCCGATATGATGATAAAGCCTTCAGATTTTAATGGGAAGGAAGGGAAAACATCAGTTTGCTATCACAGCTCTAGCTTAATGTCCATTCAGACTGTTTTATACAGACAATCCATTGCAACACTAAATAGTTGTTCCCTGCTGAAAATGAATAATCACCTGACCAACTCTCCCAGGATGCTTTAATGCTAAACCTCCACTGGAGACAGCAGCAGCAACATTTCCTTCTTGGTCAACAACAACTGCACCAACTGTATCCAATGTTCCTGAGTCATTCTCCTGCAGGATACACAAACAGAAACAACAACTAAAATAGCATATCAAAGTCAGACTGCACTTTTTGGAGAGTCTGCAAACTAATGTTTACAAAACTAAGTAACAAGTCAATCAACAAAACACAGTACTTAGTTATCATGCATATTGTACTGACTCAGTGCTGCCATAAATCTTCCCAAAATGCTCTCTTGCCTAAGACAGGACCTCAAGAGAACTTCTCTGGAAACAAGAAGGTGATAAACATCTCGTAACTCATCCGATGCTTAGATTACCTGCTTTTACTCACAAAGGTGCCAAATAATGCTGTTATCTTAGTGGTGGATACTTGTCCACTAAGAAATGATTCATCAACTCATTCCGAAGATACCATATCACAAGACCTCTCCTAAAAGCTGTGAGGTGGAATTTTTTTTTTTTTTTTTTTTTTTTTTTAAAGGTGAGGCATCACGGCAGAGACTTCTGATCTTTAAAGCTACATGTTATTAAAAAAACAATAATAAAACAAAAAAAGACAAAAAAAACCAAGAAGAGCTTACCCTGTAAAGAGAAAATTCAGATACGCTAAGCGAGACATAAGCACAAGTCTTGAAAAGAAATCTCTCCCCCATGCTGACATTGTCCTTAATAGGACAGATCCTTTCTCCCAGGCTTGTTTTCAGTTCAGTCATCTTTAGTGGGTTGAAACAAATTACACAGTGCCCTCAGGTTGTTGGACATGTCTCCTCCTCCTCCACTTCTGAAGCATATCTGCTTCACTAAGAGCGGCAATCTTTCAATACCAATTTCTGATGCAAGCTCTCTGCTTACTGCCTCACACATACTCCAGTTGTCTCACCTCTCATCCCTGATCTTTCCTTCCTTCCCCCACTGCCCTAACACAGCATGTTCAGTCACTCAAAGGGAAGAAGCAATTTTCCCCTCTCTCCCTAGGCTTGCCCCAGACCCCCTTCATAGCAGAACCCATGGCAGGGCACTCTGACCATGCCAGTTGAGGCACTCTGACCAGTTGAGGTTTGCTTGGTAACTCGAAAAGTCGCTTGTCAACCAGGATTCTTTTAAGTCTCAAACTGATGATACTCTGGCCACACTTCACTTACAAATATTAGATAATACTTGAGTTGATACTGTATCAGAATTGATACTGTACAAGTATTGACAGGAAAAACAGGCAACTCAGCACTACAGTGTTCTACAGCATATGTATTTTTCATGCAACTGGAACATCATTCCCCCACTTTTAATCCAGAGTAGCAGTAAGCTTCTTTCTTTCCTCTACATTTAGTTATTGCTGAACAAGTTTCTACCCTCATAAGCTTGCACTAATTATATTCAATATTAAAAACAGACTGATGGTCTAACAGTAAAGCAGAGGACCTGGTGAGAAGAAGAAAGGTGAAAAATCATACATCTAGAGTGTTAACTGGTGTGGGGAAGGAGACTGAATTGAAAAGTACAGAAAGGTAAAACAGAATCAGGGAAGGTTGGAGAAGCAAAAGGAATTTGGGGGAATGGAGCAAATGGGAAGAGAAAAGCACAAGTTCCCTTCCAAGTTGTAAAGAGAAAGGAAAATTAGGGAAACCATCCCTCCACTACCATCTACAAAACAAACAAACAAACCCCACCCCCCCACACACCTCACCACAAATATATTTCATATCTCCCAAGACTGCCAGCCACAACCTAATACAGATATTATTAGCCCATTAGGACAATATTATTCATTGAATTCAAGAGATCTTGAAGATCAGTCAAGCAGTGGAGCAGGCTGCACAGAGAGGTTGTACAGTCTTCATCCTTGGAAGTTTTCAAGACCAGATGGGATAATATCCTTCCAACATGAATTTTCCTATGATCCTATGACTTCTATTTAGAGAAGAAACACAAGTATGATGCAGGTTTTGTTATCTATCCCGTCCCCTTTTACCACAGGAAATTATATATGCAAAAAAACCCACTATATTAATAGACAATTACAGATGTGAAGATCAAGCCTGTCAAATTTAGGAAATGCCAGAATTAAGGCCACCTATGTAATTTTAAGACATATTAAATGGGATACTTGAGGTTCCCATGATGAACAGAAATAAATTTTAGGATGAGGCTCCACATACAGCAGTGTGTTTTCCATATCATCTGACAACAATGAAAAAATGGTTGCAGCCCTCTCTGCAGCATCTGGAAAATTACTGCTGCATCTGCCATGCAACTTCAGCTATAACTCTCACTTCCATGAGAAGTTTGCTTTCATGAGCTACATAAATCATCTTTTAAAAGATATTTTAATCAAAAAAATACAAGCATTTACAAGTACATGTTGCATGAAAGCATTCTTCACCATTATTTCCTTTAAAAGGTGCTCTATTTCTTATCAGTATTTGTTGTCAATCCAGTAATACAGTTTGCTTGCTTTCGTTTATTTTTTAGATGAGGCAATTTAGGAGGCTGGAAAGCCTTCCTAAGGGAAGCACTTTTTTAATCTGGCCAACATAACCTTATGAAGGAAATCCATGTCACTGAAGTACAGCAATTCCGTACCATCTTTCTCATTAATATCAACTTCTGATCATGAAAAAACAATCACCGTTGATGCTGTGTGAATCAATAGAAATATGTTAAACACTACACACAGAATCACAGAATGGTTGAGGTTGGAAGGGACCTCTGGAGATCATCTAGTCCAACTCCCCTGCTCAAGCAGGGTCAACTAGAGCACATTGCACAGGATTGCATCCAGGAGGGTTTTGAATATCTCCAGAGAAGGAGACTCCACAACCTCTCTGGGCAACCTGTTCCAGTGCTCTGTCATTCTCAGAGTAAGAAGTTTTTCCTCATATTCAGATGGAACTTCCTGTGTTTCAGTTTGTGCCTGTTGCCTCGCATCCTGTCGCTGGGCACCACTGAAAAGAGTCTGGCCCCATCCTCTTGACACCCTCCCTTAAGATATTTGGAGACAATAATAAGATCCCCTCTCAGCCTTCTCTTCTCCAGGCTAAACAGGCCCAGCTCTCTCAGCCTTTCCTCATAAGAGAGACGCTCCAGTCCCCTAATCATCTTTGTAGCCCTTCGCTGGACTTGCTCCAGTAGTGCCATGTCTCTCTTGTACTGGGGAGCCCAGGGCTGGACACAGCACTCCCGGGGTGCCCTCACCAGGGCTGAGTAGAGGAGGAGGATCACCTCCCTCGACCTGCTGGCAATGCTGCTCCTAATGCACCCCAGGACACCATTGGCCTTCTTGGCCACAAGGGCACATTGCTGCCTCATGGTCAACTTGGTGTACACCAGCACTCCCAGGTCCTTCTCCGCAGAGCTGCTTTCCAGCACGTCAGCCCCCAGCCTGGACTGGTGCCTGGGGTTATTCCTCCCCAGCTGCAGGACCCTGCACTTGCCTGTGTTGAACTTCATGAGGTTCTTCTCCGCCCAGTTCTTCAGTCTGTCCAGGTCTCTCTGAATGGCAGCACAGCCTTCTGGGGTATTGGCCACTCCTCCCAGTTTTGTATCATCAGTGAACTTGCTGAGGGTGCACTCTGTCCCTTCATCCAGGTCATTGATGAAGAAGTTGAACAAGACTGGACCTAGTACTGACCCCTGGGGGACACTGCTAGCTACAGGCCTCCAACTASAYTCTGYRCYRCTGATCACAACCCTCKGAGCTCTGCCATTCAGCCASTTCTCAATCCACCTCACTGTCCACTCATCTAACCCACACTTCCTGAGCTTGTCTATGAGGATGTTATGGGAGACAGTGCCGAAAGCCTTGCTGAAGTCGAGGGAGACAACATCCACGGCTCTCCCCTCACCTACCCAGCCAGTCATCCCATCAGAGAAGGTTATCAGATTGGTTAAGCATGATTTCCCCTTGGTGAAGCCATGCTGACTCCTCCTGATCACCTTCTTGTCCTCCACATGCTTGGAGATGGCCTCCAGGATGAGCTGCTCCATCACCTTTCCAGGGACGCAGGTGAAGCTGACTGGCCTGTAGTTTCCTGGGTCCTCCTTCTTGCCCTTTCTGAAGACTGGGGTGACGCTGGCTTTCTTCCAGTCCTCAGGCACCTCTCCTGTTCTCCATGACCTTTCAAAGATGATGGAGAGTGGCCTAGCAATAACATCTGTCAGCTCCCTCAGCACTCGTGGGTGCATCCCATTGGTGTCCATGGATTACAATTCATGAAGTTCTTTAATTTTAAAATTAAAAAAAAAAAGTAGGCAAACTTAACAGACTGACAAAAACCCTAAGGAAATCCAACTCTAAATGGGTCCAGTACGGACTAAAAGATCCAGCTTACCCCCTTAGCTTTTTACATATTCAGCTTATGAATTTAACATCCTAGATTTCAAAATTCTGTAAGTTCCAAAGGAACAGATACATGGTCATATCTGTTAGCAAATTCCATATCTGACTTTAGCTAATAAGTCACATTAACAAGTCAATTGCAAAAGAAGGCTTTAAGTTTTAAAAATGCAGTACTACAATCTAAAACTGATCTATCATACAGTTAATATTTTACATGGAAATAGATTAAAGTCACTGTCAAAAATAAGACTTCATGTTACTTAATTAATTTGCATCTTGTGACAGCAAAGGAAGTTAATTTTGTGTAATCATGGACCAAACCTAACTAAGAATATGCACACAGAGCAGAAAGGTATTCATCCCCTCAAATACAGAGTTCGATCAAGTATTTCGGAAGTCCCATCCTTCCCCTCTTTTTCACATAAAATAAGAACATAAATAGTCATCATTTTACCTAACTCCTCAGAGCTCAGTTTAATAGCTGCTTGATATTTAAACAGACCACCTTGTCTGACCTTCCATGTTCAAGATGATGGAATTATTTCATAGTGTATTGCACAGATGAGATCTTTTAAAAAATGGAATGGATGAAAATAATTTCAGTTTCTTTTCTCATGTTAAATAGGATTTGAAATTTACTTTAAAACTCTAAAAAGTGTTATTAACGTGGAGCATTTCAGCATGGATGTAGGGCAGAAAATGAATTTCTTCCTTAAGGAAAAGCTCCCTTTCATACTGCAAGAATAACTAAGACAGTAGAGTTGCTTACAGTTGACTGCTACACTTAATTATCTTCACAGAGCCATAAAAAATTTTATTCAAGGAAAAAAATTGACTAAATTCACTATTTATAATAGAAACAATGCATTTTGCTTTGCATTATTATTGTTGCTCACCCAAGGAGTACTGATAACAAGCAAGAACTGGCTAAAAGTTCACTTGGTACCTTCAAGATGATCAGTAACAAAAATTATAACCTACAAAATGCTTCCAAGAAAAGAATGTATTTCTGTGAAACTAAAACCACATACTTTTCTTCTCCAGAAATGTTCAGTGTTATTTTCTCAATGCAGTAACTGAAGAATGCGAAACTGAAACATGCCTTACATGTAATTCAAACTGGTGTGCACATACTTGAGTACATACCTAAGACTAGACAAATGTCAAATCAGTTATAATAAACTCAAACTAAATGTTATTTAGGGCTTAAGATAACTATTTAATTGAAAATTCTTCTGCACTGGAAATTCTTAATGCCACTGTTATTCAAATTAAGGAGAGGGCAACTCCTCTTACAAGTAACTTCATCACAGTTGGAAAAAAAGTCTGTAAGAGCAGAAGACAAATTAAAAATAAGACTTTTAGCCAAACCCTAGTAGACTATTTTCAATGACACTTTTTCAAACTTGTGGAGGAAGGGTATCAGTAAAAGACAAGTAAACAGGGAGGAAAAGAACATTTACTTCTGATGTTTATTTATGCTTGAGACGAGAACTTCACAAAGGCATCTGGCTGAATTAATATATCATATCTAGAGTCCTATGAGTTTGTTCAGTTAATTCACACCCAAGCAAGAGCAATTTCTTAAACTGTGTAAATCAATATATAAATCACTACAACTTAAAAAATAATATTTCTCAATTTTCACGCCTTCAAAATTCAGTGAAGTTAAACAAACCTTTCCATGTGCCATTGCATAACCTTCTACAAATCCTACACTGGATAAACAATGAAAAAATACAGCAAAAAGAACATTCCATTTACTAGAATAAAACTCCCTTGGTAAGTTATATTGCCTAGTTTTCCCAAACAGTTTTTATTAAATGGAAATAGTATTTAATTCTTTTAAACTTGGTATAGTTTAATTTTTAATGAAAACTAATTTTTACCATCTAAAAAATAAATATACAGCTTTAAAATTTATCAACACCTGTAACTTCCAATTAATTTCAGCCTATCCTTTTTGGTCTGCAATACTGCCTTCTCACATTGGCCTTTCGATTATCATTGCCATTCAACTTTAACATTGTTAACATCCTTTCTACCTTGCTCTTCTCCCAACTTCTCAAATTTCAGTGACTAAAACTGACTAGAAATTGCAACAACTGTGCAGTACTGGGAACAGAGGCATATAGGCTATACTGCAGCATAGGGTTGCAGCAACTGAAAGGCTGAAACTGGACAAAAAACCCCCCAGCAAGTTCTGCTGAAAGGAACCGATCTGCAGCTCCAGTATTCAATAAATACAGTAAATTCAGTAAATACAGTAAATTCAGTAAATTTCATAAATTCAGTATTTATCAATTAAAACACAACCTTGACAAGAAGATTAATTATTAAAAGTTTTTAAATGATTATAAAATAATCATTTTAATCCTCTTATGATATCTCAACTGTTGAGAGTACAACTTCAGGGATCACAGTTAACATGCCTCTTCCTTGTTAAATGGCCTTTTTCTAACAGCTCAGAGAGAATTGCTCTTGTATTTTTCTCATAGAATTTGCTCTTGTAGAATCTGATTTTTCACTTCTATCACATTTTGAAGAATTAAAACTTCCCAAAAGACTGCAATTACCTTGTATAACACAAGCAGTCCACTCTGTCATCATTCTAGTGGTGGTATGGTTTGCTTGTTTGTTGTTCCCCCCTCCAAAGTTAGGCTGCACCAAGAATGTTGACAAAACCATTGTGTTACTGGATTACTTACCGGTGAGTAGAGTTCTATTTGATCACCTCCTTTACCTACCATCTTTGGTCTTTGGGGGTCTCCCACAAGCGCTGCACATGACTCTGGAGCCCTTGAAATTTCAAATTGCAGGTCGGTAAGCTCATGCATTGGCATATGTTTCAAGCATTGACTTGCCCCTTATTACATGAATGTCAATACTGTACAAAGACCCCTCCTCCCTCAGTTACATTTTAACACCATAGAAGATGGAAGTTTCACAAGGAGGTGAAATCCTGTAAACAGGACAAGCTCCAAAACCAATAAATAACTTGCTTTTTCCCCCTCTATTCTTACTTTCTTTACAGATCTTACCTCTTTGCAAACTGAGAATTAGAACCCCGCTAGGCAGAAGTCCTGATCTACGAACACAGAAGAAATAAGCCTAATTTATCACTGGTTTGCACTTGCATGGACTACAGAGAATACAACCTTTTTTTGCCAGTTCTCTGTAGTTTATATATTATTTTTATAAATCTATGAAACTACATAGGCAGTGGACACTTAGGTTACCAGAGCTAAGAGAACTGGCTGATCCTAATGGCATAAGCCCCAAATAAAGCACAAATATTTAATTTATTAAGCTATAAATTGATATTTAACAATAAACACAAACACTGCAATGGACATTCTAAAATGATAACAAAGGCTCTAATTCAAACTAACAGAGTGAGGGGAATAGAAAGAATCCTAATAGTTTTGTAGCAAAGGAGAATGAGTAATATGGGCCAGGTCAATGCTAGATGCATGCACAGATGCACATGTTTACCTACCTGATATTTCAAATTTCACCAATTCCAGGTCCGTAATGCAGTGCACTCAGGAAACAATGAAAAGTGGGAAATATTGACAAAGATCCCAAGCTAAACAAAACGTTTCAGTAAATATTTGTGTTTACATTTGTCACATTTCCCCTTCAACATGAAGAAAATACATTTTTGATAGCACAAACAAGATATAAAGTCAGAGTCTGGTTTTCAAATAGCAAGGCAGAAAGTCAATTGCACTAAGCAAGTTATCATTACATCATCCAGACATTAATGTAGTCGAGGAGAAGTGCCTTTTGATGCCACATTAGTCTCATCATAGATATGATATGAAATTTATTAATCAGCTCTACGTTTAGGATGACAACAATATTTGAAACATGAACTAACCTTTTCATTTGATTGTCTTCTTTTCTTTAGTTGAATGAGATCTGTTTCCACCTTTTCGGCCAACTCCAACTTCCTCTTGTTCCTCTTAAAAGCTGCTAAACTAAACCCTATAAAGATATTTCAAAAGGTAGTTAACTAACTAAAATTTACTTCATTTAAATGAATATTGATTAATTGTACATTTTGGAGGTCTCTTCCCCCACATGCTCAGCAAAAAGTATCAATAAAAATGCCTACAACAGAATATTTGAAGCATCAGTAAAAAATGTTTACATCTTTTTCTAAACGAAAAAGAAGTTATACTATTGTTCAGCTACAAGGATGGGTAAAATATCAAGTAGAAACAAGTTGCTGAACACATATGGAAGCTACATTCATCTAAATATCTCTCTGTTTGGCCAAGAAGCAGCACTATACAAAGGAGAAGAGAATAAGTGGCTTGTGTTAAAATTATTGTTTTTGACTGCTGACAAGTAAATAGATACCATGTGAGCTCACTCTGATATCCATAAAATTAGGCTACTACTTTACTACCTTAACTGCATATCTGTGCATTTACCCATATATTTAAAGCCACACAATAGTCAAGCAATATTTTTATGTTCCATAATGCAACACAGTCTAAAGACCACCTAGGTCTTGAAAAGACAAACATGTATTTTCCCCATCTAAGTCCCACATTCAGAAACAAAGTGTTCTCTAAAGTGGAATAACAAGATTGTTATGCTTAAGAGACCAAAATGATATGTTTCCATTTCAGAAGTTTCAGTTCATGAAAAAATTGCAGATATTGACATATTTTTAGTTTAAATCAGTTTTGACCTAACATTGTCCACAGATTGTCATAACACCCTCTTTGAGGTATACACAGATAAGTTACAAACCCAATGGAAGTTAAAAAGCACAAGTTTCCTATCTAAGCTATGAGAAGCTTTTTAAAACGTCATTTCAATTGAAATTCTGAGTAATAGTGATATAGCTATTTTCTGAAGACTGGAACAGCTGCAAGAACAGTCTATGAATAAAATCAATATTGCAGAGCCAACAGAACACAAAACTTTCATTTACAAGTCTCACAAAGTATACAGACAGTGAGCATTTTACTTCTTTCAGACTTCCCCAGTGAGGTGCCAAAATCACCTAGTGAAATCTCCTGTAAATCAGTTTTAAAGTACATAAAACTGGAGCTAAACTACCACAGTTATTCAAGTGTATAACCTAAAAGTAATTGAGAAAACTGGCATTTTTCTCCAAAAACCTAATAAATACCAAACAGTTTCTTAAAACTATAAACACAAATTAATCTACCATCACCAAGAAAAGAACTCTTTCTATGATAGAGAGCTGATTAACACAGCTGCTTTGGACAACACATCTGATTAAAATTAGGTCCAAGAGGTAAAAACAAAATATTTGATAGAAGGGGAAGTAGGGAGAGAGAAACACTATAATTTAGGACTAATGAGGGGGGAGGGGGGAAACGACACAGATCAAGAACAGAATTTATTAAACAGAAGTTAACAAAGAACGCCCCAAAATAAACCAAAAATAAACCCAAAATAAACATTGCTTTTAACAGATTTTTTAAACAGGAAAATCTACAGGTTGACATGACTTCAATACAGCAAATACCTGTGGGCAGAGCCACAAGCTGGGTGAGTAAGATTGATGGCTGGCCTTGTTACTCATCAAAAGTAAGCATTACATGGGGATAAATACACCTCTGCTGCTGCCACTGGCTCCTGACAATTCAGATAAAGCACCTGTGTATCGAAGCAAGACATGTTTGAGGAGCCAGAAGACCATACATGAAAACCTGAGCAAAAGTGGGTTTCTTTGTACTCCAGAATATAATACTATAAACCCTCTGCAATATTTGCATGTCCACCAGGTCAAATGTGTGCAAGGATCACGGCAAAATTAGAGAACACATGGGCTAGTTCCTATCCTGCCCTGCAAGCTATACAAAGAGCTATTACATGGCAGAGTAAGGGCTTCTCAACTTCATCACCCCAACTACCCCTGCAATACAGCATGGGCCATCTCTTTATGAATGAATAATCTTCAAGGACCTACCTCACCATATCCTCCCAGTCCTCCACATTCTCCTTGCAACCCCACAAGGTAGCAGTAGGAATCATCCACACGTACTCCGCACTTACATGCACTGTGCTTTGGGTGCAACTCTGGTATACGGTTGAAGCACTGGATGGAATACTTGATCACAGCCCAATTGCATAAACTGAGAAAAGTAGAGGGGTTTTCCTGTGGGGTAGGCTAAGCAACCGAGCGCAAAACAGGTGGAAGCAGATCCTCCTCAACACCACTCACCTACATGAGAGGTTGGTATTAGTAGAGATGGTGTCAGAATAGTGGCCTAATAATATAATGCATTATCTATAAAGGCAGAAGAAAAATTCACAGGCACATCTTGCTCAGAACTGAGAACACTGTTCATCTCTCCATTTTCAAAAGGTTCCAGTTTTACTCTGCATACTGATAAGAAAGGATCACAAGATCTGCATTACATAATTCATTGGCACAAGATCTTCATCTTGTACGTACATTATCAGGGGTAGGTAATAAATGCAACTTTTATACGGGCTTTTTTCATCATTATTGCCATTTTACAGAAAGAGATAAACAAGTGATTTTCAGTACACAGGTCAGGGTATGAGAAAGAAACAAAACACTGGTCTCAGTCAGTTCAGAGATCTCATGCGCATGGCACTTGCTTGCCATAAAATCTCCAAGTCATTCACTCATCTCTTGTTCATTGCATAACATGGTGAAAGGAATTAGGGACATTATCAGACTGCCAGAGTGCCAACAGGATTAGTACAAGTAAAATCTATAACCCCACATCTTGACTGTTCCATTATGTAACGGTAAAGCACCTAAGTAAATAACAGAGGACTGTACTCCCCATACTGTATAACTCTTCAGTGATAATTCCTCCTCACCACTGAGCTAAATCATTAGCACTTAAAAGTTACTCCTTGCTGTACAACACTGCAAACTCTTCAGTAAACTAAAGTTCCATTTATAATATCCAATTAGTCCCCTAACACCACCTCAGTCAAGTCTCTTTTGATCACATGCATTCCAGCATATGCTCCAGAGCAGGGAACTGACAGCAATCCTTCCTTCTAGTCAGCTTCCATAGACCTCTATCTCCCTCTTTGCTCTACCTAGTTTACCTTTCTTACTCATAAAACCAAACTTCTTCAAAAACAATTTACTGTACTTCAGATGTACATGCGTACATTGACAAATTCTCAGTGGGACAGAAGTTACAAGCACTAGCTGGAATGAACACCAAGAAACTGAGATCATGTGGATACGGAGAAAGCTCATGATCTTATTGCTAGACCTGCACAAAAATTGAAATCTATCAGTCTTAAAATGGTGTTTCTTGACTGTTAAATTCAAGAAAAGCCAAATTTGGATTACTAGCTTTGAACTATGGTGCTCACAGTGAAAGAACAGGGCAAGGCAACCACAACCACGTACACTTGTGGACTTCAAACCATCTAGAGTGAACCTGCAAACAGAATGGGAGTTATCAAACTTAAAAGAAAAGCAAACTTGATAATTACAAAATGGGATATTGTACAACTGAGCAGCCAACTAGACTGAGACTTGGCAATCTCTAGGTTGACGGGCAACTTCTGGACTAGTAGCTTCCACCTATTTTCGATATCTAGACCTCTACGAATTTTACAGTAGAATTACAGATGTCCTGAGAAGTGTCGTATATACAGACACTACACAGAACTTTGTTTTTCTTAGTCACCCTTCACAGACCGATCAGGAACAGTCCATGGAACAGAGGTAACAGAAAAATTATTAAGGAGAAAATTAGAATTGTTGCATTCATGGACTCCTTGAAAACACCGAATCGTACATATGGAACAAAATGCAAGACTAAAGGCACTTCCGCTTTTACTCTTTTTTTGAGAATGGCAAAATTCATACATATCTATTTGTTAATTTTAGTTCTGTGGACTTTAAACAGGCTGTCAACTACAGACCTAATTATTATAGTATACTAACATTTCTTGCCCAAAGTTAATGCAAAAAGTTTTTAGTAAAAAGTCCGTATTTCCACTTTTCCTAAAACCTCCCCTCCCCTTATAAGCTAAACCTATTCCCTTAAATATTTTCAGGCTACGTTAAAAATTCAGAAAATATTTAAGTGAACAATTAAGTTCTCATATAAGATTAACAAATACAAATTTCTAGCACTATTAAATCACAAATGAAGTTCAGGGCAATACTGAAATCTTCATATTTATGGTGGTGGAACAGCAAGCCAGAAATAAAAACACAAACATCACTCTATTAGAAGCATTACAAATTATTATGCAACAAAACATTATGCAACATATGCGTGCTCAGCAATCCTTGTGAACTGCAAACTGTGAATTGAAAATACTAAGAAAAGCCAAAGAATATTTTTCAATCTTTAGAGTACAGATCAAGCTCTGACCAATCATATAGCACCCCCTGGCAGGCATTTCATACAGTCAACTGAAATAACCAGACAGGAAAGTTTTCTACATTTTATCTTTTTATTCCATATTAAAAGAGAATGCAACTATTGGAGGAAAGAGAATTAAAAAGAAATATACTAGCAAATTAGTTAACCCACAGGAATTAAAACGATCTAGCGAAGAATTTTGTTGAGCAGTTGCTAAAATAAATGGCACAAATGAAAAGAGACAGATGAAAATAAATTTTGTTTTAACAAAGCTATTTTTAAATGACAAATTAACACCACTTATGCTTGTGTCAAGACTACTAGTGCTACTTCCCGCATTACCCTACTTTGACAGTGACAGCAACATGAAAGAAAAAAAAGAAAAAAAAAAACACTCAACATAAAAGTGTATTAGAAAATAACCTATCTTTTTTAGAGCACTACTCCATAGAGCTGTTCTTCATTGTAAGAACTCAGGGCAAACTGTTGCTGGACATACTTCCTACTAAGACGTATCATTTACTACTACTTCCTGGAAGAAATTCCTGTCTATTCCATCAAACGCCCTATCTTGCTCCTTGGAAGATTTTCATTCAAAGCATCTTCTGCATACTCTGGCCCAACTTTTTTCCTGGCTAATTTATAGCCACCATCTAGGCTGCACTTTGCTGTTCAGATTTCAGAATTGCAAGTGAACCTGCAGTATTATGTCCACTTCCAAGGAGGATTTACATCATGACTGGGCTTTTTTTTCTGCCAGTGGAACTCATGCACTTAGCGGAGCAGAGCACATTTACTTGGCGTATTACTGAACAGAGGAAGCAACTTTTACTGTTAAAGTTAAGCATCTTCTATTTGAGAGACACTTCCTTTCAGTTTCCCAAAACCCAGGTACACTCAGATTCTCCAATACACAAGGCAGATAAACCCAACCAAATTCCCTAATCAAATCCCCCAAACTCCTGAGATTCTCTTCAGATCTTTCATTCTCACCCTAAACACAAAGAAACAAAACAAAGCCTAAGTGACAGCCCTGAGCTACTGACTGAAACTTATAGCACATTTCCAGCAGTATGGCAAATGTTATTCTTCCTGCAAGAATAGTGAAGCAGAGGAAGGAGAGGAGGGGTTGGGGGAGGCAGGAAACACAGTACTGGTGGATAGAGAGACATATGAGTCACCAAAAGTACGACAATCTGCATGATACTGATTTAGAAAAGGCTCTCCTTCATTAAAGAAACCAAGCAAGCCTACAGAAAAAAGGAAATATCTTGCATACAAAAGATTGATTTAAAAAACAAACAAAAAACACAGAAAACAAATTAGGAGTAAACAGTAGACAGTTCTCACAATAAATGTCACAAGTGGAATTCCAAATGCACCTACAGTAGCACTGCTCTGTTCAACAGGATGTTTACTGATGACACTAAGTTATTCAAGGTAATAAAGATGAGGACTGATTAAAGAACTGAAGAAGGATCCTGAGTCAGTGACTAAACACTAAAAAAAAAGCAGATTTTATTCAGCAGGTCTCTTCTAATATGAAACTTAAGCTAGCATCTGACCAGTTCAAAATCAATAAAAAGAAGTAGTTCTTCATATAACCCATACTTAAGATGCAAAATTTCTAACATCCTGCAAAAATCAACATGACAACTTCATGGCAAAAAAAGCCATTGGTTACCTCTACATATGCAGGAACTACCCTTGATTCAGAAGTTTAGAGTCAGTCATAGCAAGTGGAGTAGGGAAAGGGAAGTATGTATTTGCTCTGTTCTTATACTCTTCTTTAAGCATTCCTTTTGGCTGTTCTTGGATGCTGGTTACTGAGCTGGGTGGATCCAGGTAGCTGGAAGATAGTACTAAGCAGTATTAGCTGTGCATTAATTACTGGCTTTTGGCAACAAATGCTAGATTGTCTGCTACAGCTCCAGGTATAATGCTGGCAATTGAACTAAAGCGCTTTGTGATACCTCATTCAGAATTTATACGAGGTAACACAACCACTGTTTCTACAAACAAAACGTCTTAAGTCTGTTAGCCCTAATCTCCAGTTTGACACCTGCTGTTCCACAGAATTTAGAGGTCCTCAGTGTTTTAGAGCTGCAAGATTTTTTTTTTAAACTCTCCCTTCCAAACATAATTGCTTTCAAAGTGCATCCACCTTCACTTTATAGGCATAGTATACTCCTTCCCATCCAGCCAGGGCTGATGGCACCAGCCATCAAAGTGGCATAACTGTAAGATGCTCTCTTACACCACGTTATCTTTGTCAAATCAACCACTTCACCCCTACTGTTGGCTGAAATGAAAAATTCAGACAAGAATTGTCCAGTTATTTCTAAAGGAGACACAGATAAAGACAGTTGAAGCTATCCCTCAAATTTATATTACCAATTTAGGGTGAAGTATACTCCTAACATTTGTAAGAGGTTACATAATATAGTAAACTAGCATTTCTAAAATGTAATTACACTCTTAAAACTTCGATCAGACATTCAAAGCAACTTCTCTCGCATAAGGTAACAAAGCTCTGTATGCTTTTTAGCAAATTAACCGTATATACACAAACCTAAGTGTTTAGGACATATGGCATCATTCATGTTAGGAAGCTCTGGGACAAAAAGCCTCAAAACCTAATTCAATTCTGATCCTACTTTCAGAGAAATAATTTCACGTAGCTCACAAAAAGCAAATCTAATTTTCACATACCAATAACAATGGCAGCCAAGTCGCACTGTTGATCACTGTGAAACTTTAGCGAGCAACCCAGCAAATACTTGCAGTGTTCATTTGTTCTATTTATATCTGAAGCCAGAGAGCTGCTAGAGATAACACAACTTGATTTTCCAATGCATAGGCTTGTGCAAATATGTGGCTGTAAAAGGTCACATATCAAAACTGTGAACATTCGGCAGGCTTGGGAAAGCAACCTTCACAGTAAATGAAGAAGTAAGGGGGCTGAGCACATGTTTTCAAAGTTCAGTCACCGAACACTCTGCATGGTCACTCAAATCACTGGTAATGAAAGAGGTTTTACATCTAAGTATGCTTCTGCATTTCAGAGTCTAGAAAGACAACAGCTAGTCGTCAACTGAATAATGGATAAAAGCATTTATTTGCAAATCACAAAGCTAAAAAACTGAAGGTATGCTTCATACTTCATTTGTATTATCAGATTATCTTTCTAGAAGATGATTATTTTCATGAACCCAATTACATGACCATAGCAAAATTTAAGTATCCTTGTTTTGCAAATCTGCAGTCAACTATCCACTTATGAAAAAGTGTCACCTGCATCTTTGCTTCATCACATTAAGGTGGGGAAAAATAATGAATTCAGGCTTCTTGCCATCTGTATGCAACAAGAGCAGACCAAATTTAATTTAAAAATATATATATACATACACACACACACACAGAGCACTGGAAAGTCACCACTACAAACAGTAGAAATCCCATTTTCTCACACACTTGGCAAACAGAAAAAAACAAAGCAGGTGAGTCTTGACATAACCTTGATGTAGTTCAAAAAGTAACATGGTTTAAAACATCATTTCAGTTGGTGCTCAGATATTTTGATAGTTCTCAGAAAATTATGGAGTGTGACCACAAAGGTGATCATGCAGCTTTCTTTGTAACTGCTCATACAGAATGCTCCATCAGTGCAAAACCAACCACACAATCCCACAACCTTTTAGCATGTGCAAAATTTCTCTTGCCGTCTTAGGTCCAGGAAAAAGGAGACAGAATAATGCATCTTCAAGAATATTTTTTCCATGTGCAGTACAGAGAAGCCAAGACATGTGCACCCAGTTTTCCTTGCTAATATTTGTTGCAAGCACATGTCTAAGGTTTGGGTTAGGTTTTTTGTTTTGTAAATGACTAAATGCATTTTCCTGATGTTTGGCAACTACTTCAGTTCTTTATTTTACAGAGCTATTCAATAGCCACCTAACTTCAAGTTAATTTATCACCAATTCTTCATGCAAACTCTACCATAGGAATTGTAGCAAGCATAATCAAAAAGTTTCCCTTTTTTTTTGAGGTTCCTTACATTACATAGTGTAGTAGCTCACTTCAAATGAAATCATTTATTGTGCCTTGGAAACAACATTCTCTCTAATTGTTATTTCTGAAGAAAGTCTACCTTTCCCTCCCTTATTAACACTGGAAGAAACAATTCTGGCTTTCTTCTATGTCACCTGTGAGACAGTTTCCAATTGCTTTTCAGCTATAACAATTGCAGCTATAACAATTCCAAAAAAACCAAAACAAAACAAAACAAAAAAACCACACCAGCTATAACATTGCAACACACAGTGCTAATGGTTACCTTCAAGCCTCACTGATCAAAGCCTGATCAAACTACCGCTCAAAAGACTAACTTTGCTAAGGACTGGTGTGGAAATCAACATAATATCATTACCTGAAACTGATTTTTCAGGGTTTTTTCTTCCCATTTTGTTGTTGTTTTATCAAGAAATAACAAATATACAAACTACCACTGATGACTATACTGCAAAATCAAGTGTACTCAAACATTAGAAAAATGACAACATTTAAGTTGATTGGGCAATTTTTTCCCAAGTGCCTCTTAAAATGGCTAATAATACAGTCCTTATGTAAGCTAGTATTTTTTTCCTATGTATCCATATTAGGCACTTAAATAGCAGACACTGCCATCTCATCTTTTTTGATAAAGAAACTGAAGCACAAGACAACAATATTCAGATACCTCTGTTTCACAGATCCAGTTAGGCACAGACTGCAGCTCAGTTGCTTGTCTTCAGAGTAAATTAGAAAACATCCGTGAAGAATTTGGTTTAAGTGATTTTGCTCAATATTGCAAAGGATCTCTGATTATCAGTCTCTGCCACATATTTTTTCAAAGTATCCTTCAATTACCCTAATCTGAAACCATCCTTCCAGCAAAACCTTCACACAGTCTACACTTGAGTACTAACAGCTACAGCCTGCTTCACGGCATTAGTTCACTCCCAGAGCAGGCCCATCCTGCACAATGATTCAAGCATACAAGCCTATACATGTGCACTATAAAGATGGGTAGGGGAGACAGAGGAGTTTTTTTGGCAACCGTAATACCACCATTTTTTCATTGACACCACAAGCAGAAATTGCATTTCTTCATTGACTTTGCAAAAGGATTGATTTCACAAACCTGTTGCTTTAATAAAATTTTTGCTAAATAGAAATACATTCTGGAAAGTGAGGAGACAAATCACCATTGTTTTGGAGTAGGTTTGTGAAAATATATTGGCTGGAGTTATTTTTTCTGATGTTTCTCCAGTGCACCTTCATTTCTGGGCCAGTAAAACAAAGTAGCAGTGATCATCGATATTTTTAAGCCATATCACGTATATTTGCTCCAACCAGGGTACATTTTAATGACAAAGATACCATCTGGCAATTAATCTTATAATCTAATCATCTCCATCACAACAGAAACTCACTGGTACTAGAAATAGTGGAAATTTTTGTGTATGAGAACAAAACCAGTTGAGAAACCTTCTGAGTTATCTACTATACATAGGTAATGACTATTTTCTAAACAAGTCCTTTAAGTGTTTTTACTCTTTCTAAAGTCACAGAAATAAAGGTTTTTGGCTTAACTGAGGCCAAAAGTTGTTCTGCAAAAGCTGTCTCGGACAGCAGATGGACAGGACAAAAGTTTCAGTCATGTAGGACTAGATATCAAAACAGTCTGTTCAAAATGAAATGCATCATGAATATGTATGAAAGTTGGCATGATCAAGCATAATGGTGCCACTGCTTCAGAGTTTGTATTTGATCATTTGGTCTTAGCAACTTTGAACTGCTAACTTCTAGATGTTTACCTACATTTAGAGATAGATTCAATAAAAGTCTTAATGCAGCCCCAGGTTTCAACCCCTGGTTTAGGCGCTGCTCAGGTATTTTATGCAGTAATATTGTTTACTGTTAAATACAGAAACATTGTATAATCTTGTGTTCTCTTTCTTCCTTGGGCAAGGAATTCTGATTTCTTTCCTGCACAACTTCAACAGGAAGAGTGGGGTGTGCCCTCTTCCATAACAAGCTACAGACTACTAGTAAGGGCACTTTCCAAAGGGAAGGGACTAAGGAAGAGAAGAGGAAAACGCATCCTCCTTTGCATGGATGAGCACACTAATTTTTAGCCTAACTTACAGATGGTGCATCAATATACCATAATCACTTCTTTTATTCTAAAAAAAAAAAAAAGTTTTTGTAACACACCTGACAAATGTAAATAGACAGTATATTCAGAGTCCACCTGTTGGATCAGGTTATTCCACCATCTTCGATAAAGCAGAGCCTAGCTAGGTTAAAAAATAAAGGCACAGGAAGGTGACAGTCTATTTAGACTGCAGCAATTCTGGACAGACAAATCAGAACTGGGCATAATACAGAATGTGAGAGTCAAACTGGCACCTACTGAATTTAGGTACATGGCTAGTTGGTGCTTTTAGGATACAAGATGGGTCACAATTTGAGACCTATAGAACTGAGTTATTAAAGAAACTACATTTTGATAACAAAGTCCTTCACTGGATTTAACAAATTCGCTTAAATTAGATGTTGCTAAAGTGCAGCTGAAGTAATAGCTTTTAGATTTTGCTATTTAGATACTTAACAGAAAACGATTAAACTTAAACCATTCTTATACACCACAATACCATAAACTAGCTGAAGGTTAAGAACAGTGAAGTGATGTACACCTCAAAATATGAGACGCCATTTTAAATTACTCTGTCCTGATCTTCCTACTCACACCACCAGTTTACTCACTTGTAGCCATGATACCTGGAGGACATGCTGGTATCCCGTGATCAACTGCCCATCTGTAAGCTCCTTCACCAACTAAAAAGCTAGGAGACACAGAAGAGGGAGTTTAAACAAAACCAAATAACAAATCCCCCTTTTCTTACAATTATTTTTCTATTTGGTTTGGTCATTTTAAAATTGTAAGCTGTCTACATGTCACAGAAATGTCAGCTATTATTATGGCTGGCAAGCTTATGTAGTTCCATTAAAAGACTATGCAGCTCTGACATTAAGTTTACTATTGAATAAAATCCATGTACTATTAAATCTGAAATCAATTACCAGATAGTACCAGCTTTTAATTGCAACTAGAACAGGACAAGCCACCTATAGTCTTCCCTACAGTCTATAATGACTGAGATTCTGAAGATTAGATTCTGAAGTAAGATTCTGAAGACCAATAATATGGGATGAATGAGGCGAGAATGATAAGACATTTCCACTAAAGTTGACCAATACCTTAGGAACATTGAGAAGTGCTTTGAGAAATATGACACAAGCTAAAAATAAATATTATTTAGAAGGTTAAACATCTATCTCATTGATTTTCATCATGCATTTGCAAATCTATGGAATTTTTAGAATATTTGCGAAAAACAACCCAAGAATTGTCTTGTAGTCAGTACTGAACATTCTGCAGTAGTGAGACAGTAAGCACTGCCACAACAATGAATGATAGCAAAAGCTACGTATAGACATGTAACTTTTAGGAAAAACAAAACAAAACTTTGATTATGCATACTGTTAATCCTCTTTCACTTTAAATAAATTAATCTGATTCCCTGAAAAAGGGAATGTGGTACTTCAAATTTATACATTTCTAAAAGCTGCTGCACAACAGTATCAACAACAGCAACACAGTCAAGGACATCTCTTTCCAATGTCTACTTTGCATCTCCCTTCTTAAACAAGAATAATACAACTGCCCCACAGACACAAGAAGTGAAGACGAAGAATTTACAGTGATTTCAAAAAGCTTTACAGAAATACCAGTATTATGAATATGAGGCTAAAGAATCACAGAATCACAGAATCACAGAATCACTGAGGTTGGAAGGGACCTCTGGAGATCATCTAGTCCAAGCCCCCTGCTCAAGCAGGGTCACCTAGAGCACATTGCACAGGATTGCATCCAGGCGCATTTTGAATATCTCCAGAGAAGGAGACTCCACCACCTCTCGGGGCAACCTGTTCCAGTGCT
>NW_020447739.1:0-39243 GCF_003343035.1 Apteryx rowi
AGCAGGGAGTCCCCCACAACAATCACCCGCCGCTTTTTCCGGGTGTTCCGGCAGGGCACAGGGTCTGTTGCTTGCTTCCATCTGCATAATGTGGGGTATGGTGGGACAGGATACTGGAACTGRATGGGTGTCTCCTCAGTGTTATCTGGTCCTTTGCATAGTATTGCCGGGGTGAGGAGGGATCCTTCTGGTCCCAGTGAAGAGAGGTCGAGAAGTAGACCCCAGGTGCATTTAGGATGCCAGGTATGGGAGAAAATGTTGCAGGGGAGGAACTTCCATTCAAAAAGTGGATGAGGGATCTAGAAGAATCCAGATCTGGTCTAAAAGTTGAAGATTTGCATTTAATAGGCACACACCAGAGTCAAAGGCTCTGAGAAGTGAAAAGTGGGATGGAGCATGATGAGGAAAATTAAACTGGGGCAGAGTTTAGGGAAGAGTACAACAGGAAGATAAGGCAGAGGAGCCAGGAAACCATATTATTCCCTACCTACAACTGGAGGACCAAAGATAAAAGTTGAAAACACCCACTAATACTGGGTATTCAGTTTGAGAAATCTAGGACTAATTGTTGAAAGCACAGATCTCACTGACTTCATTTGCTGCTGTGAGTAGTCACTGTATGTCAGTTCCTACAATACTATCTGGTTTAGCCGTAGGGAAGAACAAGAAGCAGTGAATACCTGGCAAGTATTCAAATGAATCTTTACAATAGAATTAGGCGACAGAAACTGATACAGTACCTCAGCTGTTTTTATAAGCAGATAGTTATTTCTCTTCTTGATGCTCATCTTGCAAGTTATGAAACTGCATTGGTCCTGTAGACAACGACGCTCCTCTCCACACAAACACCTTTTATCTCTAGAGCAGTTTAGAAATGAAATGGCCATGAAACTGAAGTTGTACAAAGTGCAATTGTACAAGGAGTAAGCCAGTTATAGCTGAAGCTGTAGTCAGCTGAAGGCTTCTCAGAACTCCAGGGAAACCAAATTTTGTTTTTCCACAGATGAAAACAAAACCTATCTTCTCCTTATTCTTGAAAGAAACAAGTTCAGTCTTGTACTGAGGTTCAGAGAAATATTGCAAACAGGCATGGTATTTTCTCTCCCTTCACCACCTTCTGCTTCTCACCATCTGAGCTTGTGTAGGTGACCTTGACTCCTGTCTTAAGCACGCTCCTTTCTTTTGGTACTTTTCTTCTTCTCCATTTCCTAAGTTTATATTCCACCTAACTCCCATCCCTAAGCACTGTATTTTCCCAAAATATATCCCTTACCTCCTGCTTTCAGCACATCCTTGCTTTGGCAAGTCCTCCTGATCACCGTCACCAGTGCAGATATGGGAAGGGTTTTCTTAACAGTTACTGCTACTTCCTGCCAAAAACTGTTGCAGCCTCGTTTAGCTATCCCTAGCAAATGACTAATTTACTTTTGCACTAAGCTGACTTTGTAAAATAATAGTAGTTTTTCAATGCAATTGTTATAATAAACCAGAGAATTTCAATGAAAATACATTGGAGGAAGTTACAGACTTCTCATTTGTCTAATCAGACATGGCTCACAAAAATATATTCATCTCAACAGYAGTAATTTATGCTGTCACATCGGAAGTGAAGCCTGTGTCTTGCCGTGATCTGTCCTGATGGAAACTCCTTTTGTCTTGAAGAGATTTGAGGGTTTTTGTCTTTCTCTATTACTTTAGAAATTGTTTAACAATACTATTGGTCATTATGAGGAAGTCTTTCCTTGTTCATACGTGATAATGTGCACAGGAATTAGTTCTGACTTTCCTTTTTGTTGTCTGCCAACTTCTGAAGGGCTAGCATAAAAGTAAACATCGTCATGGTGCTGCTACAACTGTGACTGCTCTGTAGCAGAAGCTGAGCTATGCATTCCTTAATACTCAAGGATATCAAATATCATAAGTGTCTAGGAAGTATTGTTAATATATTTAATTGAATTCCAGGAATGTCATAAATGAACATAGTTTTGTTTCCACAATTTGATAGCAACACGCTTTGAATGGCTGATGTTATATCCTCTCTAGGCATGCTGCCATTTCAGCAGTTAAGTGAAGATTTTATAGTTTTTAATATGTTAAACTTAAAAGGGTCTTTTAAATCCCTTGCACTTTCAGCTCATACTAGATATAGTCTCAGTTACTGCTAATTGTGAATAAATATTTTGTCTACTTCTGACTTCCCACTACCCCTTTTATTTTTACCTTGTGCCTCCACACTGCTCATTTGCAAGAACAAAGATTTAATTTAAAAAAATAAAGCCTTCTGCACTCTGCTCTCTACTTTTACATTCTCTATAGAGCAATATCACGCTATTCCCCAGGTATGGAGAAGGAAAATACAATAAAACTTTTACATTTATATCTGCTCTTGAAACAACTAGACTGACATTAAATTGTTGTATTTTGTTTTCATTTAAATTTTCCTTCTGCATCTTATTTTGCAAATCTTCACCATAAACGTTATCACACAGACTTCTATGAATGTATTTGCAACAAGATTAGCATCAGAGTGAAAAGTGAAATTTGTCTAATTCCAAATGTCTTCTGATCTGAAAATTACTTTAGGTTCTCCAAATAGCTGCTGATTTCCTTGACTGCTACTCATGAGAGGCTAGTGGGAACCAGTGACTGCTGTGAAAGGAAYGTCTGCAGTTTAGATAAAAAAGCTTCAGAGCTTCTCAGGAAAAAAAAAATCATATACCCAAAATAATTGGTAAAAGTGTTCTAGTTTCAGTGAGTGYTTCAGCTAGCTTCAGTGCTTTCTTCAAGCAATGACCTGCCTAAAAAAGCAGACAGTTTTCCAGTTACAGGAGAACTGACTTCCTAGCCAGCTCCATGGTTTCTGCTCATCCCTCCTGCGGCAGCCTCCCTGCTGGATTAGAGCACCGTGAAGCCCACAGTGGCAATAACCTTTCCTCCTAGGGGTCTGATCCAAACCTGACAGAGCCACCCTGCTTTAGGTCAGGCCTGCAAGAAAGGAGTCAAAGAAGGTAGCGTTGCCAAGATACCTGTGCTGGCTGAAAGCTGGGCAGCAGTAGCCGCAAAGAGAGTGGCAGTCCCCGCAGGAGCTCTCCCTCTCTTCTTGGCCATGGCTTCAGGCTTCCTTTCCCAGGCTTGGGCCCTGCATAGGGAATGTAGCATGAATGGTTATACAGAAGTTTTAGTTTTCTTCCCTCTCCCCTCTGTCACCTCCTTCGTCCCCAGTCTCCAAGGGTAAAAAGAGAGACATTAATTCTTTTTTTTGGCTCAGGTTTATGAGTTTACTGAATGGTATGCATATATGTATCTTTAAAATAAACCTAGTGTTGCATCAGGGATTTAACTACTTCTACTTGTGTGATGTTACACTCCAAAGCCAAGGAGTTGCCAGTGCTGGAATACCTTCCTTTCCATAAATGGAGATGTATATGGCTGGAATAATGTAAAGTGCTGGAATACCTTCCTTTCCATAAATGGAGATGTATATGGCTGGAATAATGTAAAGCAGCTAATCATTCCTTTTTACCTTTCTACTAATTATTGCGAAGTTTGTTTTTTTCTAAAAACCAGTTTGTAAGTAGTATTTTAATATTAACCCATTCAAACCACTTCAGCCAAATAAAATACCGTCATTTAAACAACGCTGATCTGAATGCATTAGTCTATACTGAATCACTTGTCAAATGCTGGACTAGTAGATGTTGAACATTATAAGAATTTTCTTCATTACAGTTGTAGGACTGATCCAATTATAATCAATGCTTCGTAGCTCAGCTATCCAATTTTCCTCTTCTAGTTCATTAACAGAGAGCTCTGACAGATCTTTGGGAATTCATAGCCAAATAATTTGTCAATGAGATGTAGTGTATGTAAATTGATAAATGTAGTTGTTAGGAGGAAATAATCATTGCAAGTTGCTGATGAGAACAGAATACCCTATTAATAATTTGAAGTAATCACCATCTCCACTTTCTAGGATAGTCTGCTAAATATATTACATCAGAATATATTGTATTTTCCTTCCTAGGGATAGGTGAACCTCCAGACATAAATGTCTTCTTATATGAAAGTTTTTACAAAAAGCAAAAGCTTTAAATTTTTTCTGTTCAGTCATTGTTAATCCTATAGAAGAAACAGGCAAAAGCAGTATAGCTCCACATGCATGCATAATGGCATTTATAAATCTGCTCTTGAAAAGGGAGGAGTAGCTTATGCAGTAAATTACAGAAGTCAGTCTGAAAGAGCTTCTGTAGCAGCATTTACACTTGTCAGAATTTTTTTCTGGTTTAAAAAAATACTCAAAACTGAAAGAAAAATGTAGTACTTTTGTTCTTATTGACTATTCTTCTCTCATTCATCTCTTCCCCTTTTCCTCCCTCTAGACTTTCCTCCACCAGTGTTTTTAATTAGTTCTGTAATTAAGAAGTCGCATTTACATTCGAAGTTAAATACTTTCAAGGCATTCAGCTTTCTTGAGCCTTTACTTTAGCTCTAACCAAAAGCTTTAGAAATAGCAAATGGTTGTGTGTTACTCTCCTTACCACCCTAAAAATCTGACTTTACTACAGCTCAGCTTTGTTCTTATTCTGAACTGTTGTTTAAATCCATAAAGGATCATTGCTTCAGTCACCTTTACTAATAAAATCTTAGTCTTATCACCTATTACATGAAGAATTAACCAAAAATCTTATTCATGCCTTCTGCTTTAATTTTACATTGATTTTCACTTAAGGCCCTTAGTTTTTGTCTTTACTGATCCATTTTGCGGTGAAAGGAGCAAAATACCAAAAAAGCATCAGATAATGCTTCTAAATGTATTTACTTTAGTGGTCATGCTATACACAACCATTTCAAGATTCAGCTTTCTGCTACTGCAGTGAGGTGTTGATGATACATTACTTTGTTCCTTTGCAACTACATTTTGATGTCAGTTTGTATTCAGCTTTAAAAAAAAAAAAGAAAAAGTGATATTGATGCAGTTGCAATAAATGTCCTTATTCACATTATTAAAAGACTCTGTGGCATGAACCTCCTAACATCAACAATGTTTAAATAATCATGGTTTTGATCCCTTAACGAGTAGAATTTAAAGAAAGCCCTGTAACATACATAATGTAACTCTTTACAGGGTTTTCATTATTTAAAGCTTTTGCTGAGAATGTAGGCTATGGATGATTTTTGTTTTGTTTAAAATAATGCAGAAAATACACAGTGAAGAGATATAAATGTGACTAGTCATTTAGAAAAATATTATGGTTAATTTATAGCTTGTGTTTTCATGGTGACATTTAGTGAGAAACACAACTACAGCTACCTTAAAAATGGGATGTCATTAATTAGGTGTGCAACAAGTCTACTGTAAAATTTTTGGATATACTAGCTTTTCACTTTATCCTTTTAGAATTTAAGGCTAAGTTAAGTGATGTTAAGCAGTAGTATTGCTAAATAGTCTTAATCTAATCCAATGATTAAGATAGATAGGATTTTAAATATTTATTCTGTTTTTGTATTTAAATTGTATAGGAGTACGTTGTTTTGATGTTACTATTTTGATGTTCCTAGTTCGAGTGGCTTTATTGTAGCCTATGAAATATAATGGTTAGTATCCTTCATCAAAGAAACTATGAGAAAACGTTTCTTGTTTACCACACGATGTAAGATGAGCTATAACACAGAGCAGATTGATAGTAGGATCAGGACCAGTTACACTAAGACAGACAGTAACCGAAATGGCCTTGCAAAGAGCAGGACCTTCCTGCCCCAATGCGGCATGACCAGTCACATTGACACCTTCTTACTTTACAAACCCCCAGCAGGCAGCCATGTGCCTTAGTTCTGAGCTGCCGTTTTGTTTCTTATTCAATGTAGTTGATGGTGTAAACAAGGAGTAATTGTCATTAATCTGCAATATGCTCTTTTTTGGTATAAAACATGACTTAGTATTCTTAATGTCCTTTTCTGGCCTTCTTGAAATCCAACATTTCCTACTTCTTCCATATTTTGTTGGCATTTCAGTTCTGATTTAGTTTATTGTCATATCTACAGATATTCTTTCTCTTCCTCCTTTTCTTTTTTATTGATACTGAAATAGTGTTGGTCTTTTGATGAGCAGTGATCTATTCGTTATGACTCAAGTTTTTTGCTTCTCTGAAAAGATTGACTACATAAATAATTTATTTCAGCAGAGTAATGTCATAATCATGAGTTTCAAGACTCAAGGGTCCTGAAGTCTTCATAAGTGCAATTCTTCACCAGTTAACCCTTTCTAAAAAATATGATGCATCTAAAATTTCATTCTCCTCGGAAAACAGATTTTCTTTCTCTCTGGAGCATCTCTGGTTCTCAGCTGCTCTAGGACTAGATGTGGGACCTCCCAAGCTACTCTCTTCAGTTAAATCAGAACCCCCTTCTCATCTTCTCTTTGGGCTTTTGAAGGTCTCTCAGTCTCTGCTTCTATAGTAATAATCACTTTGTGTACTTCAGCTTTATCATCACTTCATGATGATGAAAAATATGTACATAGTCTCCCATGTACTCCACTAACATATTCCATTCCATAGTGCTTCCCAGGTCAGAATCTGGAGCTGCAAGACTAGAAGTAGTAAAGTTTGGAAAAGATTAAAAAGATTATACGCTTTCATAGATGCTTGCACTCTATAAGTGAATAAAGTACTTCCATGAAGGTCTGTCAGAAATATTACATGCTATATTTCTTGGTAATAGCTATGGATAGAAGATTATATGCAAATACATGCACTTATTTCAGCTGACATTTTATCCATTTCAATGAAATGTGCTTGCCTTCCTCCCTTAGGCTCCTTTGAAGAGCTCAGACTAAAAGTATTGTGCCAACATTGCTGAAGTTTCTGGAGTAATATATTCAAAAAATTAACTGTGATCCATTTCAACTGATGTTTAATTTTGCTGCAGCCAAATCTCAAAGAGGAATATTGTGCAATACAACTTGTAAGCAGGAACACTTTTAATGGAAGATACAAATCCTGCAGCTGGTTTTTAATTTGATGACCTCTCATTAATTTCAAAGGCATTGCCTTGGTAAAGAACTTAGAAAATGACCTCTGATTTCAGCCATTTAAATTGCTAGTGGAGCTGTTACATCATTCTTATGGAAAAGAACAGTGGGAGTAAAAATAAAGATATTAAATGCAGGGTTAAAAGTACAGTCTCTACATTACTTTTACGTTGATTTTCATAGTTTTGGCAATACGTCCTTTGGCTTGCTATGCCACGGTTAGAGGTTAATCTCATAAAAACCTTGTAGCATTTGTTTGACATTGGTCCTCGTTTATAAGACTTAGTTGCAAGAGAACACAGAAGCTTTGAAAGGGCCAATACCATCGCAACTTAATTTAAACTATCTATCTATTAGATATCAAGTTTTCTTTTGTGGAACTTCAGCCCCTTGAAAATCTGTAGAAATAAGATTTTGGAGAGTTTCAAGGCAGAAATTCAAGGTCATTTTCAAGTAGCAATTTGACCGTTTTTATATCAGAAAAGTGAAATCATAATTGCTTTTGGTAACACAGCCTGCACAGAGATAAATACTGAAGTTTGACTTCTCTGTCGAATTGTCATGCTTCTTTTTAAAAGGATGGGACCTAGATGCTGTACCCCATGGAGACAAGTTGATTGCCTTCTAAATGAGGTCCAAATGGTACCTCATTTATTGTAAAATTGGAGACTTTTTAAAACTAGGATCTTTTAGGTCTATGTGTTTGCAATATGATAAGATGAAGCCTGATGGGAAAGATTCACCATCAACTACTGCTCGAAGAAAACTGGCCTATTGTTTTTGAAAATGAAACTTGCAATTAAGAAATGAGGAGGGAGGGAGGGAAGGGGAAATAAATGTGTAGCTACATTTCTTTACTTATTTGACAAGACACTGTATAGTCAGTGTGACTTATTCTTTTCACTTCCCACTGTCATCTAGATGGTCTTTTGGTAGCAACAGGGAGAAAAACTATTAAATTTAGGAAAAAAGATGCAAACATATGAGGGGAACCATACTCTTATAGGAAATGTAGCATTTAAAATGACATTGCTTACTTTTTGAACTTAGTTCAAAATGCCTTCAAATGGCAACATATTTTTCACTGCATTGTTTTTTCTAAAATAAAACTCATGCTTCAAAGAAATCTAGGGAAAATCAGTGTTAAACCAGATTCACTATATTATTAGAAACTCTAGCAATAGTAGGAGATTTTAGAGTATTACTATAATAAGAGATGTCTTACTCCTCAAATTCAATTTGTTTCAACATTGCAGCATATGAAATTTTTCATATTTCAGCAAAGTTCGTAAACTACAGAATAATTAATGAAGGAAACATAGTTTACATAAATAGTTGCCTTTTTTGTTTCCCAGGATCAAAATTATGCTTTTAATTAACGAAAGTAATAATAGGTGTTTCCTTAAAAGGAAACTGTGACTCTTTCAGTGATTCTCAGATTTCCTCTGAGATTTTGACCATGTGGTAACTAAAACAATCTAAAGATTCAGATGTCCCAAATAAATTATAACTGTTAAAGACTGCGCTCAGTTACATTCAAAGTTACGATATTTTGGATACTATGAATTGCTCTATTTATTAAAAAATATTATGTTTAAACTATTTTCTTAATTTAAAAAATACAAACTAAAATTATATTATTTAAGGGATGATTTTTAATTACTAATATTTCGAGYGTAGACTTTTAGGATACTTTTTTCTTGATATCCTAAGTCATGTGGTAGTTTGGATTGAAAGTTGAGTTTCTACCCTGCAGAGTCTGAACACATTGAAACTAGGTGCATGCTGAAAATTAAGTATAAGCCTAAATGATATTCTGATTTGAGGATAGTGTGGTCAGCTACTTGCAGATGTCTGTGGTCATTGGCTGTACCTACACTGCAGGGCCTTTATGTCTCATTGTACTTGTCCACCAGTTGTCCAACTGCAGGATCCTAGGTGGTCTAGTTGCAGCTCCATCACTTTCCATTTATCCAAGTTTCTTTCAAATGGAAAGCAATATGCGCAGGGTCATAGTGCACACCCCGATCTAATGCTAACATGCAGTCAGGTTGCAGTCAGTCTCAACAGTTCGGAAGTACTCCAAGGTCCACAAGTTCTGATATACTCCATGTTTCTATATTTTCATGGGCATCTACAACTGTTCTTAAGCATTTAACTGGTGTTACTGGTATTTATCAGCCGGAAAATACTAAAATCTCTCCTAACATCAAACCATGATAAGAACACAAACTTTTTTTTGGTTCTTATTCTACTTAAGATTGACGAATTTTTTTATTATTTCAATCTACACTTTGCACTTGAAACTTTGAGTTAATGCCTATAATAAAAAATAACAGTGACAGTTACTGTACTGCATCAAGATACCAGTCATTGGTCCCTGGTACATAGGATAACTGTGTTACTAACATATAAATGGTGTTCAGAAAAGGTCTCTTTTCTGTGGAAGCCCCTGACTGTAGATGTATGGCCTTGACAGACATTTTCAGAGAGCACATTTAAATAAGAAGAGCTATATCAAGTGAAAAGGCCAGGAACTATTTAATCAGGACTGTTTAAGTGTTCTCTAAAATAATTAAGCATGAAAAGCCTCTCTGAATGTATTCCAGGGTTTTACCTGTAGAAAATATGTATTGCCTCCCTGATAAACAGTGCTGCCAATTTTTTGCCAAGTGTTGCATGCAAGTGACAATGTGTTTGGTCTTTCTGAGCCTTGTATGAGACAGCTGCACTTGCAGACTGCCTGTGAGAGTAACAGTGATGGAGAACTTGCTTTTGAGTTTTCTGATGTTACTCTGTAAATGTATAGGCAGGTTATGTTTGAAATGAATGTGTCAACATTACGTTGCTATACACTAATATCTATAATGTCATTTCCATTTCATTACCCCATCCAGAACAATTTAAGTTACCTGTGATGGTATTCTTTTTTCTGCTGTCAACATAATATTGTTACAGCATTCAGTGGCCAATGGTAATAAACTAAGATAGACCTTGGGCAGCCTTGCTACCACCCTGGAAGATAAATTTCCAAATTGGGCATTAGTAATGCTCGAGCTTCTAGTAAGCTTTCCTTGTCTGTCCTGTGGACTGGCATTCAGCTGGAAAATGCCTGCGTGACGCTTAGACTGAATGTCAGGGCCTTGAGTGCACTAAGAGGCCTTAATGGCCCAGACCAGCCTCATCTGGGGCCTCCATCCACACCCTCTGCCCATGGGTCCAGGGGCTCCAGCTAAGCTCAGGCCTGGGCCCATAGTCCTTGCTGAAGTTGTGTTGTAGGTGTACCTGTTTCCAGCCTCTCACTGCTCAGTGGTACTCCATCCACTATCACTTTTACGTAGGTGCAGTTCCTCTGATTATGCCTGTGTTAGGCTTTGATGTTCTTTTTGACTTTCCTAAAATTCCTACCTACTGTCCAAGTAAGTAGAAAATATCTTGCTGCTTTGAGCACCTCCAGGGATAGCAAGTGAGGCTTTTGAATGCAGTAGAGCCACCCCTTTGGTGGTTGCTCTGAGTCCATTCTGGTGTGCTGCTGCCCATCCAGATGTAGGAACTGGCTGGCTTGGTGCAGTAGGTGTTGTACAGACTGCTTCCTGCTCGTGGGGCAGGTACAGCATCCATGCTGTTGCTGACTGTAACAATGTTACCTAACCATCAACCCATAACCAGTTGTGTTCAACAGGGAGAGGTGACTGTACGATATGGTCTGTGTACAGCAGCCTAGGTGGTCGGCAKTATCATGTCATGTCATGTGCAGCTTAATTTGTCAATAGGATTGGGCTGGGCATCTCTCCAGGGCAGGGACAGCGTTGGTAGTTTTTGAGGTATTTTGAGGTCAGCTCTCACAGTCAGGTTCAGAAATAGAGATCCCAAAGCAGTGCTCTAAGGCTCACTCTCCTTGAGGACTCTCTCATGTGGTATCCTGGGACTCTGAGTGTGGGCATCCAAGTGAGTGGAAGGCTCCATGGTTTGTTCCCACCTGAAAATGTGCTCAGGATCTCTGCAACAGAGGCATGTCTGTTGTGCCACCCCCAAAGTATGGTAGTTGCTTAGGGTCTTAGAGAGCAGGGCCTTAATCTCCTGAATGCAGCACTTGCCTTCTCTTCTCACTCCTTGCAGTGAGTACAAGAAGCACTAGAGAGTAGCAGGGGACCCCTCAACCTTTCAAGAGTCTTTGGATGGCATATGTATGTTTAGAGAGCATTCAGTGTACCCCTGGAGCAATGTTCTCAGCTAACTTTCCTCCTGAAAGAGTCTAGCTTACGTGCACCATAGCTGTTCTACACACTGAACCAATGTTCAGCGTGGTCATTACTTGGGGATTCGCTTAAAAAGTGTATTACTGCTCCAGACTAAAACAGCAAGGTAGATGAAGCCTTAGGATGTGTTTTCATGTTATGTTTAATTTGGTCTAACTGGACTGCCACTGAAAAGAGCGGTAGCCCTCCCATTCTCACATCACTTTCAGTGTGCTCCTTCTGCTTCCTTGCTGAGTTAGACTCGTCACTGTAAATCTTCCTGCTTAGAGGGAAAGCTAACTTCTGAAAAAACCACAACCAAACAAAAACCAAACAAAAACTATTAGTTTTTCCTCGGATCAGCAAGCTGATCCAAATCACTATAGAGTTGCAAAATTACTAAACCTAACACAAGGGAAGAGGCAGAAAAGCGAGGAGAAAGCAGGTCCACCCCCCCGGCCTCAGCCCACTGTTAGATTAGATTAAGCGTAATATGAAACTACACCCTGAAGGAGAAGCATGTAAGTTTATTCAGAGAAGATTACGACTTGCTGTTAGTTGAGAATTTGCACAGCTGATGTTTCGCTGTTTAAAAAATGTACTGTAATTCCCCAAATTATCAGGGTGTTTTCAAAAGAGCTTATCCACAGCAATTAATACATGTTTTCAGGTGTCTTGTGGAGGTCTTTCCTGAAAAATGCACAAACTGTCTTCATGTATTTAGCTGTCCTTATTTTCTTTGTTGACCCTCTCAGAAAGATGGAAGAATTTCAGAATGCAACAGCAAACTGTAATATATCAGTATGGCAGTCACAGGCAGGTATAGTAGCAAAAGTACCACTTAGTTTATTCTTCTTGTATTCATCTTTCCAAAATCTTTAGAATCAGTTTTGGTTTTAGGTCAGTTCTCTTTCTACTTTTAACTGATTTCTGTCTATCCATATTTAAAAGATGTTTAAAAATAAAAATTGTGCATTGTAGTTTTCTACCTATACCTTACAAAACTCCCATTTCTCTTTCTTTCCAAACCACTTGGCTTTTTCTAAGAGAAAAAGTAATTCTTAAAATATCAGAATAAAACACTGCATGTATTTGCCGGAACTATGATATAGTCAGAGCCTTATGGTGGAACTACTCTCACTTTAAAATAAGCATACCAAAAGGAAGGAAAGTATTCCACTCTCTAAATATAGATTTTGTTAGAAAATAAGAATATCTAATCAGAGCATGTTAATTCTGGAAACTGGGAGCTCTCAGCGCTGATGCATAGACAAATTAAAATACAGGTTCTGAAATAAAATCTACCCTTTGTGTTCATGTACAATAAGTTATTTCTCTCTGCTTGTACACTAGCAGTTTTCAGAGATTTTTCTGGGTTGAATAATTTCATACCTACAATCCTTCTAGGCACCCAAAGATTCCCCCCCTCCTTCCCCACCCAGAGATTTCTCCACAGTGTGGCTGCAACCTGTTTTCTTCTCTGAGCAGGACCTCTCCCCTCTCTGCGTTTCTTCCTGTCTGTCTCACCCTACAAGCTTCTTCTCATCCTTCCATGTAGTTCTTCTAAACCCAGAGTGCAGCAGCCAGKAGAGGTGAACACACACACTGTAATAGAAGATAGCAGATAGCATTTATGCATTATGTTCAATAGCATAATGCATCCAACTCAGTGTTAGAGCATTCAAGAAAGAAGCAGATACCAAGCAAAATCCTTTGGTCTTAGTTTTATCCTGCAGTTGTTGTTAACTTTCAGGCTAGGACAATCCAGGTTTAGTGCTTGGGTTTTTGTCAGATGACTATAACTAAAAGCAAGGATGATTAGTCTGTGGTTTTAATCTACTTAATGTTTATTACGTTTGTTATATTAAACATGCTTTGGGAAAGTGAATTCACTGATAAACATATCTGGTGTCTGAAATCTTGTCTGATCTGATATTTCCATGGTTACCAATTATGAAACTGAAAAGATTTTTCCCCTGGGGAAAATAGCCATGTGGATGCAGCCAGCAAGGTTGTGACATGCCATACTAAAGTATATTTATGTGATGGAGATTTACCCAGGAATTACCAATGCAGTACTTTGAAGAGTGCTTAAGGATTGCACCGGCTTTAGAATCATCATATTTTTGGATTACAAAAAAATTCCACTTCTATGGGCATTATTTACATAGCATTTGCATATATCATATTATATAGCAAGCTAACCTTTGCTAACTTAAAGACACATGTCCATTCCTAGGACCTTTTTCAGTTGCACTTCCCAGTTTCACTCAGCTGCACAAGCAGCATAAGCAGGACAGAATAAATCATGAATAGTTCAAGAATAAGCATCCCAAGGAGCCTCTCTGCTTTCTTCCCATACTGAGAGGTGGGTGCTGGAATCAGCTGCTGTCGCTGACTGGGCAGCGAGCCCCCCACAACTGCTCTCCCTTTTTCCATAATCAGAGCAGTGAAAAACATAGCTGGGCCTGTTAACCTGTGTAGATCATTTCCCTGTTTTCTGCCTTTTTGTGTAAATATGTACTATTGACACAGAATGTTTATTGTCCCAAGACTGCTCCCTCCTTTAATCCCAAAGCATCTGTACACCTTTCTGCAGTTTACTTCAGAACAACTCTTACTCATTAACATTTTTTCCCAAACTAATTGAACAAGAGAGAAAGCTAAGTCTGAAAAATTAAAACTGAGCCAACTATCATTTTTCTTTTCTTATTCTAGTCAGCATATAATTATACATGTCCCTGCAGTATAGTATAAACCATTATCATCATTAACATTATCCTTAGGTAGGCAATTTCAGTGCTTTAAACCTGCTTCTCTCAAGTTGCTTGGTTCTGAGCTTTGACTGCCTCTTGGTATGAGGCCACCATTAGGAGATGATAAGTTTTCTTGCTTGCACTGTAGAGAACATCATAGCTGAGTGTGTATATACAAATGTTAATGATGTTATGCATATAAGTACTGCAGCTACGTAATTATTTTTATTGAAGTCATTTTATCACAACATAAATAAAAACAATTACTTTGGCTCACTATTCCAGATTATATGACAATGATACAACCAAACAAAATATTTGATTAAATAATACTGAGACTAACTTCAACGAAAATAAAGAGATTCAAACCCTGACACTTCATTATTTCTCATCATCCTGTACCTAAGCATTGCAATAAAAATTGCATGGCATGTCAGAGGATTGACAGCAATACTTAGCTACCATATGCATCACTAAGAGGTGAGTGTTATGTAAAAGCAGTGAACATAGTGGGAAGTAACAATATTTCCATGATTTATTTAATGCTGTTTATGCATCTGTTATAGGGAAGACAACTGTGGCATGTCCGTTCCACCAAATGCAGGAACCAGCTCTAGGGAGAAGTGTCTATGACACTTCTCACAGTGTGGTATCTTGCAAAACCTTCCAGGAAGAACTGCAAATAAAGGGCCCTAAAGCCCCATCAGTCATGTAGGACCCCTGATGGGGCCCTAGAGTCCAGGTCTCCTACTCTTGTTTCTCATGGCTTTTATACTCATGTTTTCAAAGACCTCCACACTATGCCTTATCTGAGAATCACCTATCAAGGAAGAGTTTCCAATGCAGAACAACTTTCGCTGAAACTGTGCTCTCAACTGTGTTAGCTAGTCAGTGCACTGTCTGGGGCATTTTTGTTTTTTCTCTGAGGGCTGATGCACTAATATCTGATGTGCACCTGCTGGCACTGAAGTTTCAGGCCCCTTGAAGGGTCCTAAAGGAACAGGGAAGAATGGGGTAGTTATGTAGTGTTAAGAGAGTTAGGGATCTGCAAACCTTTTCCAAACAGACAGAAGTGCAGGTGTGGATGTAGATCTGCAAGCCTGCATCCTGGTCTTTTACTATAACGTCCAGTATAAATCTGTTTCAATGTAGTACTTAGAGTAATGACAGCCTTCTCCATTCTTGAAAGCAAATAAAATTGCTTTGAGGCTTCCAAATCCTCCATTCTACATCTTTTTTCACTGAAAAATATCTGCTCCTGACATATATCCATCTCCTTTCTCTGCCATCTTTTTTTTTTTTTCTTCAAAGCTGAAAAAAGCAGAATTACCACTTTCTCAAGCTGAATCCCTCTGGATGACATGGGCATGCACAGTGCAAGTGTAGAATCTGATTTAGGTGAGAGAAAGGGATGTGGATAAATTGCAGCTCAAATAGCAAGAGTAGTAATGCCTAGATACTATGAGAAAACTTGGTTTTAAATATAGGTGAATGTCATCTTTTAAAAAAGTATGGGACAGAATTTGTCTGTCGATGAGTTCCTTGTTCCTAAGTCCTTTCTCTTTCTCACCTCAGAGCACAAGTCAAGCTTGGTGTTTCCTAGGATCTTGGACCTCCATGCTGATAGCTGTGACTTTGCCAAGGGATGGGGGAACACCCTGTCCCTGCATCCCATTGATGACTCAGGGGTAGGTGGATGCCTACCACTGAGCCTTTTTCTCACTTTCAGAAGGATCTGCGCTGTGTGAAAATCACAAGCTTCCAGGCCTCTCCTGCTGTTTTTGTCTGATTCTCCTTGAATTTTGTTAATATTTTTTGAGAAGAGGGGAAGCTAGGAACAGAACAGAGGGAAATTAGAAATCAGAAGGAGACAGAGAAATGTAAGCTGATGTTTAACAGTGAGAAGCTTGGGGATGCAATAGCAGGGTAAGTTGGGAGCAGGAGAGGATGCAGTAGGACTGGCTGAGTGAACACAGGAGCCAAAGGTATACTGAAATCTAATAAAGAAGAGTTACCTGAGATTGTGAAAGGAACTAGGGCAGGTGGATGGGAGCCAAAAGACAGTGGGTAGACACTAGATGACAGATGGGGAAAACCTGTTTCAGCATGAAATAATGAATGTTGCACTCAAAATCATGTTGTCAAAAGGGAACACACCATATATGTGGAATCAGGAAATTATTGTTAATCCAATAAATATTTTAACAGCCTAGAAGTCCATATTATCTAATTAATAAAGGTAAACCTCATTAAAAATATCCTTAAAAGTGTTATACAAAAAAACTTCCTGGTAGCTCTCTCTTTACTGTGCTGTTATGCTCATCCTTCCAATGTCCCTTTGGGTCCTAAGGCTGACAAGGTCAGCCTTTCTTAAGAAGAAAAGGAAGATGGTTAGTATGAGTTTTCAGCAGCCTGAGGTCTTCGCTGGGAGCAGCATGATGTCTGTAGTGGGCGTCCCTTTCTCCTCAGTTCTGGGGTCTGCTTGGGGCTGTTGTTATACATTCTCCTATCCCAACCTGCCTCCTTCTCCCTGCTTCCCAGGCACAGGCTGGGCACCGCACACTGACCTCCCTCAGTCCAGGCACCCCAGCGGGTGGCTGTTTGCCCTGCAGTGATGACACAGGTGCTGGTCCCGGCCCCTGGGACATCCCCAGAGCAAAGTTAATACAGGCCAGGCAATAGGTGCTTGGCCACGAGGCAATCACTGCCACTGCTAAAATCAGCCCGGGCCGAGGCAGACCCAGACACGTCCTGAGGTCTGGTGCTGCCAGATCTGTACCAAGCCCCTGGCCTTTTACTAGTAAAAAATCTCATATTTATAGTGCTACAGAAGAAAGATAAGAAGGTGAAGGAAAGGACAAGGATGCTGAATGTTAGAATCCAGTTGGAACATAATGCTCAGAAGTGAACTTGCATCATTCTCTAAACAGGATGACTGTATCTGTGAGGATAGTTCAAAATTCCTATTCAATGTAGAATATTAATAAATTAAACATACAAATAAATGAATATAGATGTATTATGTTAGATATTCTCAACAATCAATTCTTAATGATCTAATGTATGTCTGTGAGAGTCTTCTATAGATCTGGCTGCTCATGTAGCCTTGCAGTAATAGCCATTGTTGTGTAATGTCAAGGACCCTTTAAGTTACAATGTAATGAAAAGTGGTATTTCATATGTGATTTCATTATATTTTGGATATATTTAAGAGAAGTCAGTTGAATTCAGTATTCAGTCTATGACAATAGCCTCCTGCTGCTACCTAAATGCTTTGCAGGAGTTGTAGAATTTATCAGCAAAAATTATGGTTGAGGATGATTGTATTAAATGACTGATAAAAATAATAATAATTTTGTCTGATATTGGTACAGTAGAGCAAATACTTACATTTAGATGCATTTTGATTATCTTTCAGAAAAGAGTCATTTGTCAGTTGAGGCCTCAACTTAACTTATTAGTAAACTGAACTCAAAGAATGTGAGTAAATACCCACAAATATTTTAGGTTCTATGTGAAAATACAAAGTAATGTAAGTGTCAGTGACAGACTGACTGCATTAATTAAAAAAAAAAGCCACTGCTGTGCTTTGTGGGAAGAAATCCTCGTGCATGTACAGATTTCTTCTGATAGTTTGATTAATCTTCAGGATGCTTACTCACACAAAGTAAGTGATTCAGGGATGACTGCTCATACTCAATACTTAACTCTCCAAAGAGGAACCTAGCACATACTGGCTCTTACTTTATCTAGGTTTTTTATGCTTTAGCCGTGGAAAGCACAGTCAGGCTAATTCAGCTCTGAACTGCAGACAATGTTTCTATTGAGCTGGAATTGAAATGCCTAGATTGAGGGGAGGGATGAAGAAAGGTAAAGGGGAGGGAGAAAGTTTTAATTATAACCCAAAATCTACTGTGGCAAGGTTTAAGACATTCCCTTTTGCTGAACTGCTGCCCAAGTGCTTGAACTGTTCGCATTTTGGGGCCGAGGGGCCACCTTTCCCACGTGACTGATGTATCTTTGTTTTCCACCAGCTAAGCCTTCTCATTTCTTCCCTGACCATAGAAACACCAATCTCAGTGAAGTTTGGCATCTCTACACTATTTCATTGTACTTGCTGTGCTATATTACAGTAGTGGAGGAGCTATAGACTGTTCCATGAGGAGAATATGAGAAGTACTCCACAAAATCACCTTAGCAGCTGTTTCTAGCACTCTGCACCTGTGGCTCTGGCTAGCTTTACATAGCCAAAGTGGGCTAAGAGGTGTCTCTCAATGGCCCACAGAATGTGCTCTGGAGAAAAGGTATAAGCGACAATTAGTTGCCCCATGTTTTCTCTGATTTCACCCTTCTTCCCCTATCAAGCCATGGTCCTAAGAACTTCTGCATTCCTACCACCACTGTGGGGAAAAATGTGTTTTGATTCCCATATCAAATCCCAGGACTTGATGTATGTTGTATGTTAAGTTCTGAACTAACAGAAGGAAGAGAAGAATATATTCTGTTATCAGGTATGGGACAACTTTAAAATTGGCATTTCACAAAGACTAGTCAGAAAACACAAATCTGGCAAATGCCAATGTCAGRATATGGGTTACATAATCTAAAGTAAAAGTTAGATCCTGCAAGGCACTGAGTGTTCTCAGTTGATGCTGAAGACCATGCTGCCTCTAGATGATTCCTTATCCTACAAAAAACTTTCTCCGTTAAGAATTAAAAGCACCCTAAATGTTTTAATTGAATGGAACAGTTTTTTGGAAGCTCTGTTCATGTCTGTATAATGTGTTATAGCATATCATTTGTTTATTTGTCAAAATCAATGTATTTTCCCATTAATGTTAAGTTTCACTCAGACTGGAGGAAGTCTTGCTAAGTTTTCTTGTGTATGGATTTTGCTTTTGATGTCATTCAGATGGTGATACTATAATTCACTGGTTATGTTCAATTGCTTTTAAACTGGCCCGGTAATAAAATTTAATCCCCAGAAGTCTGCCTTTGTCATCGGAATAATCAATGCATTGGGAGCCTGTTCCTGTCATGCATGGTCATCCCACATCACCAACAGTTGCAGGCAGCTAAGGTACTTTTTTCCTCAATGTCAAGCTGAAGGAGTATAAATTCTGCTTTTGAAATGGCTGTTCAAGAGCTTTTGCTTTGCTGCTCTGCCAGCATCCTTTACAAAGGCTACAGTGTGTGAGTACAAAATAGTATTTCTTATCACTTAACAGGATGCTCTTGGATTCCCTTTCCAGCTCTGCAGGGCTCTAATGTGGTGCCAAGTCTCTATTCTGTTCGCATCCGGTCTGTTCTCCTAGTTCCAGCATCGCCGTCAGGGAGCAGCAGGGGCTGGCTGCTCCCTAAGAGACAGGGACCCAGGGGGATCACACCCCTGGCAGAGCCAGGGCCTGTCCCTTAGTACCCAAGCAGGGCAGGTCTGGTGATGGTAGCAAGGTTCAGTGAAGAGTTCAGATCACCAGACAAATCCGTGGTGTTTTGGCAGGTCTCAGCCAGGAATGTGAGTCAGCGAGTCTGGGTCAAGATCAGGTCAGAGACAGCAACCAGGTCAGCCTGAGTCCGGAGATACCAGGCAAGGCCTTAACGATGAGGCAGGTCCTGGGTCAAACTGGGAAGTTAGTCTGTGGGTTAGGATCCAGGTCTGGATCAGCAGGGTACATAGCCAGGCACAGGCACAGCTGCAGGGCAGTTGCAGCATAGCTCAGATGGAGGCCAAGCATGACAACCACAGCCTGAAAGCCACTCCTGAGCAGAGGAGGGGAAGCCACTGAGTCTTCTTCCAGCCTTTTCTGAAAAGCTCCAAGGCTGGTCAAGGCATCTCAGACAGCCCTATCTATCACAGAGTTGGCCTGGAGTGCAGAGAGCTAAACTGCTAGCAGAGGAGTGTGTTCCAGGCCCTGATAATTACTGAGAAATCTAATCTCTGTATCCTATATATGATGATTAGAAAATACATTTTTGCTACTGTTTCAGCCAGTAAGTTTCGTGATATGCCTCCAAAGACTCCAACTGGGACATCTTCTCCAACACATGAAATGGTCAACAACTGTTAAAAAATTCACAACAGCAAAATAAAGACAAGTATAATCATGCTTGTCCATGCTGTTTATCCACAGATCTATGACACATAATCTCTGCTCTGTACAATCTTGGAGCAGACCATACTTGTCAGTCACTGACAACACAGGCATGAATCTCAGTTTCAGACACTGCCATTTTCTTTCAAGTGCAGGTAGGCAGAGTAGCTTATATCTGTTCCTCAGCAAATCTAAAGGAAATGTTTTTAAGAACTTTAAGGCTCCTGGGATGTGTTTTTATCAGCAAAAGGATTCCTTTTCTTCTCACAGAGAATCACTGTCCATAGACTCCTCCCTCTTCTGCCATGCAGGGAATGCTAGAGAGAAAACCAGATGATACCTCGTGTGTGCCTCTGTTAATCCATTTCTTGATCTTGCAGTGACCGAGTCAACCCTTGAATGCTCAGGTCAGGACAGGGACTCCTCCCTTGTCCTTATTGACACTCCACATACCTCCAACAAAGAGGTTTCTGTAAAGCATTAACAGGACATCAATGTTAAATTTACGTAGTCCGGCACAGGTGCTCACCCTAGGATTGGCACAAGTTGACGCCTCTCCATTCATGTGATCTAAAACAAAATACCAAAGTGATATTGAAGCCTCCCTATGTGAAGATGGGCCATGGCTGTTCAGCTCACCAGGGAGCAGCTACCAACTTCTCTTTCTTAGCAGCTGCTAGGGCAGAAGTCATCTTATAAAGCCACAAATACCAAGCTTACAAAACCCTCTTTAATAATATTTACACCTTGGGGAACCTGTTCTGAAACCCTCRAAGACTGCCAGGGATGCTCACAACACTCCATTTTTGCTCCAGTAAAAGGTCTTCAACTTCATTTTCTGAAATGATGCTTAGCTGGTCAGCTCTGTCCCATTCCCTGCCATGTTTTAGGCAGAGAATGCACCCAAGCGCATGCACCAGAAAACAAAGGACAATGAGCACTTTTCCATCCCCCTCCCTCCCTGTCCCTGCTTTCCTCTGCTGAGTATTTAGTTCTAGAGATTCCTCCAAGAGATTAAAATCAAAATCCATTGTTTCTAAACTGTAAATCCATTGAAAATAATCTTCTGTGCCTTGTTCCACTGTTAGCTTTCTCTATTCAGGAACGCCAAGGTTGTGACACTTAGTATTTTCACCTAAACATCAGCATGCACTTTTCTCTACAGACTATTTCATTGTTTAGGACTAGCACTCCAAGTCCAACACTGGAGTAGTAAATTTGGAGGAGAAACATAATTCTGCAAAAAGTTTTTTAAAGCAAGTTTCTTCTGAGCAGTTAGAGTACTACAAATTGATTGTGATGCCCGCAACTGCTGTGGGCAAACTGTAACTCCTGCGTATTTCTTGTGCATTGTAGCAATGGGAAAGCACTGGGTGTTTTTTCACTGCTGGTGTGGGTTGATGTGTCCTGATGGGCTTCCATTCGCAGCTGTCATAACTGAAGATTTATGGAGCTCTGGACATGCTTCAAATGGCACTTTCAGAGGTGGAACTGTATCTCTTCTGGYACTTACTGACCAGTATGACTTGCCTCCTGGGCATAACAGAATGGATATTTAGTGTGATGTCTTTGTGGACCTCATTACTCTAATCAAGGCAAGGTTTTCTGTAAGACTTTGTGTGTGTAATGGGGACATTCTGCAGGGAGTCTGCAGGGAACTGCTGGAGTATTTTTCTGCTTCAAAGTTTCTTTGGCATTCACCCCAGCCAAAGGCACTGCTTAATAGCAGCCAAGCTGCTATTAAGATTTGTTTATTTTCATATTTTCTCTTGCCTTTGTTTCCCTGCCATTGACTAATTATCTTAAAGACAGATTTCCAGTTATTCTGACAATGTTTTAGGACAATATTGGACATTTGTGATCAACAGGAACTCTGACAGGTGTTAGAATCTGTTTACTGGAAGAGCAGCACTTAGGAATATTTCATCACGCAAAAAGATAACCAGAAAGAACAAAAAGGAGTATAGGATGATGACATGGCACAAAGCGCTTAAGTAAAAGCATGAAGTCTCCTTGAAATCAAAACTGTTTGCATGTTCAGTGAAGACCTGCAATGGGTGTCTCAGTACTTTTTATTTATTTATTTATCTTGTGAGATTAATGATGCACTGGAAAGGAGCAAGTAGGAAAAACTGGAGGTTATTCCATAGTCAAGAAAATAATTTCAAGCTATTTATACAGTAAAATTTACTTTGATACTTAGTTTAATATATACTTGTCAGAAACAAAAAAAAATTTTTTTGGGGGGGAGGCAAAACAGGGCCTGGCAAAAACCTGAATGTAGCTGTAAAAATATTTTCTAGGAATTTTTTCTGAGTGGTACATGGTTCAAATGTTAAGTTTAAACATTTTTGCCTTTTTTTTTTTAATCTGTTCTGCTTAAATACACTTGGAAAGTTTTATTTTGAAATGGCAAGTGCATTCAAACAATGCTGCCAAATCCCAGGATTGTTAGAGTTAATGCAGAACATTTGGTTGGCTTTCATTTATTCAGCTCTGTGAAAAGGATATTTTAGCGGTTTAAGAGATCTTTAGCAATATGCTACCTGAATTCTTTTTTGAAAAATTGCAGAAAAATCGAAACTGTTAGGACATGCAAATGACTCATAATAGTAGTAGCCTATCGCCAAGAATGGTGGAACGGAAATGCAAATACAGGATAAAATCTTTCTGAAAGGTCCTTTTAAATAAAAAATGTCACTGCCCCAGGACTCCAAATTTTGTTTTATCAGAACCCACCACCCCATTTTTGCTTTTGCAGGGAGTTTGGCTTACTTGAGGAAGAAAAGGCAGTAAACCAACTATTATGTGATAGTTGGTTTGAAAACTATATATCAGCATAGAATATTGGTATTACTGAAGTTATCCGGCTGATAAAAGATGTACATTATAGGAAGTTGTGACAGGATCTTGAGTGAGACGAATATGCTTAGTCTTCTTCCTTAAAATGAGCTCCCCAAAGAAGACCATATAGGCTTTTAAACTCAATATAAGCTAGAATACTTATCTTTTAAATATAGAAAGCTCCAAGTGACTAGGAAGAACTGGAGAGAGATGAACATGGTTCCCACCGTGTCCTGGAACAGTAAATTAGTCCTTCTGGGCTTGCTTGGTGCCACCTCAGCACCTGAGATGTAGGAAGCTCTGAACATTTCCCCCCACTATTACTTGCTGTGTCTCCTTTTGGCCATCCCTGAGGCTGGCCATCAGCAGTCCCTCTCCGTGCCCTGCCGGGGCTCCTCTTCCACCTGCCTCCTTGCCCCTGCTGCTGCTGTGGCCAGAGGAGCCCTGGAAGGGCACGGAGAGGGACCACTGACAGATGGCCCCAGGGCTCCCGCTGGGGAGGCCCAGCCTCCAGTCCCACTCCACAGTGGGCAACCTGGGCAGCCTTGTGGGCACTTAACTGCCTGCTGAGAGTTCAAACGTGCTACGGATCACAAAGGGATATGACGATCGTTTTTTTCCAAATGGCAAATGAATTACTTGGCGCGCAGCTGCTTGTTGCTTTCCAACAATTGCTAAATCACAGTTTAGTCTGAGGCAAAACAAAGCTGCCCTTGACTTCAGGAATAACAGGCTCAAGTCTTAATTATTCTTGAATTTAAAGGCCTACTGTTATTGCTAGACAATCAAAGAGAAAGACACTTTAACACTTTAATATGGGTGCACTGGTAACTGGTACTTTATAAGGCTGCTGTTTCTACATTTGAGCAAGCTACTCCAGTTTTGGCCATGTATAATTTCATGCTGCCTCTTGAGCCAAAAGACAAGGGAGGAAAATTCTTACTTCCAAGCACAGGACTGAGGGAGCTTTTCCTCAGTGGCTTAAAACAACTTGGATGTGTTTTTTGATGCATAGCTTTTCTTGGCATATTCCCTCTCCATGGTGTTACTACACATCCGCTAATAAGGGACTGTAGTGATACAGAAACTTGATAGTGCAGGAGATCAAGAAAAGGTGCCTTGTGCTACAAGTCTACCTGAGTGACTGCTCAGATAGTATCAGCAGGCAGAAGTGGTCTGAATGGTGTAAGGACCGTGACACGATTTTTTCACTACAAAGCTGGTACTGACATTATATTTTGAACCTTTTGTACTTCTTTACAAATTGAATAAGATGAATTTGTCCAATACCTAGCCTAGTAAACAACTTATAGAAATACATAAACCTGCCTATCCTACTGGATTTGGCTAGATTTTTTTTTCCCATTACTTCACAATTTGCCTGTCAGCAAAGTGACTAGTATCTCCATTCTGTCTGCAGATTTTCAAATAGWTAATTTGTCAAGGTTACTTTAATTTGAAAAGAATCCCTAAACTGGCAGAGAAAATCACTATCTCATGCTAACAAAATGCATATTCTAATATAACTCTTTTTAGATACAGTACAAGCCCCTTAATCCTAAAGGTTTTTCCAGTATCTTGCTTATTGCCAATATGCCCCTCCACACACAGGCACACACATACACACTCACACGCAAAAACTATTTGGAAAGAACTTGAAAGGTAGTACTTGAAAGAATGTTTTGAAGTCTAACATATGATGCTCTTTGAATGTTACTGCGAATCAAAAGAAATTAAGTATTGGTGACATGTTGAAGCAAAAATAGATTATTTACCACAGACTTAATTTTAAGCATCCATTCTCAAAACTGTGCTGTGCACCTGGATTCCCTGCATGTGCATCTAGATTCTGACAGTAATTGAACTATTTGATCACTCCTTACATATTCTGAGCAGAAAACCTATTTAGCTTCTCAAAATAATAAGCAATTCAGTGCTCTATTTTGGAATGAAGTTTAAAGAAAACATATTTGTTTCTTATTTTCCCAGCTCTTACCAAAATATTTTATGGTTCCCACCGTATTCCCACCCAGCATTCAAACTACAAAATTTCCAGAGCTGCATACATTGCCGCCCTTGATAACAGTAGGAGACGAAGCAAAAAATGGAATTGCGTGGGCTTCATTTTCCATAAAAAGAAGGGGAAATGAACTCTGTAAGTACAGAGGAATGAGAGAAGAAAGGGAAAAAAGAACAAGTAGAAAATTGTAAAAAAAGAAAGTGTCTAAAACTTTATCTTAAAATTTTCCGTAAATGTTTTTCTTTTCTTTGCTGGAATAAGACATTTTGTGCTTAAAATCTTGAGCAATAGAGTAGACTATAAGAAAAGAGTAAAACTCAATGGCCCTTTTCCACTATTGGTTTACAATGCCTTGCTGAAGATAAGAGCTTTATATTTCTTACTCTGAATTGAAGGGAAATGTTGGCTGATGTTCCATATAGCTACATAGTTGAAACTAGTCTGGAAATGATGGAAGGTGTCATTTTTCAGGACTATTTGATATTATGTAAGGAGCATTTTTCCAGTGCAAAAAATTAACTATGAACTTTGTGCTGTATCTAGATCTTTTAAAGAGTAGGCAAATAGAAACTAAAACTAACTATTCCTTGAAGACAGCAATTGTATTTTAAAATTTTCAGCTCAGATTTTGTAAAGTGATTTCTGAAACTAGACCAAGCAAAATGGGATACAAATATACAAAAGAAATTAACCTTTCCCCCACTATATTCCTCAGTTTTGAAGCCCCTGGGTTTTTAACTTAGCATTTTGGGTTTCTAGAACAATTTCATTCGGTCTTCTCTCCTTCTCCTGCTTTATTAACAGAGCAGATCTTTTCCTGTTTAAAAAAGGCCAAACTGTCTTGTTAGGTGACAGCATCCTCTGAAAGATATTCAAGTCCATTGCCAAATAATTCTTGATTTGAATGTTTCTATCTTAGAGATCTAATTTGGAAAGCTGCAAATAACTTATTTTATGGTGCCCTCATTTGAACAAATGATTATCCAGGAAAATGTCTCTTCAGTACTGTCATTGTTAACCCTCTGTTAGTATGTAGACCCTCTTAAGATTTCTAGCTGTCAAAGTCCAGTATGGAAATTAAAGCAAAAGTGAAGGCATCATGCAATTCAAAAGAAAGAAAAAATATTTCACCCAGAATGTGAATGATAGACTTAAGGCATTTATATGTGTTAGTCTTTTGCCACAAGAGTAAGAATGTTTTACCTTCACTTTCTTTGACATGTCCTCTTTAGCTTGATGATTAAGAAGAATTTTGCACTTATTTGGGAGACTGTGGACGTTTGATAGTTCTGTTCTTGATGAAATGAAATTTAGTTGTTCTTATGTTTCAGTGACTGCCCCTCCATGTAGCAGTATTCGTCTTTTCATCAAGAGAAGGTCACACATGATACCCACAGTACATGACATCTRTGCTGCACTTGTGTAGTAGGGCGAAAGCTTTTCACAAGCAGTCTCCTCAAGCAGTAGGTCCAAAGCTCTCAGGAAACTTTAGATTTTTTGAGGAACCATCTGCTGTAAACATGCAAGAAGTTAATTAGATTCATCTTCTTGTACTAGAATCCTCAACTGTCTATCAGAGGAAAAGACATTAGCACTTACAGACCTGTGGAAAAAAGTAGAAAATGCCCGCTAAATACAACTAACGTGTGAGTGCTTTGGCACCTCATAACAAAAGCTCAGCAGGTATGACTCACCCTTTTAATTCTARTTCTGAAGTGTTCTTCCATATGAGTAGAGGTTCGGGGAGGCTCACATGTATATAATGTGCAGGATTTATTCTCTTTGAAGGGTGAAGAATTTTTTGAATCAGATTTGTTTGTGTTTGACTATACTGACACAAGGAGACCATTTCATCCTGCCACATATACCTGGTCTTTGCAGCAGGATCAGAACATATGTATAACAAAAAAGAAAAATCATGAGAACAAAAACTAAAAAAAGGAAGAGAAAAGAAACAGTTTTAGACAGAGATGTACATGCAAAACTCTTAGTAAAAGGTAAGCAAAATCTGATAGAAGTTGCTCAGCTTTTTAAGAATCCTCATCCAAAAATTATTTCTAATTTTTTTCCTTTAATTTAGTGTCCCTTTAAGTCTGTGGAAGAATCCATCTGTTTAATTTTGCCCGTAGTATATGTTATCAGCTTGGGGGTTAGGGAAATACATTTAACTGCATGCTAGCTTGACTAACGACAAGAAATGTGATTTTGTAGATTATGCATATTACTTTTAGTAATTTAATAACTTCAGAGAAAAAAAGTTTATTAGTAATGCCCAGTTCAAAAGGACAAATGTTGGGATAGTAGCACATTTCTATATTTCAAGTTTGAACAAATAGCTATAATATTATTGATGATTACTCCAATTATACGGGGTGGGGGGCAGCAGGAGAAAAGCTGAGAGTGGCTACATTGTACCAATATAGTAAATATAAAATGGTGCTTCCCATAACTGTCTGTTTCTTTCTAACAAGACAGTGATATGATAAAATGAGTCTGAATAGCTTCCAGAGTCACACAGCTTGAGATGAGGAATGAAGAAACAAACAAAAAAAAATGTATACATGGAGAATGCCTTTAGTTTTGCCAAACTTTTCTGTTAAGACTTATTGCTCTTCATTTTACAGCAAATGATTGACAAGAAACATTTCAGAAATGTGGGTGCAACAAAAGGATTCTAATTTGAGGCTCTTTATAATTCAGGAGAGGAACAGTAAGGCCCTGATTCAAGAACAGAGGTAATAGCATTAGTTTCAAGTTAAGCGCATCTTCAAGAGCTGTTTCTTCATTGAAATTCCCTGGTTTAACCCTGCAGTTACAATCAAACAAAATAAAAATTCAAACTCTTTCGATCATCGCTCTTCAGAGTACAGCTGACAAGTCAAGTTCCTATTCTTTAGCCCACACACCTGAAAGAGATTGGACAATTTATGTGCCAGTGCTGGCTGCCAGAACTTTCATGGGTTTAAGAATGAAGATTTTAAAATCCATTTATTGAGACAGTAAACTGATTCAAAACTCCTTTCTGACTGTGAGTTCTAAGAGAGAAGTATAGATTAAAACTGAAGAGAAAAAAAACCTTACATTTCTGAGAAAATTAGCTATAATAACCTTCAAGCATGACTGAATTCAGTTTGTCATTACTCTCTGTACACAGATGTTCCACTAGCATGAACAATATTTAATTTTTGTGATGTTGCTTACTATATAATCTCATTTTGTGTTTTTCCTGCCTTGTAAATGTCATTAATGGTTGACATTACAAAATTCAGTCATGTTTCAACAGGTACTCTGTCTTTCAAGGTGACAAATTAGCCACTGAAAATTGCATGGAAGTCCGCTGATCTCACTGAAGTTAGGCACATATATGACAGCAGTGAATTTGGGCTACAGTGTTCCAAAACACTGAAACATTGACATTAAAGGCATTGATGGCCATTGGGTCTATAGCCTTCAAGTAAATCCATCAGTCAGGGAGTACTCTTGACCTTATTGGGAGCTCTGTCCTGGATCAGTGAATCCAAACTTCATCATTAAGCCCCAGACTGGCAGGAATTTATTTGAAAAATACACCTTGGAGCATAATGAACATCTTGCTCATTTTGAGGTTCTCCAGTGAGACCCCACCAGTATCATGCGCAACCAGTTATCCAGTGTAGACCCTCATCCTGTCTCAAAATTTTCAAGACTGTTAAGAGCACATGAGGGAAGTGGTTGAAGCTGTTACTTCATTCATTTTTCCTTTCCATCTTTTTTGTCAGTATCTCAGTAAAAATGCTGCTCTTTCTCTAGAGGAACTAAATGAGCATAACATAGTGAATAGTAGATGTCTATTTTATCTCACGGTTGAAAATCTGAAATGCTGAAACATAATATYAGGGAATAGAGGAAGATATTGTGGCCAAAAAATGACAAAATTATTTCAAGGAATTTTGAAATCTTGGAAAATTAAATCAATGTTCAAGGCCTCTGTTGGTCCAACAGAGAGTCTTCTTCCATACATCTGCTATTGGGTGGGCTGAACAGAAGAAAACTGAAACTCTCTCATTTGAGCCAAGTTTTAAAAGCTACTTGGGAAACTTAATTTTTAATAGCTTTTTAATGTTTCCAGAATGTGTAATTCCTTTTTCTGTAAGTGGTTTTCATATTTCTAACTGCTTGTGTTTACTGAAAATTGATCCTTGTTTTCTAGTAAAATGCTAGGTTGTACGCAGATGCTGTGCTGTAGGGCACAAAATGAAATATCAGAATATATGCTGGTTGATTTATTCTTTCTATTAAAGTCCAAATTTTATTCCAGTCTAAAAATGTGATTTYGTATCAGTCCATACTTTCCCAAATGTCAAATTTTATCCTGTTCTGTCAATTGGCTTTGTTACTGTTTGTGTACAGTTCTTGCGTTTGAATGGAAAAGTATGTGTTAATGTAGTGTTAAGGTTAGCTATCTAAAATCAGCTTAAAAATTAAAAAAAAGAGTCCAATAATACTACTAATGTAGTGTTGATTCATCCTCTGCAAAGTTAATTACAGGCATACCTTGTTTTATTGTACTTCGTTTTATTGCGCTTTGCAGATATTGCGTTTTTCACAAATTGAAGGTTTGTGGCAACCCTGCATCGAGCAAGTCTGTCGGCACCATTTTTCCAACAGCATGTGCTCGCTTCGTGTTTCTGTCACATTTTGGTAATTCTCGCAATATTTCAAACTTTTTCATTATTATTTTATCTGTTATGGTGATCTGTGCTCAGTGATCTTTGATGTTTCTCTTGGAATTGTTTTGGGGCGCCACGAACCGCGTCCGTATCAGATGGCGAACTTAATCGATAAATGTGTGTGTTCGGACTGCTCCACCAACCAACCGTTCCCCCGTGTCTCTCCCTCTCCTTGGGCCTCCCTATTCCCTGAGACACAACAGTATTGAAATTAGGCCAGTTAATAACCCCACAATGGCCTCTAAGTGTTCAATTGAAAGGAAGACTCGCACATCTCTCACTTGAAATTAAAAGCTAGAAATGATGAAGCTTAGTGAGGAAGGCATGTCGAAAGCCGAGAGAGGCCGAAAGCTAGGCCTCTTGCGCCAGACAGTTAGCCAAGTTGTGAATGCAAAGGAAAAGTCCTTGAAGGAAATTCAAAGTGCTACTCCAGGGAACACACGAATGATAAGGAAGCGAAACAGCCTTATTGCTGGTATGGAGAAAGTTTTAGTGGTCTGGATAGAAGATCCAACCAGCCACAACATTCCCTTAAGCCAAAGTCTCATCCAGAGCAAGGCCCGAACTCTCTTCAGTTCTATGAAGGCTGAGAGAGGGGAGGAAGCTGCAGAAGAAAAGTTTGAAGCTAGCAGAGGCTGGTTCATGAGGTTTAAGGAAAGAAGCCATCTCCATAACACAAAAATGCAAGGTGAAGCAGCAAGCGCTGATGTAGAAGCTGCAGCAAGTTGTCCAGAAGATCTAGCTAAGAGAATTAATGAAGGTGGCTACACTAAATGACAGATTTTCAATGTAGACGAAACAGCCTTGTATTGGAAGAAGATGCCATCTAGGACTTTCATAGCTAGAGAGGAGAAGTCCATGCCTGGCTTCAAAACTTCAAAGAACAGGCTGACAGCAAGAGAACTAGAATTAGAAGTGGAGCCTGAAGATGTGACTGAATCGCTGCAATCTCATGATAAAACTTGAATGAGTGAGGAGTTGCTTCTTATGGATAAGCAAAGAAAGTGGTTTCTTGAGGTGGACTCTACTCCTGGTGAAGATGCTGTGAACATTTTTGAAATGACAACAAAGGATTTAGAATATGACGTGAACTTAGTTGATAAAGCAGCGGCAGGGTTGGAGAGGACTGACTCCAGTTTTGAAAGAAGTTCTGTTGTGGGTAAAATGCTATCAAACAGCATCGCATGCTACAGAGAAATCCTTCGTGAAGGGAGGAGTCAATCAATGCGGCAAACTTCATTGCTGTCTTATTTTAAGAAATTGCCACGGCCACCCCAGCCTTCAGCAACCAGCACCCTGATCAGTCAGCAGCCATCAACATCGAGGCAAGACCCTCCATCAGCAAAAGATTACGACTCGCTGAAGGCTCAGATGATGGTTAGCATTTTTTAGCAATAAAGTATTTTTTAATTAAGGTATGTACATTGKTTTTTTAGACATAATGCTATTGCACACTTAATAGACTACAGTATAGTGTAAACATAACTTTTATATGCACTGGGAAACCAAAAAATTTGTGTGACTTGCTTTATTGTGATATTTGCTTTACTGCAGTGGTCTGGAACCGAACCTGCAATATCTCCGAGGTATGCCTGTATACACCTTGACAGAGGTCAAAGGGAGGAAACTGAATTAATTCAAAAACCTGTATCAGCATACAGACCAATGCTATTTAAAATTATTAGCCAGCCAAGTAAGTGGTCGAGAGAGAGGCTTCGTCAATACTGTTGTGATGGTCTCAGATCAGGTGAGACCTCAAACCTCCTACCTGAAACCTTCCTTACCAACTGGAAAGGACATTTGGACACCCAAGAGTCCTTTCAGAGCTATGCGTAAGGTTTGTCATCTTCCAAGTCAGATAACCAGACATTAATGATTATGCCTGTATTTCACTAAAAGCACAGATATTGACAGGAAATGTTGAGACTTGTTTTATTGCATTTTTGAAATATTTCAGATAGTGCACTGAAATATTTTCCCCCAAATAAGTTATTACTGTAGCAGTGACTTGGATTAAGTTTACACAGTTTCTCATATGTTATGAATAGTTACCTTACAGATAAAAATTTCTGATACCTGCAGTAATATGCACTATACTGTGGACATTGCCTGCCATCTTTGTTTAACAGCCTGAAGCGAGGCAAAAGCTTGCAACAGAAAAATTTTGGCATCTTTAATTAAACAAAAACTAAGTGTGYTGGCAATAAAAAGCATCCAAAGATAGAATAACTTAGCAGGACAAATATCCAAAGGATAGGGAGGCTCAGTGTAGGACTAGGGAAAAGGCTTGAAGCATCAGGTTTTGCTTCACTGATTCGCAAGTCTGAATGAACTTTGCAATTTAACTTCACTTTTTGCAGTTCTAAGTCTATAGTTCAGTATGAACTTGAGTATGTGAGGATTCTTCCTTCCCTCCCCTCCCCTTCCCTCCCCTCCCCTCCCCTCTCCTCACCTCCACTATCCTCTCTTTCCCTCCCTTCTCCTCCCCTCTCCTCCCCTCTTCTCTTTCTTTTCTTTTGGGTGGGCAGGGGGTGCCTGTAGCTGAAACATTTTTCATTGCACCAGTAAGATATCTGTCTAATCATTCCTTGCAAGTTGTAAAAGGACAGAGACTTGGTTTGTGATTTCATTTGGGGTGTAGCTGAGAGCACTGAGCCTTAKAAATGTTTCTCTGAGTTGGCCTAAAAGTCCTGAGCATGTCTTCCTCCCTGCTACAGCACGTGTACGTACACAAGTTGCATCCACGCTTGCCATCGTGCTTTGTAACTAAATGAAAAGGAAATCTAGAGAGAACAGGTAAAATACGTGGGCAGACACAGGAAATATGATGTAAAACAGAAAACAGAAGTGTGAAATGTGAAAAAAGATTTCAGTCAATGTGAGCAAGAACAAAAATTTGATATACATAGTACATTAAGTAGATGCAGTAGTATTAAAATGAAATTAATCTTCTGATGAAGATTTTCAAAAAAGTCGAGATAAGGTTATCAAATCCTGTTGGTTTTAAAGAAGAGTTACAGTCCTAATTACTTTAGGTCTTCTTCTAAGCTAGAGAACTTGATGTATCCTCTTAGATGAAGATGATTATCTAGAGAGAAGACAATTAGAAATATTTGTACAAAGTTTTTAATGTAAAATATGAATGTCTGAGAATGCAAATAAAATGATAAGGTAGAAGACAAATATAAAACAGAATACAGAATGATTTCCCTTCTGAGGAAAAATCTAGAAATTAAAAGATAGAAGTTTAAGGAAAGAATATGTTGTTTGCAAATGCTGAATATAAAGTCCTGAAATTTGTTTTTATCCACTCTCAGTAGAATCTCATTGTTAGTGCTATTCTGAATTGTCTCAAAATTAATTAGCCTTCCTGAATATTATCAAGTTTTCTGTTCAGCTACAGGTATGTTAAATGGCACTCACTAAGAGCTTTAAATATTGTCTGTAATAGTATAGTAGGTAACATTAAGGCAAGTTTTATGCTGTAATAAAGTATCACATTCTGATTTACACATTTATTTTCAAACACATCCTGTACAAGTTACTTAAATTTCACAAGTCATATCCAGCTGTTAGTTTTCATTATAGCAAAACATAGTCTAGTCTCCTACGGTATATTCTGTCAGCAGTGAATTACTTCCACTTTTTATACCTTTGGTATAAAAACAAAGCATTAGTATGAGTGAGAATTACATATAACTGTCAGTATCCTGCAACATAATATTGTGTATAATAGACTTGTAAATATGTTAACCATATGGAAAGAGTAGTGTACAATCTCCCTCTTCTGTTCCTGTTTTCCATGGAAACTTCTAAAGGAATTTATTGTTGCACTTTTGAAATAGCTGCTGTAAAACACACAAGGAACAAAATGTTGCAGCTGATGTAATTACAAATCCTTCAGTGTAGTTGTGTATTGTATATGTCAGCACAGAATTTCGATAAATGCCTTTATCCACTGTGACCTAACAAATCCTTCAAAAGACTTGCTGCCTTGTTTATCGAATTGAGATGTATTTCAGAAGGGATGGATAATGTTCAGTAGTAATGCAGTATAAGAAGCTGACACCTTTAAAGTAGATGATCAGTGTTTAACTTGGGACCCATACAACTGCGAGTACAGACTAAAGAAATCATGTGAACTCAGTGCTTCAGGTACATTCCTGAGTGTCTCAGAACTAAATGCTTAATTAATATAAAATTCCTGGAAGTCTTTCTTATTTGCTAATTCTTCATATCAGCTTAGCTTCTCAGGAGATTAACATCACTTTATTAAGGTACCTTTGAAGTAAGAAAGTAGTATTTTGATATTTACATATAAGAAATTAAAGGTAAATATTCACTGTCAGGCCATTTATAGTGTCTTAGATATTGYCTTCTTTTTGTGATTGTTTTTCTATCAGAATATCATATATTCATTTTAATATACTTATTTTGAATAAAGGCATTTGGTCAAGTGGCAGGCATCTGTTAACTAAACAAAGCAGATAGCCATATAAAAGTCTGCCCAAATCTAATCCATTGCTATCATTAATAGTTAGGTAATTGAGAAAATAAATGCTAATCATTGCAGTCTTCCATTCACCTTTGCCTAATGAGGGCAGAAGAAGGAGGAAAAGAAGGGATGGAGAAAATTAATTCCTCTGTTGTGAACGTCTACTAACAATCCCTTTTTAGTGATATCTTTTACTGACAGGATGGCCTTGGAATGCAAATAAAGCTTGTAATCCTATGACCCAGGAGGTTGTAGGATATATTAAAATACTCTATCAAAGAATTAATATAAATTTTCATACTGTGTAATTACTCACCTATGTCAATTGGTGCCATATACCACTTGACCTTTACTAGAGAAATATATCCCAAAACTATCTGTAGTTAGCCTAGAGAAAGTGAATGTTTGCAGCTGTAATTTGTGTTTGTCAATATAGCATCTGTAAAGAGGTCAAGATATTGAACCCTTATTAAAAATGCAAATGCATTCTTATCTTTTCCAAACACTTGATAGTGGATGAACTGCGATAAGTTTGCCTTTCTGCTACACAGTGCATAAATCTGCAAGCTGTGTCGATGCAAGAGGGTGGTTGTATGATCATTTAAGCTGATTCAAACAGTAATGCAGTTCCCCAAACCTGGCCATCTATATGCTCTCTCATCAGAACTGTCTAGGTTTTTCTCATAGTAGCAGACATAATTTCATTCACTTAAGTTATTTCTGAGGTGGATGTGATCCCCAGGTCAACTGATGTCTAATAAAGAGCTGCAATCTTGCCATAAGCATCTCACATGGTCCAAAAGGATGCTGAAGTAGTAAAGGGTGCAGTTACTACTCATGAATTTCATAAGAAAAATGAATTATTAGAAATCTAAATGGAAGGGTTAAAACAAAAATCTTATGCCATTATAGGTCCATTATAAGTAAATGTTTACGTGCCCTTTAGACTTTACGAAAGACTGGAGATTGATGTGATTACAATACCCCTTAAATACATGCAAGATGTAATATCTCATGGCATAATATAGGATAATATGAATAAGAGTTTATTATGAGACCTTTGCTCTGAATATGTAAGGGCCTAATAATGTTGCAAACACAGTTTCAGTTACATCTAGGAAAGTGTACCCATTTGGAGATTTTTTTTAACCTCTACTGGTTAATGATTATTTCAGGATTTTATTTCTTCATTGGTCATATAGTCTGTCTGATGATAGAACTCACTTTTCAAACAGCTTTAGTCCAGCTACTCCTTATGGATTAATTGAGTAAGTTTATTTTTTGCTGTATTTTGAATTACATACTGGTTTAAGTCTCATCTTTCACCTAGTATTGCCTTTACAGAACGATCTCTTTAAAAGAAATGATAGCTTCACCCTATGCAAGTAGATCCTCAGATAATGCTTGGACAGTCTCTTTCTACAGGTTTCTTGAAGCAGGTACATCATTTTCTTAAATTCAGAGATCATGCTACATCACCATGTATGTAAAACAAGCGGCCAGCTCACTTTCCAATTTCTCAGGTAAAAACAAGTGCTGTTGTGCTACCCTGACTCCCATTGTAGGTTTAAAGGTGTGGGTCTGCACTGGACTTATGGAGAGCTGAATTCACAGATAAATGCAGGTTTTAAGCAGTAGGCTGTGATTTTGTCAAAATCCATACACTAAGCATTTACTGAGTCCAGTGCAGGAATTACAGGATTACTACCTGAAGCTGGTCAGCAGAGATAGACCTACTCATGGGATTGTGACATGTTTTTTAATTGTCCTCTTCACTTCTGGTAAACTAAATGGTCACCTACATGTGAGACTTTGAAGTCTTCCTGGATAGTCACAGGGTTCTCTCAGCAATACTCTAGGCAGTCTTTTCATCTGAGGAATAGTTGTTTTCTCTATGGACATAGCAGTAAGTTGAGACAAACCACATCGTTTAAAAATACAAATTCATCTCTATCAATGAATGTAAATTCCTTTCCGCTCTTCAGGAAGGTAGGGCAGGGGAGGGGAAACAGCCTAAGCCTATTAGCAATTTTCACCCTAATTGAGGAACATTCCTCTTGATTCCAGAATAACTGATCAGAGGGATATACTTGTTGCGCAGATCCTCACAGACAGCATGCCTGTCAAACATCAGCCAGCTCAGAGTTCAGGCAGGCGCCTTGTCACAAGCCAGGCTGTTGTCTCAAATGAGTCCAGTGTCTCCTCTATCTGGAGAGCAGCTGGGCAGTTCCTGCACCACCCCACAAACTGATGACTAACTGACACAGGCAGAGCCCTGATACCCAGCCACACCACAGCTGTTACTTTAATTTCCTCTTTGTATCACAGTTATAACTCCATAGATCTTGCCACAGATGTTTTCCTGAAAATGCACATCCTAGATTAGCACTATAGGGAAGTAGTATAAGGCAGCTGTAGAGCAAGAGTCTTGAAAATATATAAATACTTTAAAATCATTGCCTTATCCATGACCAACGCTTTTCTCTCTGTCCTGGAAGATGGAGGTACAAGCTGCAGCAAAATGAACCTCATTTGCATTCCCTAAAAAGTTTTCAGTTACCTCTGTTGAGGTTTTCTTTCTTTGGTTTCCAGTTAACAATCTTAGCTGAATTTTTTTTTTCTAATGAGGTCGTAGGAGATAATGTGCCCTGGAGCCACTCTCAAAGAGGACTGGTACCCAGCCTTTAGAGAGGTTGCTTTTATCCTTATCATGACTGTGCTTAACATAAACTCTCAAGCTTAAAGCTCATCTTTAAAACAGCAAGCCTGTGGAAACTTGTCTGTGAAAGGTTCCTGACTGTGCAACGTGCCTTCCAAATATTCCAGTAAAGTGCAGTGACCTCAAATAGTACATTACAGTGGGTTAACACTGGAAATTAAAGAATGTTTCAATTTCATCTTTCTCTAATGGACTCTTTCATCTTGGGACTTCTTGGAGAAATTCTAGCAACGCATCCTATTTTTTATCTTCATTACAATTAGGGAGACCCGCTTGTGAGAAATGCCAGAGGAGGGGATAGGCATAAATAGTGCTAAAAGTATGACTCTCTGCTAGCCTTGTAAAGGTGGTGTGAGAGAAAGTGATAAACTTTTGATGGAATTTCCTTTTCTGTAAATCTCTTCACAGCAAGTGAATTCTTTTAAAGGAGTCTCTTGGGGTTAACAGACAGTTAGACAGTTATGCCCAGACAGGTGGACATAGAGTTTATAGAATAACCAAGACCTATTTTGCATCCTAGAGGGCATGCTGGGTTTCTGAAGTAGGAATTTGGTGAATTTCAGATGATAGATGAACCACATCAAGGAGGATTTTGTGAGGATAATGTCAACATTTTCCTGCTTCTCTTACAAATGTTAATCATTTTACTAACTAAACGGTAATTATTGGCCACCTCATGGATGATGAAATTAATGTTGTGTTAATGATCTGTATTTAAAACCAAAATTATGGACGTTTTTATTTTAAAGTGTTAGGAAGAGCAATATTACCTCTACCACTTATACAGGACAAAAACTTCATGAATTGATCTTTATACGTTGTGCAAGGCTGTCTTAGCTTATGGACATATATTAGCAAAGAGCAGAGCTCTTTGAGACAGTGCTTTTGGGGAATGAAACATCAGTAAAAGAGAAACTCCATTTTATTCTGCCTAAATCCAAAATGTACACAGTCAACAGTTCTCCCCACAACCTGCATTTTCCTTTTTTTTCATATATAATTAAATGTGATTGTGTAGTCTCTGAAAATGTCCCTTGAATTAGGGACTGTCTCATTTTTCTTTATGAAAATAGGAAATTATATAAGGTATCATTCCAAAGAAAATACCAGTGACAAAACATTACAGAAATATGAGATTCAGTGAAAGTATTCAGTAATATTAGCTCTCAGGTATTCCTAGATTGCAGCCTGAGAAGCCTTTAGGGATGGTACTGAAGAAAACAGCAGTATTCTGTTGCAGATGATGAACGTTACGTTACCCTCTGGCACGCTGTCCCACCCATAAAATGTGCCTCCATGACTGAAGGCTTGAGAAACCTTGTTCTGGGCACATTTCAGTATTGCCTTCCCTGTTATTCAGATAAGGAGAACCCATCTCAAATATGCATTATTAGGGCTTTACATAATTCTAACTTTTGACATTTCTGGACTGGTGGAGTTGGAATGTTTTCCTTTCTAGTATTTCAGTTGCAAGAGGATCATTCAGTTACTTTAGAGGATCACTGTTTTTTAGGAGCTATATATCTCAAAGATCGTATGGGTGATGAGCAATTGTGCAAATACCACTGTGTTTAGCATATTTTGTAAAGAAAGCAACAGAGCTATAGGACAATGATAATTCCATATTATGGCCAGCTGTCACCATACTGATGGTACTAAGCTACACTAATGAGAGCAGAGGGGTCTGACTGAAAAGTGGGCAGGAAACTTAGTTCCAGCCTAGTGTTTGTTCCATCAGATAAACTACCAGGATTAGATACTGTAACGAAAGCAATGCTAGCCAAAAGCATTGGCAGAGACTGATACTACTATAAAAATTCATAGTTAGATGAATTATGTACTTGTGGAATGTCAATAATGCACAAGGCGCTGCAGTAACTTTCCTTCTCGGTAATACAGTGTCTGTCTGCAGAAAAGTAAATTTATGTCCCAAACATTTTTAAAACTAATAAACATAATGCACTGGAAAGCTACTGCAGTAACTGTCATATGAAAATGATGCTTTATAGCCAGTAGAGTAGATTTAAATATTTTGAGGGTTATATATATTGTCATCAGCTCCCTAGCATTAGTATTGGATGGATGTCAAAATATCCTTTCTTGGTACTATGACACAAATATGAAATTATGTGCAAGTTATCCTTCTGCCCACCTTATAGCTTCTGATTTCCTTACTACGAGTCTATGCACTTTAGGTGCCACTTCTGTAATTTGAAACACTAATTTCACAGAATCACAGAATCGCTGAGGTTGGAAGGGACCTCTGGAGATCATCTAGTCCAACCCCCCTGCTCAAGCAGGGTCACCTAGAGCACATTGCACAGGATTGCATCCAGGCGC
>NW_020447740.1:0-6461 GCF_003343035.1 Apteryx rowi
TAATAACGCAGTAATCGACGGTTTCAGGTTATCCTTTCTAAATTAGTAACTGATGGTTTTGTGTTATCCTTCCTAAATTAGTAATCGCATTATTTTAATGGATGTTACTAATCCAAGAACTTGTGTGAGGAAATAAACATCTTTTTTATTATTATTATATTACTGTCTCAGTCGTTGCTATCGAACCTTCATAGCATGACAGCGTGACACTGATGGCCCATTCCTTCAGCTTGTCTAAGTTGCTCTGGATGGCCACCCTGCCCTCAAGGGTATTGACTGGTCCCCCCAATTTGGTGCTGCCTGCCAAGTTGATGAGAGTGCACTGCATCACCTCCATTGATAAAGACACTAAACAACAGAGGTTCCAGTACAGACCCCTGCAGTACTCTCTTGTTACTAGCTTCCAGGCAGCATACAACCCATTATCCACTTCCCATTGAGCCCAATCAACCAAATAGTTTTTTACATATCTAATTATCCACCCATCCAGACCATAACATCCCAGCTTGGGCAGAAATATGTTCTGATATTAAAAACTCCAGACCTACCTGGAAGATTAGGACAATTTTGTTCAAAATGTGCTCAGACCTTCTCTTCTACTTGAATGCTTTATGTTAATCATTCCAATAGAGATTTGATATAGCTATTTTTAAGAACTGGACCTGTATCACTGCAAAGGGACTAACGGTGCAAGAATGAAACCCAAGCTCTACAGTCTGCATAGGACAAACTTCATAAACCATCCACCTTCTTTTTGTGGTAGCAGGTGTTACCTACAAGAAATAGAATAGATCTCTAAACTGTGCAAGTATTTCATCCCTTTTCCACCTTCTCAGTAAAATAAGAAAACTTAGAAAAAAGTATGGTAAAATCCAACATATCTCATCTTTACTCAGATGTCTAAATTTTGACAAATGTACTGACCTTTGAGAAGAAATGATATTCATAAATGTTATCAATCTGGGTCGGATTTTAAACAGTGGTTTAAAGCTGAAGACCTGTTTTTTAAGGGAAATTTTTATTAATTTCCCCAACTACTAAAACAAAGATCATTCTCAAATTAAAGAGATTATTAATTAAAAGTGTGATAGAGAAAAAATACACACAGTGGAAACTAATTAAATCAGCTCGTGTTCCAGCCAGCAGGAGTCATTATAGTTCCAGATAGTCTCTGGTATGCTTGTATAAGAAGGCAAAAATTAAATAGTTTTGTGATATAGATATAATTTTATTCTCTCTTTATGGAAGCAAGAATTTTGTCTTTTTTTTTGGTATTTCTGTTCACCTCTTTTGTTTGGGGGCTGAGACATCTCTTTATTTACATAGACATGAAGTCAAAATATTTTTTTAAAAAATTCATCTATTCCAAATACTGAGCTAGAGTGAGAAAAAAGAACTGGTTTTGTATAAAGACATTAACCCTGACTTTTCTCTTAAAATTTAAATGTGCTTGTCCTCTCAGTACTTTATTTTGTACTGTATTGAACTGTTGAAATTTGGTGTATATATTTCTCTGCATTTTTGTTGTCTCTCTAAAGCAAATGCATTTGCCCTTGGTGATAATTATTCATAATGGATTTGTAATATGTGATGTTAATGGATCATTAAAATATCAAAATAATAAAGTTAGCACAAAATCCAAATATATTTCTAAGGTGTAAATGAGTATCTGAAAGTACTCTAGGCAATATCTATATTGTAACGTTTCTATCTCATATTAGTGATGTTAGAGAAAGAAGAAAGAAAAAGCAGCAAATAAAACCACTCTGAAGGAAACAAAACAAATATTTTTAACAAAATTCAACTAAACCCCTTTTGGACCCTGTTTAATATTAGGATTATTGGAGAGTATTTGATAATTTTAAATGAACAACATACTTAACAATTGCAGCAAAGAAAAAGAAAAATAACATGAAATAATAGAGAAAATTCCTGTAATTAATGTCAATGGACAAGTTGTAACTTGTTCCTGTTGACTTTTTTAAATCCAGCTGAGGTTCTTAAAATACAGTATGATAGGAATGCAGTATTCTTTTGGCTTCTTACATCATCTCATTTCTCATGCAAATAAATGAACAGTAGCATTCAAAGGATTTCTTCTTCATAATATCCCTATGCAAAAATTCATATTACACAAATGCTATGGGAGGTTGTATCACACAAAATGCTAGGATCCTATCACTATACACTATGGAACAACCAGTTTTAAAATAAGTAAACTGTAAAAATAAATGTACTGTAAATGGTACAAACAAGCCAATGTTCCAGATACATAACAATAAATAATTTTATTATTTATTCATTAGTTATTATTAAATAACTTTCACAAAGAAAAATGCTTGTCCAGTCAGAAAGGTGACCTCAAACTTTTGTTCTACAAAGGTGAGCAAGGTTTAGGAATAAGTTTGCTGAAGACCAAAAGAGGAAAACAGAATATTAGTTAGACCAAAAGGATGGAAACATGTTTAAATAAAAGAAGTTCCAGTGTAAAATTATGCTGTTTAGGTTTTGGAACTGATAAAAAAAACTTGGACTAAGACTAGAAAACATTAGCTAAAAGTATGTGAAGTGGCAAATTTCTATAACTATCAAAGTTTCTAGTTTATGCTGAACTTCACAATTTCTTAGTCTTACCTTTTCCTCAGGTTCCACTTTGTAAATAATATGCATATCCATAATTCCTTATATTGCATAGTCTATCCGTTATGCATACCCATTAATACATGCTGGTCTTACAGTACTTTTTATTTGAAAGATTCCAATGTATCTTACATTTTTACTAAAATAAATAAATAAATAAATAAATAATCAACTCATTCTGTGTGTACTGTAGAGAGAAGTTACTTTGCTGTCACAGAAATAGTAATTTCTGGACAGGACAATGATAATGTTTAAATGTGCATAACATTGAACAAGACATGGAGGGTATCATATTAAACCTACAGAGCTTTAAGAGGTGGAAAGAAATCATGAAACTGGCTGCAGTTAACTTTTCTACCATTATGAAAAATCACTAAATCATTAAATATTTTGCTTACTCCAGAAGTTTTTTCTTTTTCTGCATTGAAATGCCAGACCTTTAAGTTTCCATTTCTTTCTCTGCCTCTTCCCTTATGGCAGGGTATTTCTATAATAAGAAATTAGAGAAAACATACTCCTTCTGTTTCACCAAAGCCAATGTCTGTACAATTGGGGATTTCCTTTGAAGCCACCTCACCGCTTACCTTGTGAAATCTGACAGATGTACAGCCAGAGGTGGTCTGGTTGCAACCATAATAATGTTACTGAAGATGACTCACAGTTTTATACAAGGAAGGTATTAATCAGTAAATCCTGACAGACATTTTTCTTAAAATAAAGGGCAATGCTTCCTATCTCTGCTGTGATCACAAACTGAACAGCAGCTAATCCTGATGTCTAATTCTGAACAAAATGATTCTTCTTCTTCTTCCAGTAATCCACCATCTGATGAGTCACTTCTTGCTTTTGGTCTGTGTGATAGGCACATCAAGAAGGAAATGTTTCACACACCGCGGTCAATAATATTGATATTTCAAGCCTGCTTAGGAGGCATGTTGTCAGTTACTGTGATTCAGCTTCAGCCCTCATCACACCTCTGTTTCCTCTTAAGGACTGTTCGTGTGACAGAAAGGAATGGCATGGTTTGCCATTTTTTAAAGTTGGGGAATGGCACCAAAAAAAAGCTTTTTCAGCGTAGTCAGATTTACTTTCTATGAAGCTGTCAAGTGCATAAGCATTGGTGCCAATGGCTTGATGACAATGCTAATGATTGTGGCCACTATATGTTTTTAATCCACGGAAAGATCATATTTGATAAACATAAACCAAAATTAATTAATGTAAACTGGTACACTGAAAATTAAGTTGCAATTAGTTGCAAGATTAAATACGATATTCTGATCACCACCCTTTTCTAGAATCTGAAATTTGTCTTTGGAAGTCGGTAACTGAACTGGGCTGCTTTACTGTAATAGTTTCTATGCCTTCAAATCTCCTAAAACACAAATAAATCCAACATAGCACTGCTATGTGTTACTGAGCAACAGTCTGAGCAATAGCCTGACCAAAATGAAACAGAGATGCAAATCCAGATGGCATCCAGAAATGTCAGCTGAATCCTTAGCTTTGCTTGGAATATATAGCCTGTATATGCTTGGTTGCACCTTACCCCAGGTTCACAGTATTTAGCTTCAGATACATAACAAGACACTTCAAATACAAATAATCTAGTACCTATTGTGTACTCAGACAAATGTCTAAAGAAAAGCGAAGTAAAGAAAGTGAAAAGAAAGGAAGCTGGGTTCCCTCTTTTGTGTGCTTTTGTTTATCCTTTGTCTTCTTTCTCCTCTTTCTTTTTCATTTGGGTTTAATAACCCTCCAGCTTAGCTAACAAGATAGTATTCTCTGACAAACAGCTGAGCAGTGCTGGAGAGAGAAGCAGCTGAAAGCAGAGTTTTACACAGCTTGATGCTTCCATGAGTCTGCTTGGTCTTTGCTAGGCTCTTTAGAGTGTGTGTACTTCTCTAACAGCAGATTTGCATGTTAAATGTCATCACTAGCAAGAGCAACTACATTTTCAATCTTTCTGCTTCCATTTTGTGTCTTATCTTCTTTTTCTTCAAAGAAACTGGACTGCACATAACAAGAGCAGCAGTGGCTCCAGCCTGTCTTGCCTGACTTCTTTTTTTTCCCCTAAAAAAGGGAAATTTTGGCACTTTAATACAATTTAAAATAATATAAAGCAATGCATCTTACTTTATGTTTAAATACTATATATACATATAGATATACCTTATATATAATACATACATACAAATATCTCTCTCTCTCTCCACAACTGACAGGAGAGAAAATGGTGCACTGCTGACATAACTATATGTGACATTGCAGTGTTGCCATCTCTTCATGCTTACTTTCTGCTCTTTTTTATAGCTCTGATAGAAGTTCTAAATAATTTTAAAGCAGTTTCTAAAGAAAAGAGGCCAAGCAGAAACACATATCTATGTGCAAATCATGAACATATGCAACAAATCAATGTTGCTCAGTAGCATAGCACGGCACAAGTACAGACTCAGATTCTGTGATGATTTTCAGATGCTCTATTAAACTCCATATAAATCTGTACTGACACTATGAGTAGAATTCATCTTAAGAACGAGAAACCTAAGCATAGATGTTTGTTTGAGCATGAAGACGAATCTCACTATTTCCCTGAAGCCTGATGTGGCTTCAGGTTTCACAAATAAAGTGCTTCTGACATAAACTTTAAGGTAAGTGGCATTTTAAAAAAAAGGAGGGGTCTTTTTTTATGGAAACAGCGGATGAATGTTAGGCTTTCACAGAGAGAAATCTTGTCTTAACTTTCTTCTCCTTCAGTTCACCATCTGTAAAAATAAGATAGTGCTGTTTCTCTGCCTAGCATGAAATACATGTAGATACATTGTCAGATGATCTTAAATGCAAAAGCACAGAATGCCACATATAAGTAAATACAGTTTATTAGATCTATTTTACTATAACAGCAAAGTATGACATAAATGTGTAGGACTCCTCTCAGCCAAGAACATCCTATCCACCATTTCTTATATATTCTGCTTCCAGTATAGAATAGGTCATTGATACTTGTAATTATCAGGTCTTACAAAATTACATGTTTTTAAAGAAATCTCTTTTCCAGTAAGTTTGCAAAGGAAATAACCAAAATATAGCTAAAACAAATAGCTGCACCCTAAGAGTGCTAGGTAATATTTGCATTTTACATGTTACAGTTCTTCAAGATTTTCCTTTCTTACAAAATCAGATTTGAAAATAATGTCTCTTACTAGTCACAGGTGGAAGGTACATTTCAAACCTGAGATCTCTTCAGTAACTGATACTGAAAGGATGTGAAGGATTATTGGGTTTTTGTTTTGTTTTGTTTTCTGTTTGAACAGCCTGATCCTAGTCTTTTTGTTTTGTTTTGTTTTGTTTTTCCTGGTAATACTGTTATAGCAATGCTCCAGCACAGTCAACTAGCATTCTAACATGTTTTCTATTTTAAAGATAAATATTTCTGTTTCCTTCACCTTTTCTTTTTGGATGTAATACATTTAGATTTGAATTAGGAGCTACTATTCCTTGAATTGTGTGTCTTGCACCAAGAAATTACTCCAGCATCTACTACGAGAAGTTATTGCTCTTTTCACCTACTAACTCACTGTGATGGCTTTGTGGTGCAAAGAAACTGCAGGAAATGTACAGTTAAATATCCCAACAGATTAATTTTTTTCTTTTCCTGCATTCCTAAACTGTTAAATTGCATGAATATCTAAACAGTATCCTAATATTATGGCTAAAAATTCACTTATCATGTGAGCATGCCACCCACAATAATAACAACAAAAAATCCATTTCCTAGAAGCTTAAAATTGTTACTTACTTTTTTTTTTTTTTTTTTTTTT
>NW_020447740.1:6506-39165 GCF_003343035.1 Apteryx rowi
AGATACTATAAAGGCTATGTGTTGGATTCACAGGATCGGTGAAACTGGAAGTAGAAAACAACTTTGAGGGCCATGTTGTCTTTCCCTCTGTGTTTTTTTTCCACCTTTTTTCACCATTAAAATATGAATTTAGATGTGAAAGAAGGCCCAGCAACTTACTTTCATTCCTTTTAACCTTGTTTTGTACAGAGTAACAGAGATTCTGGGTATGTTTAAATGATATGCAGATATAAGCTCACTGTGTCCATGCTTTAAACAAGCACGTGATAGTTCTGCTTGATGTGAATAATCTAAAAAGCATGAGATAATATTAGCATCATGTTAACCTGAGCTAATAAACTGTACTTGAAGTTTGAGCCCATCCACTGGACCCACAGGGATCTCCGAAATAGAATCCTGGAGTTTATGAAACACAAATAAACATAATTGCCAAGTCACTGTTGGCCAACATTGCATTGCATGACACAGCGTACCACCCAGACAAGCTTCTTTCAGTCTCGACTTGGAAATAAGGCCCAGATCAGAAAGACACATCTATACTGTGTCATAAATGACGGCTGAAGAGGGGTACCTGGCACGTGGCCAGTGGCATGGAATGACTTCCCCCTACACTGCTTTGAGTTCTTGCTATTTAGGGATTGTCTTTTTCACAGAAAAATGTCTGAGTCCACACTATACAGCAGTTGGCTCTATGTCTTATCGGGTTTCCATGTGGCACCTTTACACCTTGTACTATAACTTATAAACGTCTCTGGGTCAGGAACAGGAGGAAGGAATCCTGGGGATGTTGTGAAAGGAATAAATTGTGGTCAGCTGCAGACTACCTGACCAAGAGGAGGTTGTGGACAAGGCTTTCTACAAGTGATTAGAAGTGTCCTGATCACATACCCTTCTGCTCATGCAGGAGGTTCCTAGACAACACTGGTGTTACTGGTGCAAATGCCAGAAGGACCAAAAGGTGGTAATACTCTGGTGAATGAAAACATAGATAGTAGCTTGGGCTGTAGCCACCAAGAAATGACTGAGCTCAGTATCTGAAGGAAGTATGGGAAGGAAAGCAGGAGATACAGGACTCTGGAGAGAGAGAGGAATCTAGTTTATCTATCCGGGGAACTGCTAGGCAGAATCCCCTGAGTAGCAATCATGAAGGGGAAGGCTGCCCAGGAAAGCTAATTTATTTTTTAATAAAACTTATTAAGAAATCAGCAATGAATCATCTCATTTTGCTCAAAGCCTGGGACTTTCAGCAGAAGGCCCAGCTAAGCAGGGAGCTTGTTGATGAACTAAAACACAAATAGAGAATGTAACAGAGATGGAAACTAGGGCAGGTAGCAAACAAGGAGAATAAAAGCATTGCTTGGGTAATCAGGAAGTCTGCTCTGTGTGTACGAGCATGGTATAGGAAGCAGAGGGTCAGCCAGCAGTGGGGCAGAAACAGTCCAATTAAAGAAGCTGGAGATGCTCATATCCATGGAGCTGAATGGTATTCACTGAAGGGTACTGAAAGCTGGCAGATGGGACTGAGATGCCACTGTCTATCATCTATGAAAAACTGTGGTGGCTTGGGAGGTACCTGCCCATCTTTTAAGGGCAAGTAGGAGGACCTGGAATTGTAGGTTGACCTGTTTCACCTCCATCCCTGGAGAGATTACAAAGCACATTCTCCTGGAGTCCACTCCCAAACACGTAAAGAGGGTAGTCAGGAATATCGATGCAGATGTATCAAAGGCAAATCATGTTTGACCAATATGACTGCTTTTTTTCAGTGCAATTACTGGCTATGCAAATAAGGGGATAGCAGTGTTCCTTGACACCAGTAAGTTTTCTGATCCTGTTTCCCACAGGATTCTCTTTGGAAAATGGACAAGTGGACTGAAATGAATTGTAAACTGTTTGGACACCTGGGTCTAAAGGGTGATGATCAAAGTCATTCACCAGACATCAATACTGAGGTCCATGTTGTTCAAGATCTTCATCACCAACCTGGATGAGGGCAAAGAATACACCCTCAGCAAATTCATAAATGACACCAGATTAGAAAGAGTGGCTGACATGATAAATGGCAGAACTTGGCAATTACAGAGAGCACTTGATAAACCTAAGGACTGGACCAACAGAAAACTCAGGAACTCAATAAGGAGAAGCACAACACCGGTACAGGCAATGAAACTAATCTCTGAATAGGACCTAGGACATATAATTGACGCCAAGTTGAATATGAGCCAACAGTTCACTCTCATTGCAAACAAGACAAACTGCTTAGTACAGTAAGTGTAAGCACATCCTATTGTTCTTCAACAGGAGAGAGCAGAGGGAGGAAAGTCTCCTGTGCTCTGCACCAGTAAGTCCTTAAATATTTTGTCTAATTTGGAGACCACAGTTCAAGACAGAGGTGGAAAAAATTGGAGGGGACCCAGTATACCTAAAATGTATGATCTAGTAGGAGAAATTGAGGAAACTAGCCTTGTTTGGTTTGGCAAAGCGAACACAAAGTGATGCTCTAATAGTAGATTCAACTGCTTGCAGGTTAGTTACAAAGATGATGTACACTCAAACTCTTGCCAGTACTGCCAGACAATATAGCAGGGGACAATGACAACAAATTTCAGCTTGGGAGGGTCAGACTTAAGCAGACGCTTTGTTGTTAGGAGGATAGTCTCAGATTTCTAAGCAAAAAAATCAACATTTTCCAGTATCGGTCTCTCTCACCAAAAAAAAAAAAAAAAAACAAAACACATTCCACCTGGACACCTAGACACCTAAGAAAATGCATGAATTTTGCCATCATTCTCCAGCTCACTTTGACTAGAAAGCTTCCAGAAACCTCTTATTCTCATAAAGAGGGTCTGATTCTCCAGGGCTTGTCATTTATGCCTGTGCAAAGTTCATGGAAATTTCTATAGTATCAAAATCGTTACTTTTACATATTCTCTGAACAGACATGAATTATACAGTAGGTCAAGGCAGTTGTGGCTCATTGCTTTAAGAAGAGTTCAGTAGCCATTGTACCATGCAACAGACAGTCAATGACCCACAGATATGGCATATAAGATATCTCTAATTAGGTTAGAATCAAGGTATTTATTTTTCTACAGGCAATTACCTTCACTGTAACTGCCTTCAAATTTCATCCCACATATTTAATGAAGACATTTAATAAATGCAAAAGATTGGGATTCATAGTGCCAAAGAGACATTTGAATAGAGAAAAGTTGATTTGTGGTGCCTCTATTTGCACATTACTCTAGATCAAAAAATGCAGCATTTTATTGGTTCAAAAGTAAAATTAAGAAAAAAATTCTGGATTTAAAGATGTTTGAACAAAATTAAACTAGTAACTTCTTATGCATACAAACTGTCCAAAGCCATATCCCATCATCTTAGCTAAAGTGTGTGGTTCAGGATCACTGCAAATAACACTATTTTCTCCTGCAGCTTGTGAACACTGTCTCTTTTGTATTTTCAAGATTTCCAATGACTCTTTGAAGCATATAGAGAGCCTGATGGCAAAAAAGTCCTTGACTGTAATATGGCTAGTATTTTATTTTGTGATTTTAACTGGCAGCCTCTGTAAGTTCCTGTATTTTTAAGAAGTACCTGCATAAATTGCTATATTTGTATAGATCATGATTTCATGTGTTCTCTTTCTAGAGACTCTCCGAGAGCTGATTCTACTTCCATTGTTAAGAAGTATTTGAACAAGGAGGCTTGACTGACATGTTTGGACACAYGATAAGGTCAAATCTAAAGTTCCTATTTTTATCTTTTTTTCCCTCCCTTTTTGTATACTGTGTATCCGATTGATAGAATCACCAAAAACTCTATTACAGCAAGCATAAAAAATTGGAATATTTGTATTGTGCTTTTTCCGGTTAAAAAGAACTTACAACCACTTTGTTAAGGAAAGGACTTGATCCGGAGCTATTAATTTCTTGCAAGCAAATTTGCAAGAGAAGCAGGAGCAGGAGCCACAGCTCTTCAGAGTGGAAAGAAGTGGCTTCTTGCATGTGTGAAAGACTTCTGCTTAGGCTGGAAAGATCTGGTTTCTGTAAGCAGCAAATGCTGTGTCTAAACTGAGCTCCAGTCAGCATCCATCACAGAGTCTAGGTCTCCTAATTGTTCAGCCAGATAATCTCACGTTTTCATAAAATCTGTAATAATACTCCTTTCCATGAGGCTATAAAGCAGGAGTGATGGAGTACTGATATATGCTGGTGTCTTAGTTTGAAAAAGAGTTAGGATGAATCAACCCAGAACCATGAGAGCCTGGAAGGTCTTCAGGGTCCACGGGACTGCTCAGTTCCCATTGACATCCAAATTTTGGGGGAGTTGTGATCCATGGCCTTCTGTGAGAGACTGTGATTCATAATTTCCCTCTCATGCTGATTCTGCAACTCAATAGAAGTCCCTGCCTTTCAGTGGAAGACCTTGCTTGTGAAAATGCTGTAGCTTTTAACTCCCTGTTTCTACAGAACTCAGCACTCAGTATAAACTTCTGTCATGCAGACTCTTACTCATACAAGAAGCTGTCATAAATCCTTCCTCTTTTACTACTTCTCATAAGGATCCTTATCTCACATAAAGCAGATTATTGTCTGCATGAAAACAGCTGTCCCTAGCTCCCAGCTCTGYAGCAGCTGAATTCCTGTTGAACGTGGACCTGTATCCTGCTCATACATTGAGGATGCATCAATATGCAGTGCCTGTTTAGCTTACCCTACAGACAGTCAGGTCTGGGAGGAATGTCTGTGAGGCAGTATGTTTTCTGGAAATAAATATTAGACCAGAATATGTTTATTATTTTGACTTAACATTTTTTCCCCAGCGGAATTGCTTTCTATTTTTGCAGGATATGACCAGGCATGAGAATAAAAATATCACATTGTGTCAGGGTATTATACTGTTTTATGTTACAAATAGTAACCATCAGAGTGAACCTGCAGCTTAATTCAGTCTTCACTTTCTGGAGAGCTAAGTACAAAAGTATCAGAGAATTGCTATAGAATATGGTATTCTTTCACAGAGTGGAACTTCCACAGACTATCCATTAGAGACATGCAGTATTTAGAGTCTGAAAGACATAGAAGCTTCAGCAGTGTTATTTAGAAAAAAGAAAATAGATACACTGTTGCTTAAGATTTTCCTAAGCAATATTCTGTAACTAATATAGAAGTTGGTCCAAAATAATGACTCTATAATGATCTGTTAAATTCGTCTGTTTTTGTTTAACTTTAATTTCATGCTTCTCTATTTTTTGTCTCACAGTAATACAATTTGCACTTGCTAAACTAGACCAATATTTGATCAGCTCTAGGGAATGATCGACTGAGAAGAAAATGTCTTACTTTCAGTTTCCTATTACAGGAAACTATGGTGCACATTGTGCATGATGAATGCATACTTCCCTTTATCAATCAATCTTTGCAAACCAATTTGCTTACATCCTGCAGTGAGTTGCATTTACAAGGGAATTTCAATTCTTAAGAGGGTTGTGTGTCAAAATAAGATATAGTTCAATAACGAACAGCTTTGTAGGAGCAGCTCAGGACAACACATAGCTAAACAGTCTATTGTATCATAAGTCTTTGTGTACCTGTCTATATCTCTGTCTTTTACTTAATATTAAAAAAAAATAATAATTTAAGTTGTCTCCGCTTTGTACTATCACACATGAAGTTGTTGGCTGAACAGAATTTTTCCACATCATAAGATTTTATAGATTCTTTCTAACAACCTTCACTTTGTGGTAGCAAATAAATTTGCACTTTGAATTATTTTGTGAGTTTGTCAAATACATTAAATAACTAAACCAAAGCAAGTAGACCATAAAAATACCAAATGATGAGAAATGGCACTATTAAAATAAAGTGTAATTACTGTATTCAAAAGAGAACAACAGATTTATGTTCACTTATTAAGCCTACTCTGACTTCCATCGCACAGCCATTGGGAGTTTTGCTAATGACTTCTAAAGGAATTGGATCAGGCCTGTAATGAACATTGCGAAGCCAAGAGTGCTGTTACATGCAATCACTGCCAGGCACCTGAGACAAGGTGATTACATGTCTTATAGAATATCTTATAGCTTCTTTTCTCTTTAAGAATAAATTGCACTACCAGACACATTCAAAAGAGAAAACTGTGAGTTGGCCAAATGTATATATAGAATGAAAAGCCTACATTCATAAATCGTATAGATAGAACCAAAAGCCTACGTTTGTAGATGGTTTTACCCTATATATAGTTTGAGGATCCAATGTTTGTCCTTTCTGATCCAGTGTGGTTCCCACTGACACAAACTCAGCATGCAGAAGTTATGTGATTTAGTGGAGAGCATTTTTTAGTTTTGATAGGTATAAGACTTTGCCTGTAGAAAACTCATTGCATGATCATAACCTAAACATTAGCTATTGAATTCAATTTTGTATTTGTATCTTAGCTATATTTATTATAAAATAGTATAATTTATGATGAAAGCAGTTTCTTTCCTTCTTAAGCTGTTCTTAAGCTACTGAATAAGCTGTTTAGCTTATTCTATTGTTATATTTAAATTTCATTTATAGACCTACTAATTAATTTGCCTTTTTTTCTGAATAGTAGTCTAAATTTCTGGATTTTTTTAGTGTCGTATATTTATTTATATATATTTAATTTGACTCCCATTGGCTATCTGAGACATACTAAGAGTTCACTCAAAAGCAATAAAAATTATGGTTTCATATACATCCATTATGTGACCCTTTTTCTTTTTAATTATTCTAACTCTGTTTTCTTAATAATCATGCAGCCTAAGACTGCTCTACACATCTCTACGTTAAAGGATGAATTTTTTTTGTTTCAGAGCTCCAAAGTCAACCCTGGAGGGCAGTACACTTGTTCTTTTCCAGCTCTTCTGGCTCCCTGGCAAATTGATAAGTGGAAGAAAAATAGAGGATCATGAGGTATGCTAAGACTTTCCTTTACTAATGTGCTTGCTGCGCTGACTCCCTCCTTGAAAAGCTATTTTATGACTAACTATTAACTTAAAAATGTAGATACTTAATTATTTAGAATTTAATAGAAGGAAAACACAGTGCCATTCCTTTGAGAGCAATCAGTTGATGCTATTTCCCCGTTCTCACAGCAGACTGTGCATAGTATCTTTCTCCGAGGACTGGCTTAGAAATGTCATAAATCTCAGGATTCGCTTCCAGTTAAATTAAGAAAAGCACAACTGAAAGTCATTTTTGTGTATCAGTGACTTATTTCACAATGTTTATAATTAAGGTATCAACTGCTCGGGAAATATCCCTCTAGAGGAATCATCCTGGTGATTACCCATTCCAGAGAGAAATCTGCAATTAGACTCCCATCAGTTACCCTTGATTTAAAGGAAGAAATATTTTAACAGTGAAGTAGTAGTATGCTATAATATCACTGGGAATGGCAACTTGAGGGAGACACAGTCACTGTCCTTAAACCACTATGGCCTACATACCTGTATAAGGAAGCTTGTTATGACCAACAGACATTTGTCAACAGATATCAACAGATGTTTGTGTCGCATCTCAGTGATTTTTGCAACACAGCATGAAGATAAAGACAATGTCATTATTTGTTAGAATGACCCTATAATTGTCATCACTAAATTAAGTGTCACTTTTGCGTTATGGACTTGTCTACATCAGGAAATTATGACATAGGTAAAATAGCCTATGTAATTTCAGCTAGTGAGTTGAATTGCAGACAATTTCAAAAGACATAAGTTCAAGGCAGCTTTTTCTACTTTGAAAACAGAATAAGCTACCTCAAACCTAGTGAAYACTACAGGTGCACACTGGGGAAATTAGTCCAGAAAATTTACCAGCATATTAGCATCCTGGCTTATTAAGCATTTTTCATTTAGCTAATCCATGAATGATTGAGATTCAATGAATTCAGTCAACTGGCTGAATCATCAGTTTCTCTACTAAAAATTGATGAAGAACCTGATGAGAGTACTGATCTGTTGCTCCTTAGTGTCTCTGTAAAGAAAACCCATAAAAGCAACCATCTTTAGCTGTGAGGTAGTTGGCTAAGTCAGTCACATATATGACAGCATATTATACAGATGCAAAGGAGTGAAAATTCCTCAGTCAAATGTACATCTGAGATAATTCCCCTGTGCTGTCTTAATAGTTAACAGCATGAATGAATGGATACATTTCTAGGACATAATTCATCTCACCTTAATGTAGACATCTGAAATAGTTCAGATGAATTGTGCCTTAAATGTGTCCATTTCTCTCTTTAATCTGAAAGGAAGTGAGGACTAGCTCATCTACAACTTGGATGTCAAGAATAGGTAACTAATCTTAAATGTTAACCGTAAGTTTTAGTTTCATAGGGTTTTTTGTTTCTGTTTTTTCCCCAAAAAAAGAACAAATTAAAATGTGATTTTAGAAGATTTCAGTTTCTATGAAGATTTTAAAAAGATGACTCAATAAAATGGCTATATTTTACATGTTCACTTTCTAGAAGAACATGCATTTTTCCACATCAGATTATATTCTGCAAATTTTAAGTACATAGTAAGTTATTATTTTATTTCTCCTTTAGAAGAACTTTAGAGTTCCATAGAACTCTAATACCTTAACTGATGGACAGTTTTCCAAAACAAGAGCTCTGAATTGTTCCAGTAAAAACTTTCTGATTTTAGATTAACATAACAGGTGCCTTGTAAGAAAAAGTATTGATTACAGAATTATTTTATTTACACTGCTTTTAAAATTAAAATGACAGGAAGCAGAACTTACAACTCAGGGGAAACAAACAAACAAACAAACAAACAAACAAACAAACTTCTTTCCACAATATTCAATTGTCAGTATTATGTGATACTAGTCTAAACTACATTTTTAGCAATAATGATAAAATCTAAGCATGTACTGAAACTGAGAGCTTTGAACTCCTTTTCAGCAAATAGTTTTAAAGATAATGCTGCAAGCGCTATGTACCTGCTGATGTCACTTTCCGAAAAGAAGAACATTCAGATGATGTCAAATCAATTTATGTCTTTTTACCAAGCTATTCAAAAGTGGGTTAACATAGCCAAATATATTGTTTAATTTCTGATAAATCAGTTTAGTCTTCTAAATTTCCTTTAGAGAAATCTTTACTTCAATTACAGGAGTCCCATGGGTATTCTTCTAATTTTATAATATACATACAACTGGTATAAGGATTCTCTCAGTTGAAAATAAATTCTTAAACAAACATAATTCCTGCTCCTCCAAATAAGAGTATCAAAGAGTAGTTTTACACAGTATGTATTTCTAAAACTATGTTGGATAAGAGAATAAATAAAATTTTCCTTGCTTTTAGACCAAGTCTGTTCAGATTGCTGAATAAAATGAATGATATTGTATTATACACACTATTACCAAGGTGAGTTTGCCTTCAGAATATGGTTTCCTTCTGAATTCAGCATTAATTCTAGATTTATATTCATTCTCATGAGTACAATATTGTAAGCAAATTTAATTGGGAACTGGCTCATAAGATTATTTGTGTGTATAAACAAAATCTGTCTTTCCATGTTTATATACAAATTCACTTAAAAGATCAAAGGCATCAATCATAACTATCAAACAGATAAACACTGACATCAATCAGCATACTAAGGCCTGAAAATGTTGATTTTTTACAAAGATTTAGTAATTTAATGTTCCTGAGATTGAGTCTGGAAGAGGTATTCTTGAAATCAAATTGTTGCCTGATCAGCTTTAGATCAAGTCTCTTCAATAACATAGCAGTTGGAATGATTTTGTGAAGTTTCATTATATCTTGAATAATGCCAACAGGAAAAAGAAAAACACACTTTCTGGCATTTGAGCCTCCATGAATTTCTAGCAGGCATTAATTACACTCATAGTCTTTTGGTCACTTGATTTAGAGTATGATTAATTATAATATTTAAACACAATAATGGATTAAAAACACATTTAAAACTAATATTTCTATTACATATTTAAAGAAGGCTTGATTATTTTATTGTGTTTAAATTTATTTTATTATAAGTACTTTACAAAAAAGATTGAATTAAAAAAAATCATGAATAGTCCCATAAAATATTCTTATAAAATTATATCTCATTTTATAACATTTACATCTATTTATTGCATGAATAAAAGTAAAGACTTTTATGTTATTTAATTCTCACAGTAATGTTATATTCCTGTAACCTGGACTAAAGTTATATGAGTTTCCATTTTCAGTTAGAGCTGGATGAAATCAAAATGTCTGCTCCACAAGAATTCCAACATATAGGTTTGGTTTTGCCCTAAATCATAAATACTGGTATGTCTTGTTTTGACAGTCCCTACTGAAATATTTAAATACTGCTAGATCAGAATGTTTCATTTTAATCTTTTGATTTAAAATGGTCCTGTTTAATACTAAACAGCACCTGAATGGTTTTATAGTTTCTTGCAGAAGTTTAGTTTGGATCTTTTGACTAGAATTAATATCACATAACTTTTGACATCTATAATGTAGATATTTTTCTCTGAGCTAAGTATATGGACTCTCTTTACAGCCTGTGGTGAGAAATAAACACTTTGGAGAGTAACTCATTACATCTGACTTAAGATGGCATGAATCATGCCTTAGACATGCCTATTTCTCTCCCCTGACTGTAGAAGGAAGATATTGCATGTCTACATTGCAGACATTCGCTTGAGGTCAGATGGACCACCATCCCTCTGTCCTTCTTTCCCTCTCTGAACTAGGCTAGATTATGGAGGTTTTACAATATGTTATACAACCGTAAGAACATACTCAGTGTACCCAGAGAAAAAGAGGTCAAGAGATTATTGGATGTGCAGCCAGCATACCTTTTTATTGGAAATTTAGAAAGCTCCCTTCTCAAAACTTTCTGACTCTTTCTCTTCAAAAAGTGATGAGAGAGTAAACAAAGAGACAGACTTAAACACCCTTAGATTTCTCTCTAACAAATCTACATGTATTCTCCATTTTTAAATAAAATCATTTTTGACGCAATTTGTGACCTCTGTTCTGTTGATGAGATGAATTTGTGAGACCATGAGCTGACTGAGAGGTATTATTGCAAAAGGAAATAACATATATGTATATAAATGCTGGATTTCTTTTTATATTAAATTATTTAAAATGAAACACTGATTTGATTCTTCTGGGTTGTAAAAATCATCCTGATATTTGAAGATCTTTCTTAATCATTTGATCATATGTCTTTTTTTTTTTTTTTACCAGAAATTATGTGAGCAAAGACAAAAAAACATTTTTGCATCAGGTATATGTTCTTAAAATTGCATTAATCCTTACTTGTCTGATGATATGAGTTATTGTGGACACTGTGGTCATGCTCYGAGACCCTGTATGCCATGAATAATTCTAGCACATAGAGAGGACATTTTAATTGCTCAGTCATAATTCTAACTGTGGAGCAAATGTGAGCTGCTTTTTACTTTTTATGGTTACTATTGTWATTTTTAAAGCAGATTTTTCTGAGAGAAATGACCCAGCAGAACAACTTTAAGCAAAAAGAGAAATACTATCTCTGTAGGTTTTAAAAGTATTAATAATATTGAGCAGATAAGTTGAAGATTTTTTGATTTTCTAAATTTTTTTGTTTTAAAGTTATTGAAGTATCACATAAATAATTTATGCTAAAAAATCACACATTTCTAAAGAGGATTTGTTTGAAATTTTTAAGCCTGAGGGAGAAACTAACATTCTCTATTACAATCTTTGAGGATATTGTATGTTAAAGCAGCTTGGATAAAATTTATTAGAAACTTTCTCATGGTGAGTGGGGTATTCTAGGGAAGAGGCTCAACCTTTTCTTTGCCAAGCTTTACAATTTCTTTAGGTGAGGAAAATGATTTTGATTCTGGTTTGATGTCATAGGAGCTAATATCTCAGAGATAAATGTGCTGAGCTTACTTGGCTAGAGCTTGGGAAAACAGAGGGAAAGACAAGAAGTGACCAGTTGACGAAGTAAGTCAACTGGAAGAAAGGAGAAATTGGCTCTATCTTTTCCCCTGTTACAGCAATGACACAACTCTGGTTAATCTCCCTGGAGCCAGTTGGTTGAGGAGTTTTTCACTGATCTGTGTAAGGCTTGCAAGGTTTAATCCACAGCATTATATATACTGTAGTAAAAGCACTGTAATTCTCCTCCTGAGATCCAGCCTTTGGGAGAAAGAAACTGAAAACTGGCTGCCCCAGACAGTTCAATTGGTCAGTTCTCACTCTCTGACATTGCTTTGTATACAGTCGGACTTCTTTCACCTAATACTGTCTTTTATCACTGCAGAACCAGGAGGTTCATCAAAGGAGGATATCATAGGTTTATTAAATTCAGAAGTACTGCAAGTGTAATACTTTTAATACTTTTAATATATGCATACTTTTAATATATGAAGATTGAAGTATCTCTATTCACTGGAGAGACTTTACACCCCATTCAGGATTTACACAGAGAATCCTTCCTCCCAGTCCCCTGCATTCCCAAGCCTGTTTTTCTACACATGGTGAAGTTGTTTTAGATAGTTATATTGCACACTCACATATGGAGCAAAGACTTTATTTAATGCACAAAACTGAATGAATAGCAAATATCTCCCTCCTGTTATTTCTACATGTCCCAACACAGTGGGGGTGGTATAGTTCAAGTGTGACTGCTGTTTTTTTTTTTTTTTTTTTAATTCTTATCATGTAGCTCAGGAATCTGATGCTACAATGTCTATGTGATCATTTATAATCAGTCTACTCAAGTTTTAAGGTTCCAAACACCACTTCAAACCATTGGAATTAAGTAGACAAACTAACACATAAATAAACTCTAGGACAGGTCTTCTTTCAGGTGCACTAGTTATCAACACACAACAACATGCTGGTTTAAGACTCCAAAGTATAATCCTCAATAACACGGCAGTAAGCAATTAAAGAGCCACTGTATCAAAAAGACAACCAAAAGGTTTGTGCCACTGAAAAAAAAAAATAACATTGGGAAATTTCAGTGCATGGGAATTTTTTTGTGAAAAAATAATTAGACAGAATCAAATTGTTCTGTTTTGAAAATTTTCTAAATGAGTTTCAAATCTTTGTTATCTGTGATTCTGTTACAGAAAGGTAATTCAGGATGTCTAAGTTTCAGGGAATATAGCTTTCTATCTGTAAAACAGCCGGCAAAGTGCACTACTCCACAGAAAGCAGTGGAAAGCACTCATTCTATGGTGTTCTACTAGGCTGAAGGCTGAGAAAGCCTTTGAAGAAACTGTCATGAAACTGAATTAAGCTTCCGGATAAGCTTCAGAACTCTGATTTGAAAGTTTCACCAAAATTGACATATTTTGCAAAATATTTTGCTTGCAACACTTTTTTTTTTTTTTTCTGGTGCTTTAAACATCATAATGAGAAATTATAAATCACCCTGAGAGGATTAGATGCTAGTTTCTAAGACTGTCTGGGCACAATGGTAATAATTACGAGCTTTCCTCTGGTCTGACTGATTTTACTAGCTCAGTTTGCATTCCCCGCTATGCATGTAGGAAACGTTTCACTAGCTAATTATGCTATCTCCTTCCTACCTGTATTTTATAAATAACCAGAAGGTATACATAGAGTCTATATGCACATGGGACTCATTATTAGGTGAACAGCTACAAAAAAGTTACTCATTAAACTCCTATGCTTGACGCTCTTGAATCAATAAATATACAGCAGAGAGGAATAGATTTAAGTAACACAGTAACCTTGGTTTAAGTAACACAGTAATAACCTGCATGAGTATTAGAAATAGTTCATCTTGTTGGGACAACTTACAGACAAAATATATTTTTGATCAATATTTTTAAAGTGTCATTTTGCAATTGTTTTTTTTTTCTTTTTGCAACCCTAAATATCAAAAACAAAGGTGCTTTAACTGAAATTCAAATCTTTGTATTTGCATATGACACTTGTCTTCACTGGAGGTGTAACCTGGCTTCCTTTATCTCTTTTTTCTGGCTACAGACAGGCACTCCCCCCCCCCCCCCCCATGAAATTGTGTACTGGAATGTTAGGTTTTTTCCTCTCTAAAGATCTCCCATTTTAAAACACTCATTCCAATAGCATTTGTAGTTATCAACATAACAGAAGTCTGCTCTGCTGCAACTGATTTTCCTCTTCTTTTGGATTTCTTACACTGTAACACAAATCTCTAGTTTGAATACTGAAATCAAAGTGTTCTAGGGAAAAGGTGAGGAGGAATTAGCTCCATTTGTGGAGAAAATCAAAGATATACTAAAATTCTTTATAATATGGTTAATTTTTTCATATGTCTCAGAATAATACTTGAGCTTTGCACATGTACATTTACTTAAACACACCCACACACACCCACACCCACACCCACACACCTTAATACCTTGCTAGAAAATTGTATTTACAGAATTACATGAAAAAACTGCTGAGGCTAGCAGTTATTTCATACACACCAGTTGTCTTATAGGTGTTTTCTCTCTGATGATATTAGCTTGTAAAGTATATTTAGTTTTTTATCAAATATCTTTGTATTCCAGTGGGCTTATATAGATTCTTTCAAAGCAGATTTTGCAAAACTTGTTTCCATGCAATCCATCTTTAACTCAGACAACACTTAGAGTTTGTGTTTTTCTTTTTTTCTTTTTCCTTCTCTCTGGGCATATGTAATGTCACTATATTCTGTAGCATTTACTTCTTGAAGGTAGACTTGTCATTTATCTCTGGAGATTAAGACATTTCACAGTAGTTGTATGAGACAGCAAAAACAGCCAAACTGATGTTACAGGCCTTTGGATTTTTCTGATTTGATTTGATTTTTTCAGCTCATGGCACAGTTAAAGAAATACCAAGCTTTGCGGATCTTCTGAGGTCTTACAGAACTGCTTGTACCTCTGTGCTGAGTTAGGTCGTGTGCAGCCATCAGTGCAACATTATTCTCCCAGTTCCCTAACACAACGTATCTCGTACTTTGGATTCATTTGCTTGTTCACAGTGGAGTCCCATCTTAAGTGCTGGAATTTTGTGCCTTTCCTTTCTCCTTCCTTTTCCATTTTTTTCTCTTCTCGCTTCTTTTGGATCCTGACCCATTTCAATTTTTTAATTCCTCCAGAGTACTATTAAATATTTTCCTATATAGTAAAGTGTCATGAGCAGTCCTCTGTAACAGTGATTTTCTGTATTTTACACATTTATTTGAAACACACTTGAAAAAGCTCAAGTGCTCCCCATTTTTTATGGAGTGTAAATTATGAGTCAGGTTTTAGTACTCCCTTTCTGTTCTCAAACTGGAAGTGTATTGTGGTCCTGTTTAGCTCTGACAATAGCTATCTGAGTGACTATGCTGTTTGTTGTTTGTTTTCATTCTTTGTGCCCTATGTTTTCACAGATTTTATCTATAAATTGCTGATTGCCCTTCAGTGGTCACACAATCTCATGTAAGCATTCTAAACAGGCTTCAAGCCTACACAGTTATCTCCTTATTTTCTTTACTAAACAATACTACATAGTAATGTAATTACCTTCATCCTGGCCTGCCTTAATAACTGTTATTGCTCAGCAATGTTAAATGTCATGACCATTTACATGTTTCTTGAATTTAATAAAGGAAAATATGTTCTATTTTACTGTCTGGTGTTTAAGCCTTTTAATCATATGATACTCTCCCATTTTTACAAGCCTTTACCACCAAAAATACCGAGAAGTAATCACAGAGTTCTAGATTCTATGTGATTCTAGATTCTATGTTTACTATACCATGTTTTGTACATTATTATTTCCTTAAAGATTGAGAACAGCTCCATCCCTTTGGGATGAGATTGTATTTCATGGAGAACTGCATTATTTAAAATTTGGTTTCCTTCACATTTTGGGGGGAGAAAAAAGAACAATCCAGTTTTCTATTTAAAGGGCAGCTCTGATGCCACTGATCCAGAAACTGACAGTTTTCTTGCACCCTCTAGAAATTATGATACTCAAAATGCTGAGATCACACCCAAGAGGTAAAGCACTCAGGTGGACTTCTGAGGACAAAAGAAACAGCAGAACTGTAAGTCAGGCAGTTGAAAAGTAGGGATTAGATAGATGATCAGGGTTCTGCCAAACTTTCCTTTAACGGACTTTAATCCTCATTTTAAAGTGATTGAACTAACTATGGGTGACCTTGCAGACATGCAAAAGGAATAAGACACCAAATTATGACGCTTTCCTTAACCATCCATGATGGTCCATACAGCACTCCCCCATCAGTCTTGACACATTCCACATCATCATCCATTCACAGGAAAACATACCTGAAATATCATATTTATCTTACATTGTAACACAAAATATTATTTACAGCTTTAGCAATTCAGTGGGGAAAATGCCAAATGATATCTAAAAAAGAACTTGAGGGGAATGCCAAATGTAGAAAAGAGAGTATATGACATGGAGCATTTTATTGTTGTAAAGCTTTGTCCACAAGTACACTACATCTGGAAAAATAAATCTCACTGTTTCTAAACAGCAGCTCTTATTTCATTGTTTACTGCCCAAAGGCTCTCCTAGCACAAGTACCAGGCACACAAAAGGTGAACAAGATACTACCAACCCACTCGGAATAGGTAATTTACAGGTGCTATTTCTCTCTCCATCACTCCTCCTGCCCCACACCCTCTCCCCATCTCAAAACAAAACAAAACAAAACAACAACAATGAAAAACAAAACCACATGACCTTGGGTTTTTTTGTTTGTTTTCAGAAGTAGTGCAGGAAACAAAAGAGAGATCTCAAAATAGGCAGAAGAGGCAAAACAAGATGTATGACAAAGACCATTAGGGAAAAGCATCTGAAAAAAAAGACACAAAACTATACAGAACATACCTGTTTTCCTAACACAAAGCTCACATCTTTGCTATGCTGACAGCCTCTTAGAGAAAATCCCCGTATTAAAAAAAAAAAAAAGTGTTCAGAAACAACGCAGGAGGTGTACGTCATTTACGTAATTAGCACAGTTTGTAACACAGTGGCTTTATAAAAACAGATTTAAAATTTGACTTGGAAAATAATACATTTAATTTTTAAAGAAAAAAAAAGGAAGTACATGAAGCAAAGTTCCTTCCAGAACAACTTTTTCACCTGTGACTGATTCATCACAGGGGATAAAAGACATCAGGGAGCGCAGCCTGGCTTGGTTCTTTCGAGTGCCATCCTTTGCTCTAGTCCTATGGGTACTCTCAGGAGCTTCTGAACTCTGGTAGGGTGCTTATGCCAATAAAGAAACAGTGTAACAAAACTGTATCATGAACTTTCTTACTCTTATGATGTAGTTTTCCCCAGCAAAGGGATAAAACCAGTGCCCAGCAATGCTACATGTACATCAGAAAAGAATTCACCTAAGATAAGGAAATCTTCTGTCAGTCATTTGCAACTAGGTTATGGTTCATTTATAGCAGCTGAGTGGCACAGTGGGATCATAACTATATTTGAGAATGTGGCACAATATATCCCTGAGGTGTTTCCATTACTAAAGTAGCTGATCTACTATATATTTTATGTATTCCATGATCTATTATAGATCTACAAAACAAAAGATGATATGGAATGATATATCTTATATTTATACTGCCTATCTTGTGTACATATATATATGTTTTGATTTTTCAAAACTTTCTGACACATTCTGACACCTCTTCATTGCATTTTTATACAAACTATACCCCTTTAAGTTCACCAGATAGCTATAAATGTCCAGTTTTCTGGAGRTATAGTCATAATCTGTGGAAAATAAGCATGCTCTGACATTATACCAATTATATTTCTGGAAAGATTAGATCACTCTGCCCCCCCCCCCCAGTGGAATGGTGCATATTTATGCTAGTAATTAAGAAGAGCATAATGTTCTTCTTTCATATTTTGCATACAGATTTACAGTAGTGGTTTGACATTTTAAGACACCAGCATACGTGGTAGAAACACTTTTTGTGCACATTATTCTTGGATTATTAATGTTGACTCTAACCTTAACAAACTAACAGAAAAAAAACAATTTACAAAGGGCAGAATAATTATATCAAAGCACCTTTTTTTTCTCCTGAGGCTGATTCCTAGAGTGCTGCTTTATATATGTCTCAGAAAAACACATATAGATATCTGACTTATAGATTCCCAGGCTTGTTCAAAAGCTTTATTGTATTTCATTGAAAATGAAGTACATATTTTTCCATTCATTATGGAGGTATGATAGTGAGTAATACTTTGCAAAACTATCTGTATAGATTTTTTTTTTCTTTAGGTACCTACATAATAGCTGCAAAGAAGTGAAAAGCTTATTTTACAGACATGCACAGCATCTTATGAAATACTTTGGCAATTAAAAAAAATGAAGCTATCATGGTATTACTTTTACTTATTCCTATTTAGAGCTTTGTGTTAGCATTTCCAACAGCTATCTTCCCTAAAGTAGAGATTTGGGCTTAGTCTGGATTTGTGGCATCATAAGGGGAAAAGCTGCCAGAAATGATTTTAATCCATTAAAAGAAGCTTTATAAAATGATAGAATCACAAATCACAGATGCCTTTTGCCAAGTCTCACTTTTTTCTTATAATTAGATCTTAATGTACATTTTCCTTCTGTTTCTTACTAAAACTTGTATTTATTTATTTTTCAGAACTGTTTTGCTCATGACTATTTAAAGCTGCTATTAGATATCAAATTAAGGTAATAAATATTGTAGGAATAACATGCCATTCTAAGAAAGAAAAGGGAAGGGGAGGAATGTTTTTAAAATATAGTTCTAATCTCCTGTAAATTGCTGAGCTCTTCCTGAGAGATGCTGAACATCCTCAGCTGCCCTTGAAGTCAATGGGAGCTGTAAGTGCTCACGACCTTTTTAGAGTCATAGCATTGAGCACCTGGCACTCTTACGCATCCTGTTTGGCTAGGGCTTAAAAGAAGTCAACTCCAAGCATTTGCCTGCAGTATATGCTGTGCTGTGATGTAGAGAGGTCTGACTAAGCTGTAAAAGAGCTAGCCTGAGCACTGGAAGCAGTTTAGCAGGGAGGAATGGGGATCATGATTCCCTGAGGTACCTTTGTGTATGTGCCCCTGTTCACCACTAACTCACCAGCTGATTCTAAAATGCTTCTATTAAAGCCTAAGGAAAACTGMCACTACTTTCAAAGGCCGATGACTGCGCTCGGTAAGATTACTCTAGTGAGGTAGGTAGGTCATTACAGTGAATTTCACAGCTGTGAAGGAGATCAGGGAGGTCTCTCCTTACTGCCCATGGGCCAGCCAAGGCCGTTCACTGAGCCCGCTCCTGCTCGCCCTCGTTCCCAAGTGTCCCCTGAGAGGTGGCTGTTGGACAGATACACTTGTGGGTAGTGACAACCATGGGGAGGAGGGGAGTGAGAAGGCTCTCCTATCGGATGGTAGATATATACCCAGCAACATATTAGGGAGAGGAGAAAAAACAGGAAAAGCCTAAAGGCTGACTGCTAATAGCACAATGATTCTTATGGTGTGCAGTTAAGTCCCCATTTTCTAAAGAAAAAGAAGGTAACCCACACAGAGCATCCTAGATTGTTTTGTCAACAGAGGCTATTTCCAGATGCTTCTTTACAGGAACAATGCCTTTTTTTTTTTGGCACAGACTTGCCTATGCAAAACACCATGTGTGGGGACTACAGTAACCATACTGCTTCCAGGGAGACTTTGACCTATTACACATTAGATCAAACATGGTAAAATTTGTTGTACAGAAGTGCTGAGGCTGTACATATGGCTTTTGCCTGCCAATGATGATCATTGTCTCACCTAGCTACAGATCTTCAGACACAGTCACTATCCAGATTTCTAGACACTGATGCTAAGGTTCACTCACACTCAACAAAAGAAGTGATGTAGGTAGCTACCAAAACAGGAATTAAGAAAAAAAATTAAAAAGCTCAATCATTATGAGAGAGAGGAAAATAAAGAATGGATGGATTATGAAGATTTTTTTTTCTATTTTCTATCTTTAAAATTGTCTTAACAGGCAGAAAAATCAATACCATCTTTTATTAATGCTAATCAGAAGATGACTTAATTCACATAAAGAAGTCAAAAATATTCTCAAACAAATTTTACAGTCAATTTTCTTATGAGAAAACCGAATTTTCATTGTTGCTCTTATTGTTGGAGGAAACAAAACAGAAAGCTTTTATTTTGGGAAAGCAGCTAATTTCAATTAAAAAAAGTCAGACTAATTTTTTGAAAGAAAACCAATAAATGCTTTTTCCCATAGCTCTGTTTCATGGACATGATCTGGAAAATGAGAAATGAAGTGATATTACAACTGATATATCTTACTAGGAAGAGATCCATGATGTCGCGGCCCGCGGGAGTGACGGGAAAGAATCATACGCAKTCACAGAATGCAGATTCAATTCCAACTTTATTCGGCAATTTGCCCATCTTATATATGTTTGTGCAGTCGTACACTTTGCTAGGCCAATCACCATGCAGATTATGTCACAGGTAGCCAATCATGGCACCGATCACGCACGCAGCGGTCAYGCCTTGTACCTTGCTACTTGTTTAGCAAAGCTRTCTTRCCCTTAACCTTGGTTCCCACTGGCTTCTGCTAGCTTATCTGTACTTTCTCAGGATGWATCATTCCCAGCTGCACCAGTGTCCTTGGTGGACTACTTCAAAGCACGTAGCAGTGGCTATAGCCTGAGGCCTAAGGCTTCAGCAAATTTAGCTACTAATGCTAAGCAAGTTGTGCTAAGCAATTAATCCTAAACAGTGTTAGTTCCATACTCTCTCATATAGATTATTGTTCTGAAGCACCGCAAGGGCCCCAACACCATAAGGTACTTCTGGCAACTGGGAAAATTACACTATCACTAAGAGAACTCAGTTCTGTGTTTTTCTTTGTTTGTCATTAGGCACAATAGGAACAAAAAGCTCAGGTAAGAACAATGTCATTCTTCACAATAAAATATTTATCTGCCTCACAAGAAAAAAATGAATAATATGTTAAACTAGAAATGCTTTCCTCTCTGACCTTTCTGTAAGCAGATGCTTTTATATTATTTTAAAGACTATTAATTTGTGATCACTGAGAAAGAGTCCCTCCTCTAAATACTGGATAGGCATCATTTTGTGTAGTACTTATAGTTGCTATGAAAATTATGCATTTATTTTACTGTTCTATTCAATTCTCTTGTATATCCAAGTTTCACAATTTTATATATTTTAAAAATATTCTCAGTTTCGGAAAATTTAAAAGAGAAATGAAACTTAAGTTGTCCACTTTTGCTTTGAGTAACTTAATCAGTTTTTGAGATTATGTAGCAGTTCTGAAATTTTGTAATTACCTTCCTATTCTCCACACAGACATTTTGAACTTTCATTATAGCTTCCTTTAACATGCAATGTGTTTTGACTTTTTGATTTTGTTATCAAACTAGAAAATGATACTCACTGTGCAGTCATATAATATAGAAAGCCTGTGCCTCAGAATCTAACATATACGTAAATATGACTCCTAAAAGGTAAGAAAGAAAGGTGGATTATTAGGATGTCCCCAGCCTGTCACTCACAGAACTAAAAATGTTTGTGCTGACTCCTTATAATTTACAAAGCTGTATCATATATCAATTAATTAGGAAGAATTTCAAACTGCAAGTGTATTTTGTTAAATAATAGGTATGCTAGGGTGGATATGGCTCAGATAACATTCAACAGACAGGGACAAGATTGGTAATGATTCTCCTGGAAAACAAGAGTAAAAGTCCATAGCAAGTAATAAACTCATTGGATATATACTTTTTTTCCTGGCTTTTGATTCTGATGGTTAAAACGACTTTTATTAAACGTATTACCCCTCTTGCCACTGTGTCGGCACAAAGTCAACTTCTTAGGTTTCCACTGATTTTATTGTTCTACATCAAAATATTTTGAATTAAGTATGGGGAAGGAAAAGGCTACTACTAATAAAGGTCACCCTTGGAGCAAAAGCTAGAGCAGAAACTCAAAAAAATATCTAACAGTAAGGTTAGAAATGAGGGTCTAAAATAACATTTCATATGGACTACAAATCAGGTACCCTTGTTTTAAGATGGAGCTTAAAATTATCTGTGCAGGAGTAAATCTGGTATTTCATAAACTTCTAGATGAATGTTCTTGGTGGGAGCAGTTTGTCCTCCAGTATTTAAGACCAGAAATCAAAAAAGCCACATCATTTTTCTAGCACCACTGTGTGATATCTAGAGCTACAACACATTCAGTATTGCTGGCAAAAAATCATGCAACAACAAATGGTTTGAGATCAGGAGGTACTGTGTTTCATAATTTTAATTTTCATGTCAAAAAGCCTTTGAATGATAGCAGTAAAATCAGCTGCTCACTGAGTCACAATAGAAACTATTTGTTGATCTGAATTGAGTTATATTTCATTTTGTATGAGGCTTGACATTTCTTTCTTTATGCTTTTACATTATATGAAGCTTCAAGTTAAATTTTAATTATTTCTAAAATTGATTAATTCAGGTTCCAGTTCATCAAAAACATTCCTTTAAGTTTAAAGTAGAGCTTGAATTCTTGGTACTTTATTCTCCAGCAGCTTCTAGGTGCCTGAACTTTCATACTTGAAAGAAGAGAGGGTGAATAACAATGATATTCTTGTTCTTCTTGTCTTTAAGCAGCTCTTGGTTAACTTGGACAATTCTGGGACACCAGGGTATAATGAACTGAAATGACATCTGAAAAGCACAGTGCCATGCAAGCTCATAAGACTTTCATAAATAGCATAAGCAACTACTGCAGACTTACTCTATATCTAATTAATGAGCTATGCAAGCCTCGAATGACTATCCTTTCACATTTTCTTCCTGTTAGATTTCTAACATGAAATATGAGATTAAAATATATTACACATCTTATTATGGCTGTTTTGCCTGTGGCAAAAGAAAGTAATTACATGCATTTTGGTCAAACTTAACAAGTAAGTAGAAATGAAAGACACTTATTTGTAAAACAAAAAGTTCTTTTCCAAAACTAGGAGGCAATTATGATTGCATTTATTTTTCCTACATCTTTTCTTTAAGTGCAATCAGTGGTAACACCAACAACGGTTTTCATTCAGTTTAAGCCAGTAGAAAGAAACAGAGTATTCTAGCGGTTTAGTCTATAACTTGCTGATTGAATGATCTTAGTTTAATTCTTTACCATGCTACAGGTTCTCTCTGCGACCCTGTGTAAATTATCTAGACTTTTAAGGGTAAGTAAATGCCTAATAATGCAGATATTAGCTTTTAATAACCCCTTTGGGAATAAGATGCATGAGAAAAAAAACTACTCTGACCAGTGACAATTTCCCAAAGATTTTGACATAGAAGAATGTGGTACAGCTCAGCCTTTCTCCCAACCTCTCTGTATGGGACTGCACACGACAAAGTCTATATAATATCCTGCAGGCAATAAAAGCCTATTCTGCCTTCACTCTGAGCTGACTGGAAGATGTGCAGCTRTTTTTGTATTGCATAGTGTTTAAACTCCACCACATAGAAGGACTTACTAGCTTTGGACAAGAAGTACTGCAGCAGTCACTCTTAATGGCTGTTGGAGAGGTTGGTGCATATGGTTAGCTTATGTCCCTTCAGAAAACATTCCTTAAATGTATGATTCACAGTACCACATAATTTCACAGACCAAACACATTTTTTAACAGCCTATACACATCTAGTTATATATATATATGTGTGTGTGTGTGTGTGCGCGTGCATATATGTCACAAAATTCCAAAGCCCATAACCAAGCTACCAACTTTACTAAATGTACACTCTTAAAGTAAGTTCAAAACTGTTCTTTCTTAGACTTACGTCTTTACTAAAATATAGTATAGTTGTTGTAATCTCATTAATTTCAGCAGCAACTCATAATTGTTACATTACACATTTTCAGGCAAAGTGGCAAAGTATTGCCCCTAATCACTCTGTGTTCTGCAGGAAAAGGAATTATCTCTTAATCTGAAGAATATGTTCATTGGAGAGAAGACGGGGAAAAGGACAACTTTATATGACAGCTGGGCAATTTTATTTGATATCAGTGCTGTGTGGTCAACCAGGGCACACTGATTATGATCAGTGTGCTCAACTGATCATAGAGTGGTGAGTGTGCTCAGAACTGAGCACTGATTATGATCACTGCTATATAGTATAAAGTCTTCATGAATTAGTGACTTCTCTGCAGTACTTATTGATTTTTTCTTTGTTTCACCAGCTGGTTTATATCTGTTTCTTCATGCTAGCACATGCTAGCACATGTTCTTCTAAGGTCATTGTTATTACAAACAGGCTACTTCATTGGTAACATCCTGCAATTTAAAAACTCAGCAGAATCAGACCAGGATTCCACAGCTTTTTTCAGAAGCTGTTATAATACTTTCATTCTATTTTCTCAGTTTTTTTGGATGTTTTGGATTGTGATAATAGGACCAGACATCGTAAGTACCTAAGTTTAGACATTTGAGACTGGTGATCTCCAGAAGGTGTTTAATCTATTTTATTATAAATGCTTATTTAAGAATAAGATGAATCTTTCTTTGGAAATGCTTATTCATCTCCAGAGAAAAGAATAACTAATCAACTTGTAAATGTGTAAATTATTACAGGTAGGCATTAACTCCACCTTATATATCTAAACTTAAACTGAACTAAAATTGCTTGAACTCCTGTTCCCTAAATTGCACCTTATTATTAGATATCACTATTATACTAGAGGCGTAGCAATCTTTCAGAAATAGATTTGATATGCATCATCATCTACCTAGATGCAACATTTTCTTCTAAAGCTATCTCAAAAAATGGAAGGTTATCAGTTAAAATGAATAAATAGGAATACAGCATTATTTTGTATCCTTTATTTTTCCTCTTTTCTGTGTTTCAAGGGTTCCTTTGCCTGATAAATAATTCTATCACGTACAAGACATATTGACTACTTCTTAATTATGATGCTTTCAATCATATTTAATATTTTTAATCTTTAAAATTTTTAATCACTGAGAGCTTTTTTTTTCATATTAGGAATAGTTTGCTGTTACTACTTTGCAATAAGTATGTTAGAAATTACTAAAGGTGGCTACCTTCCAGTAATAATTTTAATTATTGTTTGTGTAATTTCATTCTAAGAAGTTCCGGGATTCATAATTTGCATTTCCTCTGTGATCAAACTTTTCAATCTCTCCCTCTGCTCTGTGTGATATACTGTTCAAAATTGATCTGAGTTTTGCTCCCCTAACCTTTTGTCAAATATTCTAGAGAGTATTTGTCAGTGACAAGTACCTCAAAGGTGTGACTTTGAATTCAAATTAAACAGTTTATATAAGAATCGCATTCCAGGTGGTTTCTCAGATCACCTTAAGAAAATGATAATTCATTACTTTTGGTCAGTTTCATTCACCTTGAGTCCTATCAAATATTTTAATCTATCACAGAGTTATAGTGAAAGCTTCCCACGGTTTTGAGTGTAGAGACATGTAAGTTTTACAGAGCCTACAATAATTTTTAATTATACAGGATTGTAAAAAACAGACTTGTATCTTGGAAGGGTTTACAAACAATTTAAATTTTGTGCTTATACCAAATACATAAGCCAAGAATATTTTAATCAGTACTTTCAAGCTTTACATCTCCTTTATTTTTTAAAKTTTTTTCTGCGTACATTGGGTATTCCTGCACAGTTTCCTGTACCACTGGGTAGATCAGACACATACTTTTATACAATGTTCATAATTTCAAGGGTTTATGAATGATTATTCAGAGGTATGACATAATCATGTTGATTTCYCTTCCATATTATATTCTTTCTCCAAACCTGACTATGCTCATTTTTGTTCCTCCATGTTCAGCTCTCTTTTATATGGAATAGTGGGATAATATAACTCTTGGATTTTGTACTCAGAAAATAAGAGGAGCATGACACAGAGAAAGCCCAACATCTGCAAAAGTCTTTTTCAGGATATGCATAGCTGGCAGAAGGCTAACAATCACAGATGGATTTGGCTGACGCCTACAAAGCACTTTTGGATGTTGTCTTCTCCTCTGCTTTGGATTGCAAGGACCTTATTGCAGCCTAGCTTGACTTGAGTGCATTTATGCCATGCTGTTAATTAGCTTTTTTAGAATACAGACATCTGTAGTGCAGACATATTTAAGTGGATTTGCAGATCACTTGCACTTACTCAGCTCAATTAAATCTTACATGATACCAAACAGACCAGATCTGGTCAGGTTTCACTCACAGCCCTCAGAGTATATTTCTTCCAGAACTTATGGGTTCCAGGAGAATGTGTAGACAAGTATATTAGAACACAAACTCAGATGTCCAGCTGAATTCAGCACTGCACTAAAACCAATTGTCATGTCTGCCCATCCATTGCAGTTACGGTAGTCAAATGTGCTCTAAAACACATGGTCTTTTAGAATATCCTAAAAGTAATGAAACAACAGACCTTCATAGAGCCCAACTGGCTAGGCAAAAAATATTGGTCTCCAGCTCTCATTAATTAATCTGAGATATGGAGTGAGGGAAGACATAGAGACAGGGTAGAAGGGATTAAAGCTGGAGTGGTATATCTGAACAGCAGATGTGCCATAGTTAAGTAACAAAGTTTGAATAATAAATAAGCAGATAAATCATCTGCTCTTGGGAGACCCTTATCATGGTAGTCCCTCCTAATGTTAATGTCATCCTATCAAGCCTTATGGAGTCTGATGGAAAATAAGTATTTAGGTTCATGTTTTAGAGGTGATCAGTCCTGTAATGATACAAGATTAACGCATCAAACCACTATTCTTTTAAATTTATATAGATATATATTTATTTAACTTTATGGAAAAATAACAAAAAGAAGTTTTGGCATCATTTAACCACAGAAATAAAATAAACAAAATATATTTTCTGATACTCATTTATATATCAAATGTATACTACCTCTCTCATACTGCTTAGGGAAAAAGGCAAGATTATCATATACAAGCAATATAGCTAACTAAATTAATAGATCATATGTATTACAAACCGAGATACTATTATAAGAATTCCCTCGAGGTATCATACTCAGACAAATCTAAGACCTTTTTCTCTCTCTGTTATATCAAAATACAGTAATTTATTTAATCTTGATGTGGATGACAATCTTGTAGCAGACTGGAAATATCATCTCATGAAAGCATTAGAATATTGTATATAGTAACTTCATCAAGTCTAGAAGCAAAGAAGTGTTTTCTTTTCCCCTCTCTCATCAGCTGCCATATTTAGCACATACATAATAGCACACAGAACACAAGTTTTCTTTTCTTTTAAGTCATGAAAACTACTAAGGGAGTAATAATGCAATTTAGAATTAGATGGACTATTCCACCTCATTTACAATAATCATATTAAAGTATAGCATAAAAACATTTGCAGGCTGATTAGTATGTTTAGGAAAAAAAAAAATCTGTTTCAGTTCATGAAATAGCTTTTAATCTATCAAGCCAAGTCATCTTTTCTCTTTTAAATAATGTAAGCAGCTAGCCAGGTCTGTCAGCTACACATTAAAAATAACTTAACAACCCTCAATATAAGATTCCATGGAAGCAAGGCCTTGGTAATGGCTAGGCATTTGCTGTAATTCAGTTTTCAGCATACTCAGTGATGTCACTTTTCCCATTTGAGTAATGAGCTGAAAATGAGTATTTGCATATATTTCTGAATTCTACACCAGTGCTAAATTAGTGTTTAGATCCATCCGGCATTTTAAATACCTAAAATTGTGCATTAAACTTCATTTTAACATTTTCACACAAACAATACTTTTTATCATCTCAAAATCAGCCAAACAGAGCAGAAAGGGCCCACCCCAGATGAATGCACACAAAAGGAAATGCCTAAGGGACAGCACAATGGGGAAAGCTCTCACCCTTTTCCTGGGAAATCAGCATGCCTGGTTGCCTCTCTGAAGTTCCCATATGCTAATGCATGCAACATGGAGAATAAACAGGAGCAATTAGAGGTCTGAGCGCAGCTGCAGGGTTATAAACTCAATGGGATCATAGAGATGTGGTGGGATAGCTCACATGACTGGAGTGCTGCAGTGGGTGGATACAGGCTCTTTAGGAAGGGCAGGCAGGAAGGTGAGGGAGGGAGTCATCCTGTATGTGTCAGAGCAGCAGGAATGCATGGAGCTCTGCCTGGGGATGGGAGAGGGGCCAGCTCAGGGCTGATGGGTCAGGTTTAGAGAGCAGGCCAATGGAGGCAACATTATGGTGAGTGTCTGCTACAGATCGCCTGATTAGGAAGAAGCAGAAAATGGGGCCTACTCCAGAGAGCTGGGAGAAGCCACRCATTTGCAGGCCTTGGTCTTTATGGGGAACTGTAACCTCTCCGATACCTGCTGGAGGGGAAATGCAGCAGGGCACAAGCAATCCAAGAGGTTTCTAGAGTGCATTGATGATGACCTTCTGACATGAGTCATCATGGAGCCAAAGAAGGGAAGCGCTCTGCTAGATGTCATACTTACAAACCTGAAAGAACTGGTCAGAGACAGGAAGTTTAGGGGCAGCCCCGGCTGCAGCAACCATGTGATGGTGGAGTTCAGGATCCTGCAAGGAGGGAACATGGAAAATAGCAGGATCACAACCCTAGACTTCAGGAGAGCAGACTTTGGTCTGTTCATGGACCTGCTGGGAAGAATCCTGTGGGAGACAGTCCTGAAGAGAAGAGAGGCCCAGGAGAGCTGCCTGATTTTCAAGGATCACCTCCTCCAAGCTGAATGGTCTATCCCAAAGTGCAGAAGTCAAGCAAAGGTGTCGGGAGGCCTGAATGGATGAACAAGGAGCTCCCAAAAAACCTCAAACTATTGAATTCACTTTAGTGAAATTTTGGTGAAATGCGATTGCTGGGTGAAATTTCCTTGATTCTTACGATACTATGGTTATTGATTCCACCCCATGATATAGGTGAAGGCAGGAAAAATCCTTGTTTAGCTGAAGGTACTCTTCCTTATTTCCTATTCAACAAAGTAAATGACTTGTGTAACTTTGCTACCATACAGTTTATTCTAGAAACACTTTTATTTGGGTTGTTTCTGGGTATCTCTGAACCACTTGACTCATAAGTGCTTCAAAGTTGCTAGGACAAAACACCTATCCCACCCACAGCCTGAACTCATATCAAGACAAAACTACCCTTGCACTAGATCCCGCTCCTCATAATATTTTGGTTTCTATAAAAATAAAGCCCAGGCATGTAGAGGTAATAAAAATAACAGGGCCCTAAATTTGATGATGAGGTATCCAGGAACATGAGTCAAGGTTCAAAAAATTAAAAACAAACAAACAAAACTGGCTGCAGTAGTTTCAAACTTTTTTTCCCCTGTCTCAAAGCCTCTGCCTTTGTCCCATATTTGTCTTTTTTTGCCTAGATTTAACCTCAGTGGGATTATTCATGTGTGTATGGACTGTCTGAACCTTTATTTGCTAGGAAATACAAAGACTATCATTTATTTCTTCTGTAATACCTCAAGCACTTTTTACTTGTTATGTAGATTCTTAATGACTTGAACATATCTTATGTACCAAACATTACCTGTATGTTTGTAAGTGCATGGATAATTTTGGTGTGCACTCTCTCTTTCCCTCTCTTTCTCCTCTAGCCATCTACTTGTTGGAGCATGAAAACAGAAGAAAAACTGCACAGACTCTGCGATTGTGAAGTTCTCTTTTCTGCTGGCTACTCAAATTGTGAGCTAAGAAATCAAAATTGTTAAAGAAGCTTTTACTTGCAGGACAGAACAGAAAGTCAATATGAATGGAAGGAACAAAATTATGTTCATTGCAACAAAAAATGAAGGGAAAACCTCAAAAATGCCACTCAGGGTGTAAGGGTCCGGCGGGGGCRACGCCTGGACTCCCGGCAGGAACAGATACACAAACACAAGGCACACTAAGGTCAATGTTGAGCGTTTATTACCTTTGCGTCTGAGCGGGGGTTCCCCAGCGATTTCCCGATCGAGGCAATAAAGGAGCAGGAGAGTCCCTGGCACCGCTGAGCGTCGGTGCATGGCAAGGAATGGCAGGGGAGCACTATACRTGGGTTTTGTGTACTACACACATGCGCAGTGGGCACATTGAGCTCATCGCTAATCTCGAGTCAAAGCCCAGGTGCAGCGCCACACTGGCATAGGCCCAGCTACATGGCTATGGGTCAACATGTCCTGTTGATGCTCCTTTTCCCACGGAACGGTCTGGCTAGCTTCCATCGCCTATCTCCTCGACATTCTTCCGCACTTTCCCATACACTCCACCCCCGCGATAGAAAGCTAGTTACAGGCCATCCCAATCTTCAGAAGGGCGTGGGGTATGAGGGCAAGGAAGTTTACGAAGTAATGAAATCAAAACATAACATAATATAATGCAAAAGATAAACAAGAGTTCTCCTTGTATGAGGTGGCCCGGCCATCCCCTTAGGGAGCCAAACCAATTAGCCAKCCAGGCATCTCCGCCATTCTGCCAGGTATGTTGGATAATGTTCTGTAAGTGGCTGATATCAGTCTCAGTAGATGCTGATTCTTCAGTGATGGTAAAGCAGCACATCCCGGCAAAGTCAGGACATCCATGGTTGTATCACAGTAGGAGATAGTCGATCACTAGATGATTTTGCAGTGTTCCTTGCCGTACTGCTCCCAACTCTTTATTTAAAGAGGCAATGGCTCTAGATGTCCAATTTAAGCCTTGAGCTAAAGCACAGGCAACATGCTCTGTTTACAATTATGCGCCACCACCCCCAGGATCCCAGCTAGGCTTAGCAATAGGCCTAAGGCTTCTGCATGAGAAAATAAACTCACATGGGGGTTACAAGTGGCATCTAGGGTATGTTGCGGGGTCCTTCACTGCTCCATCATAAAGGAAAGGATGCTTAAAGTAACACGGCCTACAGTGCACGGGCCACCTGTGGCGTTGGCTGGCACATGTATATGCTGTAGTGACACACAGAAGGAACCAACCTAAGGGTAGTATAATGTGAGCAGATGCATAAGCAATATTCATAATGTCATTACAAATTAACTGTGTATTGGTTACATACCGCAGAACAGAGGTAGCATTTACAAAGCGAAAGCAAATATATGCTTTAGATATGTTAGCTATACAAAAAGAGTAAGTCCAAGGTGTCATCTTTTGGGAAACAATACCCAAATTATATAAATTCATGGGAGTGACAGAAATACATTTTTTTTTTTTGTATATAACTCWGTAGTACCACGAGTGGAGCTGGTACACCTATGTAACATGTAGTTAAGACATCATCCACTGATCGTCCTCCTGCAATACAGAAAGCAGAGAGGTTAGCTGATCTTTGTGYGAGCCAAATCCATGTATTTACATGGGAAGCTGGATGGTCTTGTAGATTAACGGCATCTGTCGTGGTCAACAAGAGGCAACATCTCAACAGTAGCTTACAGATGCCGGCGTGATAACCTGTTGATGGGAAGATAGAAAGGCATAGTATCACCATCAGGAAGAACTAGAGCAGTGGCTCCTGGACCATCTGCTAGAACAGTGCCAGGCTGCTTTTCCTTTTGAGGAGTTAGTATCCACACACTGGCTAAAGAGTGTGTTGAGGGTGTTTGCTGAACTTGAGGCACTCYGGCACTGTGGATCAGAATTCCTCGCAGTATCGGTGCTCCCTGTGCAATATTCACTGGCGTGGATACGGATACCTGGAAAGATAAATCTTGAGAAGAGGTCAATAAGAGTGGGGCTATTTGGACAGGTRTCAAAGGTGTAAACAGCCATACACACTGTGAAGGGCAGTCAAGTCTTAAATGTAAGCTTATAACCCTTTGTTCAGTAATCGTGAGTTGCTCCGGTGTATAGAATTCTACCTCCCCGGAGGCGAGTATGCAGGGGGCAATCCCCCCCTCCATTTCGGATATCCGAGCAGGAGTTGCTAGAGTCGGTTTGGCTTGTACTCACTCATAGGGAGTAAGCATTCCAACACGCCTGTTGTTAAGCATAAACAGCGCTYGTGGGAGCATGCTCATCCACCCCCTTAAGGTTTGCGTGGTGGTAAGTTTTCAAATTTGTTCTTTTAGCAGGCCATTCATTCTCTCTATTAATCCACTAGCTTGAGGGTGGTATGGTAYATGCAAGACCCAGGTGATCCCCAAGTCCTTTGCCCATTCTTGTACTACATGGCCTGCAAAGTGGGTACCTTGGTCCCTCTGTATTTCTTTTGGTATACCATAAGTATACATGAGCTGCTCTAAGCCCCGTACAGTAGAGGATTGATTCGCATGGGAGGTAGGATATGCATACATAAGGCCTGTGTGTGTGTCTGCAGCAGTCAATATATACTTTCGCCCCTGTGAGGGGGGTAACGGGCCTACATCATCTACCTGCCAGGTCGCAAAGGGTTGTTCGCCTCGCTTGATGCGACCATATGTGCTGGTGAAAGGCACTTTTGCTATCTTCATACAAACGGGACAGTTAGCACAGGCTGTCTTATACCAATGTAGGGCTAACATGGGATGGCCTCGTGATAGATCCCAAGCCTGAGCTGTGATGGGGCCACGATGCCCTGATCGTTCATGCGCTTGCCAAGCTTGCTTTAACTCTGAGGGAG
>NW_020447741.1:0-12763 GCF_003343035.1 Apteryx rowi
AAGTATCTGAAGGGAGGGTGTCAAGAGGATGGGACCAGACTCTTTTCAGTGGTGCCCAGCAACAGGACGCGAGGCAACGGGCACAAACTGAAACACAGACGCTTCCATCTGAACATGAGGAAAAACTTYTTCACTGTGAGGGTGACAGAGCACTGGAACAGGTTGCCCCGAGAGGTTGTGGAGTCTCCTTCTCTGGAGATATTCAAAACGCGCCTGGATGCAATCCTGTGCAATGTGCTCTAGGTGACCCTGCTTGAGGAGGGGGGTTGGACTAGGTGATCGCCAGAAGTCCCTTCCAACCTCAGCGATTCTGTGATTCTGTGAATCCATGGACATAGGATTTCATTAAGGAAAAAATAGAAGGAAAAAAAAGAAACAATCTTCCTTTCTCCTTGCAGATCCCTAAAAATATCATGTGATTGAATTGTGAGCAAATGCTACCAGCTACAGAATCACCTACTTCTTCCCTCAGACCTCCCCCAAAAGCACCACTCCAGGTAATACCTCCACTGGTGTCGACAAATCCAGGCTGAAATGAGTGAGGGTTAATCGTGGTCTAACTCCATAGTAGCAGTCATGCCAAGGACTCTTTGGCCCAATGAACTTACCAATCAACCCCTCTAAAATGTCACTGAACTTGGGTTGAGAATCCTGTTTCTAATTTTAAGAACTGCAGCTTGTGAGTGGGAGGCAGAAGAACCAGATACAAATAAGAAAGAACACATGGGGCAGTATGTTATGTCAGTAACAGAAGAACAAAAACTGTTGGATTAAAAGGTTGTCTTGGTTTAACTCCTGACTCTCAAAACCTATTGTTTCCATAGTTTGTCCACCCCACTGAGGGCAGTCTTCACCTTCCCAACCAGACCAGTTCTGGATATTAATTTATCTCCTAAATTTGAAAATGAAGCTCTTTTTATCAGAAAACAATGAAGCACTATTATAACCTATGAACACTCTCAGATGGGAGCATAGACATAGGATCTAAATGGTGCAGCTGGGACTTCCTTACAGTTGCACTGAATCGCAGATCTACATTTGATGGATGCAGTTCTGCCTTAGACTGATATGATTTCCACACACTTTTCACTAGTAGTATCTGCTCAGCACAGGTTGGGTAAAGACAGTGAGTGAAATTGTGGGCCCCTAATTCACTCAGTCTGGCACCAGTCACAGCTATGAATCTGCAGCCACATTGATCAAACATGGACCAGAGCATTGGTGAGACCCCCATGCTACCAAGCCATTTCTGGGATTGGAAGTAGTATAGCTTCATGATAATATAGCTTTATTGCTGCCAGCACCCAAATGGTATGACTGCACTGTGCAGGACTAGGTCTTGTGATATACTAAGTTCTTGGAGCAAGCTAAGGGCTGTTAAAGTGATGCTACTTTGCCTTGCATCACTGATCATTTGGGTAACCAAACATGGTTAAACAAACCAGTTCCTTTTAAGGTTATTGGTGTTTTTGGCTGAATACTTTCGTTTCAGTGCTGCAATTAAATCTGGAAATTTCTACTGGAGTCACTGAGTAAATCCAACAGCTGCATATCAGCTTCAGTTGCATAAGCAGAAACACTGACACTGGTGGGAAAAAAAGAAAATGCCTACAAATTCACGAATGCGTGCACATACATACACACAGCCTTTGCAGAGAGCCGAAGTACTAGACTATGACTAACAGTAACAGATCAGTCACATAAATAATAGCTAAAGCAACAATTCTGTCAGCTACTGGGAGAATCAATTCCTGGCCCTTTGACTGGGATGTATCAAATGCAACATTACAAAACCCCAGACCTACGCTATGCACTCCTAGCTTCTTCCACATTTTTCCTAGAAACTCACATGCATAGAAAGTTGATACTGCTTGTTTTTGCAGTAGCCATTGCTCTGGGGTTGAGGATGTTTCACGGGTAATTGGCAGGCTGGGAAGGATGGGGACATGCCTGGGCTCTCTGGAGGGCAGTGCTGGAGGCAGCTTGATGCAGCTGTGTAGAAATGGGTGTTAAAACTGCCTCCAGCCAGTTCTGCTCCCTGACACCCCCTGCCCCGCAGACCTCCTACCCATGCTCAGTCTGCCAGACCACCCTCCTGCCTTGCACCACTCTTGGTGGCGGGGTGGGAATTATCAATTCAGCAGCACAACCTTAGCTATTTCTACCCATACTCCTTCCTTTCCTTGCTCCCATTCGCTCTTTGCCTTCCTGATTAAAGGCAGTTGCTATTACAAAAATCAGTACTTTTACTTGCTGCCCAAAAGAGCTTAATTAATAGGAGATGGATAATTTCCGTATTTTCCTCAGGCCGGAAATATTCTGATTTGGGATCCAGAAAGTCTGAGGCCTTCAGGGTTTTCCAGAATTGCTGAATGGCAAAATTAGCATCCCCCAAGCCTGTTTTACAAACAGTAATTCTGTAGATAACTGGTCAAGACACATCTATTGTTTTCCTATTTTAGATTTTTTTACTTTTTTTTTCTGAACTCAAAGGGCAGAAAATAAACTGTTATAGGAGACTCAAAATTGAACTTCTCAGGTGGCCCTGGAACCATTTCTCTCTCATTTCACCTGTCAAAAGCTATCCTATATGGTGTAGTTATAGCTAAAATAGAGGAAGAAGATATTATTCCTAGCGATAGATGTCAAGGGCAAAAATGCACCCTGCAGTCTCCTAATGAGCCACAGAGAAAATGATCAGCTGGACAGAGCAGTGCACTTTTAAATAGATAGCCTGCTTGCTACACGTTGCACACTACACTTAAATGAAAAAGAAAAAAAAAAAAAAAAGCAGTTTTCCCCTTTCTTCTAAGGAGTAAAATGGTAGAATTTCATGGGACTTTACTTATTCTCAGTAGAGCTCAAGAACCACACAGACAATAACCCAAGATGAAGGTTTATGAAATCTATTAGCAATGATACTGTTTAGATAAGAAATTATTCATTACTAGTCCAAMCTGTTGAGTAATGAAGATATAGGATAAAACACTCATTGCAGGTCTAAGTACCACCCCACTCTTCATGCACATCCACAAAGCCTGCTTGAAATTATTTTTAACAGTTAAAGAAGTGTCGATCCAAAACTGTGCTATCTAATCAGGATAATAACATTTTACAGAAACTTTGAACTTACACATTAGGCACAATGGGATTTATATGATGTAACACACGAGGATCTTAGCCTAGAGATCCTTTGGTACTGGCACTGCATTGAGAACTAACGAGTTCCTTCAAAATCAAGCAGCGTAATTTTTTCTTTGTTTATTTCCATATTTATTACAGCATTTGCCTTAGGCTTATAAGATTATAACTAGAAATGTATTGTGGCAAGGACCTCAAAATCTATTTCTTAGCCCACCCTAAAAGTGAAGCAGCTTCATCAAATGTCAGGACTCTCGGCGCCCAGAACACCAGGAGCAGAAACCAATCAGTCAAACACACAGGAGCATAAGCAGTACCTTGATTATCATAACTTAACTTAAGATGACAAATGAAAACCATCTTTCTCTTCTAGTTGCACAACAATTTGTGTTTGATTATTAGAACTGATGCAATCAAAGAGGAAAATACATTTTTATGGACTGTCACCTCCACCTTCTAGAAAGACCTTAACCACTCCTAGGCCTTCTGAATTCTAATGCCTAGTATTTGTTACAATTTCTTTTAGTTTACGTCTTGTGAATTCTCACCTTTCAAGGGGAGCAAAAGCCTTAAACAACTGTTTGATCTGAATGAACTTACTAGTATGAACAATATGAAAAAACAGGTACTAGTACTTACTGCTACATCTGTTTGCATTCAGCATTTACTCTCACAAAGCCCTGGACCTTTTTAAGGCAGAAGGAATAACTGGACAAGACGCCAGGTCTCTTTCTCTATTAAACTGTATTGATATGAACCTCATTTTTGCAGAGGCTTAAACTCACTCCAAAGGAAGAAGTTACAACCCAACATACAGATAATATCTCTATTGAATACTAAAAAAAATCACACACAAAAGGAATAAAAAATTTTGTTACCAAGTGTCATTTCTAAACTTTTTAATAGGTCTTTCTCGAAGACCAGAGAGGTAATAGCAGCTGTGCTGGAAATGTTCTCATTTGGCTAACTCAGAGGCCAGCATGACTTAAATCTGCCTTATGGTGTTCTTCAGTGTCACCCGCTCTTGCTAAGGTACATCTGGATGTGCCTCTGTTCAGATCAGGGACTGGATGGTCCTCTAGTAGGGAGCATTTATTGTGGTGGTTTTGGAGGTGTGTGGATGAGCTCAGAAGTTATTGCGCTGGTAGAGGCTCATTCTGTTCAGTACGTGCTGGGCCACAGATATCTTCCCCCTGCAGAGTGCAATGAAGTGAGTGAGGTTGTCTGAAGGCTAAGACAAAGTATCCTGCAAAACTTTATTTCAGAGTATGATCTTTTTTCTAGCACAGGCTAGAAATTTAATGACTTCTCAGTTAGATTCCAGTACAAAGGGAGGAAGGACGTGTGTGACAGCCAAAATTGGGCAGTCAGGCAGAAATGACATTTGCCATAAGTTTTGTTTTGTGGTGTATTCTAACCAGAGTGATGCTGAACTAYTATTGTATTAATAGATCACAATACATTGAGCAAATCTCTGTCTTCTCTCTAATGAGAGGAAATAAATATAGGCAATTCAACCAGCTTTTTACAGTATAGTGTCAGTTACAATAGATAATTACTTAGTCATATGGGAGAAGCATTTGCATCTGAGGGAACAAGAAAAAAAATCATTTCCAAATTACAAGAAAGGTGAGAATTTTAAAAGAATGAGGATACCTACCACACTGTATTTACCACTGCGAAGTCTTGCTCCTGAGTCACTGCTTCATTCACTCTCTCCACCTCCACTTAAAAAGTTTCTTCTGACAAAACTGTATCATCCAGGATCCAAACTGATTTGAGACACACTTACTGCATTCAATCTGTTAAAAGTAATTACATGACATCATAGGAAAACAAATCAGCCAAAGTTTAATGCCTCTCCAAGGCAGCTGACAAGATTGGCTCATGTCTTACATAACAAGAACACACAAAATGACATCGGCAGCAAAGCTACCTAGATGCGTCTACATAAGTTTAAAAGGCATGTTCACTGTTGTTATATTCATCCGCTCCTCTAAAAGGAAGTCCATTTCTGGAAAGTATAAAATATAAAACCATCCATCAGGTAAGGCCACATTAGTGCAATTGAATGATGTGAAGAATGTTTTAACTCGACATCACTAACTCTGGACCAGCAATTGTAGCAGAGATGAAGACTTGGTTGTGGCCAAGGCTTATACAGTCCAGACAAAACAACAGAAGATGAGCAGAACAAAAGCTGAAGTACTAAGAGTTTAAGCAACTTGCCTAGGATTACAGGATTGATCTGAACAGAACTAGAAACTGAACTAGCAATTGCTTTTCAACAAAAAAGCATCTTTGCTGCAAAAAGCATCTTTGATTCACTTTTAATATGCTACTGAATTCAGTCTGCAATTGACAGGAGGTTTAGATGTCATCAAAACCTGATAGAAATATTCAGAAATGTCAGAAAATTGAGTATAAGAGTATTTCTCTAATTTGCTTTATTTTCTGGAAATTTTGCTTTTCCTATACACCAAAAAGTTGGTTTATTTTTGGGGCTAGCTGACACAAATCAATCGATTACTACAGAATCAAGTTCCACTGAGATGCAAGCAAATACTCTAACTCTCTGCTCACAGTGTATCTATGACTCTAATAATATCAGTAAAGAAGTCCACAAGGGATGATGAATTAAGATGTGCATAAACCCCCAGGAGATTTTAGCGAGAATTTGCCACAATAAACATGAACATTACTTTACTGCCTCTGCTTCATGCAGAGCTATTCTTCAGATACAGTAAATGTGTCCACACAGAAAGTTAATGAGGTCTAGAAAATATACTGCAAACTCAAGCCTCTTTTTTCTTGGTAGAGAATTTACTCTGTAGACAAACCCTTGAATCTAACTTCCATAATTTTGGCAGTTTTAAGAATGAAAGCTTAACTCGAGGATCCTGGTTTTCTCAGTATATAAAGAAGCTTTTAGTGCTACACATAGCAAGGGCATAATGGTTTTTCAAAGGATTCAAAAATCAAAAGGAAGAAAACCTACACCCACTTTTTAAAGATAAAACATTCTTTAAACCATAATACTCCAATAGTCCTATTATAAAGTATTTTTGTTATATGATCACAAGAATCATTGAATAAGCAACGTGGTTCTAGAGAAGCAAATGTGCATCTAGAAATTTGAAAATATAATTAAAAGCAGTATTAGTCTTACTAATTTCTTACTTACTAATTTCTTCTTACTTAGATTTCTTTAGCATAAATGAAAAAGTTTTTTTCATTCCTCTACAATTCTCTAAAAGGAAATCCCCTCCATCCATAAAAGTAACTCTCAGAAGTGAGCTATTAATATTCCTGTGGAATACATCATATTAAAAATATGTGCACATAATGGCTTCTGCTTATAAACCATATCAGAGAAGGATAATTCTGTCAAAGTAACATATAGGTAAAAATAAGATTACTAGATCAAATTCACCAACACCTGACTGCAGCTGTGAGTGTTTGATTGAAATAATTACAGTACAACAGTGTTCAGGGTGTTCAGTTTTGGAAGGGCTCCGACTTCAAATGCCCAGAACTGGTCTTATTTTCAAAGGGTGGTTACTCAAGGCTTTCCTTTGGGTTCTCTGGCTATATTTAGACTAACTAATAATAGGTTAGGCATTGTCCTCTGGTCCTGAAACCAAACGGCATAGTGAGTTTTGCACTGACTAGTCTCTTCTAAATTTTCTACCACTCCCAAATGAAACTGTGTAACTCCTAAAATAGAGGGACTATGTCCAAGCTGCCTGTCATGCATAGCTGCTGGCCCGTGCTGTTATCCAAACCAGGCATCACCTAGGCGACTGCTAACCAGCCTCTAGTTGTCATAAGCTGAAAAAGTGCAGGGAAGCAAGGTCATAATTAAACAGTGTGAACTGGCAAATGCCAAAGTCTGTAGATTGACCCTATTTTATTTACTAGTACAGGTGAAGCATTCATATCTATAGCACACCTCTGAGGTGACAAGACTGTTCAAAGAAAAGGCAACAAAATTTTTTATTAGAATAAATACATCATCATGTTTAATTTTTCAGATGCCTAAAAGTGCGTGCACATATATTCAGTCTTTGCAGGCATTACACCAACCTTTGAACAAAGGGGAGATCTGAAAAACTCAGCTACAGAGACAAAAGCAGAGAAAAAGAAGCAACTGAAAGATGTTCTTTTCAGTAGAAATAATTAAACAGTTTCATTTTTATTGTTGCCAAATGTATCAGCTCCAATAAAACACTGTCATCATATTAACCTTGATCAGCTTTCCTAAATTCTTCCCTGTCTGGGAGTAGAGCAAAATTAAGAGCTTCTGCAGTGCTGAGCAGGGAGGCATCGGGGCAGCCAACACCAAACACTTCACACAAAGCCCAAGGTGGAGTCCAGGCTGCCCTCAGACTTTCAGCTAAAAGGGCAGAGTCTGCCGAGCCTTACAGATATGTTCCTATGGAAGTAGTAGTTGGGCGGTAGGCAGTATTTGTGGCACTGCAAAATTAATATCGTACACAGTAACTCTGAATCTAGAAAGTCAAGATGAAATCTTGCAATTATCCAATGCTACAGGAGGGAAACATGGAGACAAAATAGACAGTGAAGAATGCTGATAGATGTAAGGGAAAGACAGAACAAATAGTGACTAATTAACATATTTATTAAAAATGAAAATGTTTTTTGGTCATTATTCCTTCGACCTCCACTGGAACAGGCAAATGCCTGGAAATAATTAAAAACAAGAAAAAGCAATATAGTAAACCACATGCAGAACATAAACATTGCAACTACTAGGAAAACACTGGGTCTGGAAGAACAGAAAAGGGTAAAGTTATATATGATAACTGTATATGTATATGCACACATACATACATACACATACAAACACACACACACACACACTCAGCAACTATGAACACAGCAATTAGCACCTGCAGGTCATGTAAGATAAGTCTGTATCCCAAACTGCTCTAATCAGACACAAAATTAACATGAACACCCTGTATCTATTTTCTCTGTGCATACGTATTCCTTTGCTGTAACTATCAAGTTTACTTATTTATTTGCTGCAAAAATTTATTGCAATTTCAGTTTTGCGAAAGCAGATTGCGAAGTGGTGCAAAGAGTAATCCTTAGCTGAGTCAGATAGGTGCTAGCCTGTACTGTGGTTTCAGCTGTATGAAATTTCCCCATTGTTTATTGTTATTTACAATTATTGTAAATTATGTTATTAATTTTATATAAAATAAGTCCCAGGGATTTTATCCAACCTTTTTTTTAACTATTGTACAAATTATTTCCCAGTGAGGATTATTAAAGCATATACTATCAGACCGCAATCCTATAGATGCTAATAATCTTCTCCATTTGAGTAATCCAGGGAAACCATTGCAATGACATACCTGGGTAAGTACTTTCAGGACTAAGCTTTAACATCTTTCTTCCCTGGTTCAGATAATCCCAACTGAACAGATAACTTGTATCTTCAGGTATCATAACACAGGAACGCCAATACTAATCTCTCTCTCTTTTATTTATTTTTTTTTATTTTTGCTAACTGTAGGTCCATCTCCCTCAGAAGCAGAGGTATCAGGTTTTCAAACCACAGATAAAGGCATTGAGCAATAAGGTCTCCTTCGTTTCACGTTCCTGAATTAATTCCAATCCAGAAACAAAATGAATAGTCTCTTCTAGCATATTAGGTTTGCCTTGCTGTAATAGGACACAGAAGTCCCCAGTACCCACACCAAAGCTTCAGTTAAAAAAAAAMCAAAAACTTACCTTAATTTTGATTTGGGATAAACATTGGGCGGTGCTTGTTTTAAATTATACTCATTCATATTACCATCTTTAATTAATTATGCAATTATTTGTCACAAGATCAATTATCTGGATTGATATTACATGGAATTTCAAACACAGTTCCTCAGGCAAGTAGCACAGGGCACAGACAGGAGCAAAGGCCACTGTGATATCAAAGGAGAGTGAATGGGCAAGCACAGGTCATGAAATTGAGTTCATATACTTTATGAGGGATACATTTTCAGCCTGAAGCCTGCTTTTCATTTAATCTCAGACTTTCAGACCTGTGGTATAGTTAAAGCATTTATTTGTTTTCTTGTTTCCGGCAAGAGAGAGAATCACTAAGATTAAAGAAGATGAACAAAATATTAAAGAACAAACCGCTGAAGGGTACAACACTGAGCACTTATTGTCTAAAGAAAGAAGCAGAGATTTGAGTCTATCAGATAGGCCAGTACCATAGGCACTTTGCACAGGCACAGATTGCCCAGCGAGGTCAAGAGGTTGCAACTCCCACATTAGTGAGGGAGCATGTTTCATGTCTCATGATGGGCTGCGGAAGGGGAGAGGGGCAGACATACAAACCCTGAAAGCTCCTCTTTCTCCCCCTCCACCATTACAGCAGGATCTATTTTCTGCCTCTTCGCGAGGATCTTATTTTCCTGCACATCCCTATATTTTTTGTTGAATAAGCAGCTTGCTACTACTAGCACACATGCAATTCAAGAGACAGGGAAACTGGTGGTTTCAGTTATTAATACTGTTCAGTTTCCCAATGCTTTTTTTCTTAATTTTTTTTCCTCAAAACTATGCAAGCAGCATTACTAGATTTTGGGGTCAAAGTGTTCTTCATAAGGACACCAAATACCGCATGAGATTTATGTGGAGTTTTAGTAACAATAGCAGAAAGAAATTAAGAAGCCAGCCCTTGTCCAGAGCAGCAAGCAGACCCTGCTCTCGGCAGCCTGCGGAGAGAGCGAGCGCGGTTTCTCACCTGCATTCATCAGCGGACTCCAGACAACGCTCTGAATTCCTGCTGCCTGCAATGGCTCCCAAAGGGCCGCTTCTGTAGCCGAGGATTGCTGATGCATTTGCTGTTCCCGCCGTCGCCCCCGCAAACTGAGGCCCCAGAGACTCCCATTACAAAGGCTGCAAGCAAAGGGAAATACACAGCCGGCATAATCTGCATCAGGGAAACCCTCACTGCCCGTTCAGCCCACAGAAGTAGCTTTGCACCATTGTCACGGCACAACACCCACTGTCTTTCTGAATCTAAATGTGAATTTTCTATAGCATGTTCTAGAATTCAGGTCTTTCCCTCATTTCTGACATGTCCAGAAATCATAAAGCCAGGTTAAAAATGCCACTCAAATGAATTTTAGAATATGTAGCTACTTGATAAGTGCTCTGAACACACCTAAGAGTAGGTTTCCACAGAACACAAGCCATTTCCAACCACATGCAAACATTAGGTGGGTAGGGGTAGAGTTTCCAGAAGTGGGCTGCTGCACACTGAGCGCCGGGTGCAGGAGCCAGTGCATGGACCCCGGCCTGCCCATCTTGAGCTAGGATCAATTCACAGTCTAGCAGCAGCTTTGCAATTGCCACATAGCATTAAAACTGACAAGCCGTCAACGGAGATAATGAGCTGGGTCACCACACGGTATAGACACGGATAAGTTTTCCCAGTTCCTGAGGAAGCCCAAGAGCCCAGCACAATGCTCCACTGTAAGTTACAGAACTGAAGATCTGCAAAGACGCATGAGATCCCCAGCGCTTATGTCACTCTTGAAAAAACAGATTTTGACTCCCAGGTCATTTAGGTGCCTTCGAAACTGTCACACTGATTTCACATAAATGATTAAATAGCAATAGTTGCATATTAATACCTGTATTAAAAAGAGATATATTTTTTAAGTGTCACTAGATATTTTTAACATGTCCTCAAAGCTTACGGAAAAAGCTGTACCAAGTACCATTTCTGTTTTGATATTTTCTGCTACCATTCACATCACAAGGATGGCATGCTTTTGATGAATTTTCTCCAAAGGATTACCTCCCAGTAAGAGTCCTTCTGTGAAAGAGCTCAAATTGTGGGTGTGAATGAAAATGAAGACTATAATCTGCCACTCATTCTGTTATACAACATCTTCTTGACTCTGATTTACCCTATTTGCGAAGTTGCTACGTTTGGTGTCTTACACAGCCTACACTCAGTTCCTCAGGCTCAATTCAGAACATCCACTTCATGTAGCAATTAGTGTCATTTTATTATTATTATTATGAATGGCACAAAATCTAGTTTGCAGCAGGAAGCAAAGTAATTTCAGGGAGAAAGAACAGAGATGGGAGACAGGAAGAATCAGCTTACTAGTATTTTTAAAGCCAACCAGAGTTGTTGTTTTCTGCAGTACCAGCATACATGAATCCTCCAGCACCTGTTCTTTTTGCTAAAAAACAGCTTTAAAGACAGTATTAAAATGAAGCACTAGAACACAGCATTAAAAAGGCTCCAAAGTAAACCCCACCTTCTTCCTACACAGGAGGCCAAACAATTCTGCATCTAGCAACTCCAAGGGTAGATTTTAGCAGTTAAATACTGCAGGTGTCCTTAGGCAGAATATGGCCCTAAGGGTTCCCTCTTTATTTTCCCTCRGAGATGATGCTGAGCAGCAGAAAGGGGTGTTAATTACAGCAGTCTGTTGACAGTTTATTTTAAGGAACAGTTACTTCACAACCATTCAACAGTTTTTTTATATTATAATCATGATTACATCAGTTAGTTTGCAATCACTGTAAAAAATGCTTCATATCCTTAACTCATGTAATTTTATCTGTGGTTCTAAAACTACTGCTATTACCACTACTACTACTACTACTACTAATAATAATAATAATAATAATAATAACAGAAATAGAAATAGCTTCCCCCTCAGCTTTTTCCTTATACCAGTGTTAACTGGGGACATTTCAGATTAAGAAAATTGTTTATCTAGTATCCTCACTTCTTACCCATTACCAGAGTGTCTGACTGTCTAAATGTCTTTAACATATTTATTCTTGCATGCTGTTGACGAGTTGTGTCGTCAGGTAAGGGAGTTACAGGAGGAAGTCAGTAGGCTGCCCAGCATCCGGGAAGATGAGCAAGAGATAGACAGGGTATTCTCAGAAACTGTGCAGCTTCGGGAGTCCCAGCCCCCTGCAGCAGTGGAGTTGCCAGAGGGCTCTGTKCCGTGTGAAACGGTACATCATGACATCGTAGAAGAAGACTGGAAACTGGTCACTGCTCGTGGGAGGAGAAAGGCTCCTACTCCTCCYRAAGACCTGAAGCTGAAGAACAGGTTTGGTGCCCTCCAGGATGAGGAGGAGATGGGCATGGCTGCAAGGGAAGTACCTGGGACAACAGACCCTGTGCCCTGCCGGAATGCCCGGAAAAAGCGGCGGGTGATTGTTGTGGGGGACTCCCTGCTGCAGGGGATGGAGGCATCTATCTGCCGACCTGACCTCATGTCTAGGGAGGTTTGTGGCCTGCCAGGGGCTCGCGTGAGAGATGTCATGCAAAGACTGCCAAGGCTTGTCCACACTTCGGACTATTACCCACTGCTGCTCTTCCATGTGGGCGCTAATGACACCAAGGACAAACTGGAGACCATCAAGCAGGATTTCAGAGCTCTGGGGATGGTGGTCAAGGGTCTGGGAGCCCAGGTCATCTTCTCCTCAATCCTGCCAGTGAGGGGGATGGATGAGAGGAGGAGGAGACAGACTTTCCAGGTTAACGACTGGCTGCACCGCTGGTGTTGGCAACAGGGTTTTGGTTTCTACGACCATGGGACCCTGT
>NW_020447741.1:15878-34646 GCF_003343035.1 Apteryx rowi
CAATGTGTACAAGTATCTGAAGGGAGGGTGTCAAGAGGATGGGACCAGACTCTTTTCAGTGGTGCCCAGCGACAGGAYGCGAGGCAACGGGCACAAACTGAAACACAGACAGTTCCATCTGAACATGAGGAAAAACTTCTTCACTGTGAGGGTGACRGAGCACTGGCACAGGTTGCCCAGAGAGGTTGTGGAGTCTCCTTCTCTGGAGATATTCAAAACCCGCCTGGACGCAATCCTGTGCAACATGCTCTAAGTGACACTGCCTGAGCAGGGGGGTTGGACTAGATGATCTCCAGAGGTCCCTTCCAACCTCAGCGATTCTGTGATTCTGTGATTCTGTGATTCTTGCAACCTTTTCGTAGGAAATATCTCTAGCCTCTATTATTAGAGATGTGGAACTTCTGCACATGAAGACAACAGGCATTCCTAGACCACATCATGGACTAGGATGCAGACAATTCAGAATTAGCACATCCAAACTTATTTTGGAAATGGAAAGAGGCTGTTAATGACTGGTGAGGTCTCTCTTTCTCTCTGGATGCCCAGTATGTTGCTGAGCAGTGCCAGATTTTTGGTGCCATGTTATCTTGGCTGGTTTGGGCAATGTACTTCATGATCCACTTGATTGTGGGTCAACTGAAGTTCAAGTTCCTAAATCCTGAAACTGGGAGAGCAGAGGGACACATTGTCCAAGTGCTACCAGACTTGCAAAGGCATCTTGACTGCACAGGACAAGAGAACTTCAGCTCTGGAAAAGAAATTCCAAGCCCAGACAGTCACATCTTGGCAAAACAAGAAGTGCACAGATCTGCATCAGATGAACATGCTGCTTGTCCCATTTCCTTTCCTTGAGTTTTAGTCTGTTCCTCCTCACTGCCTCTCCCTTTCTCTTCACTGTCCGCTCTTACCTGCTTTTGTTCTCTTTACTATGTGCAAGTTCGGTGCCCAGTAGGTTCCCTACCTTAAAGGATATGTTCCTTTTTCTCCCACAGCTGTTCTTCACATTTCTTTCTCTGTTCTTCCTTTCGTCCTGGGGGTTTCCACTTCTCCAATCTCAGACTTTTTAGACAACCCACAAAGGAACATTCCTCTGAACCTATCCACTCTCCAGAAAAACAGTGCTCTGCCAAGGCCGGGTTATTCTGTATGAATGACCTCCAGCACAGGAACACAAGCCTAAAGTATAAGCATGACTTGGTCATGCAAAAACCGACCTCAACAGGACTTGAGAGATACTTGACCAGTCTTTGCTACCTAACACTGGGTGTCAGGGCAACACTCAGAGTCCATAGAGCTGATCAGAAATCACACAGCTCTACATAGATGGCATTCCTGGTCTGTCAGCTTTCTGCTCTGGCATCTGTTTGATATCACTCCTGTTTCTGCAGCTCTCCAGAAGTGAGGCTGAGGGCAGTGCCTGCCCTTTTAAAAGTCATATTAACAAGAATGATGTCTATCATCCTAGAATTTATGCTTTAGAGTATGATACATATAAACACCATTGCTGTCATTCTCCCAAAACTTGATCCCTTTCCCTTCTGACTCATAAAATAAAATAATCCTTGTAAACAGAAAACGTAATCTTATAAAACAATCCTTTCAGCAGAGCCCTGTGACAGAACAACCTYTTGTGGACTTAAGCATATCCAAGAACGAACAGCTCTCAATGTCTGTCAGAAGCTAATCTGGCTGGCTGCCCTGTTGCTCTACACAAAATTTTGCCTCTTCCTTTTGCTAAGGCCAGTTCTGTAATACCAGATTCTGCCAGCCCAGGAACATCAGCTCAGGGTGCAAGTCCCTGAACTTTGAACTGCCCTGGTTAACATTACCCTGCAGGTAAAATAACTGGTATGGAAAAAGTTATGCCAAGAAAAGAAAATCCATCTCAGCCTGTACTGTCTTTCACTGAAGTGGTAAAACTATATGACCGAACAGCACCAGCCATAAGTAGATTCTCTGTCTGCACAAAGGCACTTTTTGGACACAGATATGATGGATTTCACACAGCAGAAAAAGCAGCATAAGCATTACAGCATAAGCAAAGTCTTCATATTAGTACAGCAATGCTCATGAGACAATAATCCTGCTTGGGTCATATGTACCAGAATACACAAACACATAGGAAAAAACGTATCTTTACTACAAAGGTTTTACCATCTAAGATCTCAGTGTTACAGCCTAATTTATTCACAAACATTCAAGATTTCCTTTAGTGAAGAACATTGGATTTTTCTCTGCTAAGAAGGTGAACTGGTCCCAGATAATACAGCGAAAGTACATACTATTAATAACAACACATTTTTGTGCTTACACCTGGGATTTCATCTTTTAAGCACCTTGCCTTGCATGAAAACAGAGCATTCAGAAGTAGCCGCCATTCGTTCACCAACAGACTGTATACGGTACTTGAGAGYGTCATGTCGTTGCTATAGGGAACTATAAGGAATTCTCTCCTAGGAGTAGGGAGTGTTTTTGTGAACAAAAAAATGGAGACAAAACAGCATGTAACTTCATCACATTGGAGACTTAGCAATGACAGGAGTAGCAAGATCAAACAGAGCATCTTATTTAATTCTCCCATTCTTTTTCCCTGTACCCCAGGTATACTGCAGTTCCTAAGACATCTGGGAGGTTGTGAATCAACGCAGATAATCTCATCCTTTGCATGTGTAGACACGTTCTCAGTAACAGAGTGGGGAATCAGTGCAAATGAATCCATTGATCCCTTTCACAATTCAGCCACAAACCAATTTAGCGCAAGATTTATGTGATGTCAAGAGCAGCGGTTGTAGCTTGAGCAGTGATATAATTAAGGATGTTTTAAGTGTTTGGGGGGGAAAATGAAAGAGTAGTGTTTCTCTTAACAAACAGTAAAAAGGCACCGATGGAGCAATAATGCTTTTATTGTCTGCATAGTTCTAGTGACCTGACTGTTTTAGCCATAAAAGGTCTTTAAGCTCTAATAGTTTACAATAAAACCAATTATTACTGCAATGGCCCGTGTCATCATTAGAAACGGACAAAGAGTTCTTTCTCCCTTTAAAATTGGCCACAGACAAACATCCTGCACACATGATACAGTATGGAATCTGTAGCATTAAATAGGCCAAAAAGTAAAGAAAATTCAAGCCAGCCATATTGTAAGAAGATGTGGCATCTTGTGCAAAAGCAACCACTTTCTAAGCAACCCAGCAGACAGCCTGCCATCAGCAGGAGGTGACACCCTGGCAAAAAGTTATGACATAAAAGGAAACAGAAAGCTAATGAGTGTATAATGATTTATCCATGCAGGCGCACTTTTACTTGCCCCCTCACTTAGCTCTGTAGAAATGATAACTTCAGAAATACTCTGTATTCTTGAGAATTATTGTGTGAAAACACTTTCACTGCAGTAAGAAGGCATACAGCTCCTGCCTCTTTCTGTTCACCTCCTAAGTAGCCCAAATCCCACATTTCTCCTAAGAGGTTAAACTTGTTCAGAGCCCATAAATTGACAAACAGAAACTCCTCGGTCCTTAATGCCATCACTCAGGAACCTCTCCAGTGGCTTGTGTGAAGCCAGAGTGAGATGAGTGGAATTCACCTTCCATGCTGTAGTTTTGAGCACCTACTGCTCAGATACTGCCATATTTTAAGTAGATCTAAGATTTATCACTTAATGGACTGACAGTTAGTTAGTTGTGTTTATGAAGCATTAGAAAACAGACCTTAGTAAAATACTACCTATTAATAGAATGTGTTTCTACTCAGGTAATGGTTTCTGCACAGCCTTTTCAAAAGGCTTGATACAAACTGAAGGGGTCTAGGTAGATCATTGAAAACAAACATTTCATTCAACAACTGAGATATTCACACTCAAATTTTACCATCAGCTTTGTGATCTTCTCTACCACACTTAGCTCTCTTATAAGTTTAAAGATCTGTTGGTCACAGGTAGTTAAAAATTAATTTTGTTAGCATTGTTTAAATATGTTTTTTTGATGCAGGACTTTTTCAGACCTTTTCAAGGTGTGTGTTTATTATATGCACATAAAGCTGGGAAAAGAATATTAAACAACTAGCCTTTCTAAATAATCACCAAAAAAATCACAGAAAACATTGCTGTTTTTTCTGTGAAAGACTTAATAACTTCCCCCMCACACACTCAACTAATAAGTAGGGTCTGACATTGCTTGATAGCTTAGCAGCTCACAGATAGCCACAAGTTCTCTTTTGACTTTCCAGAAACATGACAGAAAGGAGATCAGACTTCCTTGAAAAACAGACTTACCTCCCTGTAAATCATATTGTTCTTACCCCCAAGCTCTATAGTGCACTTGCATATTTGTAAACAGTATTCATTAGTAGTTATAATAAATATTATACTCAGTGTATTCTGAGTGGTTAACATTGCTATAGTATTTATAATGTAACATTGTGTGTTATCAATGATATTAAACATGAACTCTGCAAAAATTTTGAAAAGCATCTTAACTGCATTATCACAGAATAATACCTGATGCAAAGACAGGCCAATTGCTTAATTAACGAGTGTTTCAAACTGAAGGTTAACTGTGCTTTTCTTTTAGCTGAAGCTTATAACCCTGCTTAAGTAAACCACCAATCATTTATTTCTGTTTTATGTTACAAAAACTTTCAGCAAGGCCTCCTCAAAAGCACAAGTAGTTTCTTTACATAACCTTACTGCAAAAAAAGCCGTGGTATTAACTGTCTACTTAAGTGAAGCTATGGAAAACTGAAACACAACCTGCATATTATGGCAACCAGTATTTCTTTTCCTTTACTCTTCTGAAGTCCCTAAATCCTCACAGATTATACTTGAAAATAAGACTTGCAGCAAAATGTATCACAGCAAACACTTCTATTCCTGAGATACTTCAACCTTGTTTTTCTAGATACCTTTTCTCTTTGCTTTTCTGACCAGTGTTATTGTTTTGTTTTCAAGATACTCTAAAAAAAAATTCATCTGAAAAATAGCATTCTCCTATCAATGGATTAAAAGCTTAACTTTTCTGTAGGAAGAAAAAAATGAGTGTAGGAGCTAAGTTTCAATAGCTTTTAGCAAGCTGTGTGCCAGATTTAGAGCCAGTGAAATTGAGCTGCCTTTATAGACTCATCCTCACTTAAAGTGTACAAAGCCCATAAAAATAGAAAAATTACATCATATTCTGCTGCGTCATTTCCTCACTGGTATCTGCATTTTCGTATACACATGTCTATGAAAAATGGCATATTGGATATGAAAACATAGTCGTCTATTCACAAGGCACCTTGTTAGGTTAAATGCACACCTCTCTCTGCCACCTCTCCGTGTACCATAACTGAAGTACTATAATTAGTAAGTAAATTGCAATCTGGCAGAAATGATTTCTAACTTAATAACATCCTTTCAGTATGCATCTGTAATACTACAGGCAATATGCTTATGCCTGGGAGTGCTGCACATTACCCTTGTCCATTTTCCAGCGTACTTTGGTTAACATTTGAAACAGTGCAACTTCCTCATTAATCTCCATATAAGCTAAGCAATTCCCATGAAACATATGATTTATGGAGAGGTTTTAAGACTCCTATCCAGAGCAGCAATATCTGCGCCCATTTGTCAAATAAGCATGCCGTGCACAGGTTGGCAAATTCCAGTCTCGCTTGAAGAGAATCTAAGACTTAATTCCCGAAATGTCTGTCGCGCTGAATTATTGCCGAGAGTAACAGGAGGGAAGCGGAGAGAGCAGGGAATTCTGTCAGGAGCCATAATCACTTCCTTGATGCTAAAGATTCATTCACATCATGCTATTCCCCCGGGCAGCCTAAATGCATGCACTCAGCTGGCATCCACGGTTTGCACAGCCCCGCTCGGCTGGAGTGTGGGGCACTACCGTCCGGCTCCAGCCCAAGCTGCATGCGGAGAAGGGGCCGGCAGCGCCAGCCATGCATCCGCGGAGAGCTCGCCATGGCAGCTCTCCAAAAGGAAGGATTTTCTCAGCTAGCCACTTTACTTCCCCTTTGACCCCCGGAGGCAGTGAAGGAGGCTGGCAGGCAAACATACACCTGTCTCAGGAGACATGTTGGCCTTAGTAGTAGCATCACCGCATTAAAGGTGTTAATGTATTTTTCCCACATGTATTTTTAATTTCCAGAATGCTTTAACACCTGGAAGTACAAAGCTAATATGCTGAAATAAGCTACATCTATATAACTTGTGGAAGTGCGTGATTAGTTTAGTATACTGCAGAGCCTTGCTTATATGTTCTAGGGTTTTTTAATAAAAGATATAGGTAAGTCGCGTTTGTTTGATTGACGTGCATTGCATCCATTTTTCAAAAGGTAATATTCAGTCTGTATTGTTTCATACAAACCATTCTGCAACAGTTACACAAAGGATTTTTTAATAATGTTTACACTTTCATAGTTTTATCAGGAACAATCACAAATTCATATGTTGCATCAAAAAACAAGCCATTTATCTGATTGAAAGGTGATAAAAAAAGGAAGTCTCATGCAACAAACAATCACTTACGAGGTCAATAAATCAAACAGCTCAAACATAGGAATACCTACATACTTATTCATACTGGCCGTGTTTTATTCCTATAGATTTATATTTTGGGGAGAAGAAACTGGAGCAGAGAGAACCAATTTACTCCCCCTGCTAAAGTCAATATTAACTGCGACACCGCTAACTGCAGTTAAAATCTGAGCAACATCTCAAACACGATTGTGTTTTTTCTTCCCTTGCTGAAGCTTTACAGAGAAGCATAAGCTCTGCCAGAACAGGCAAAATGAAGTACAGGAGGCAAAGACGATTCCATATGAAAAAAAAGTTAGGCTGAGATATTCTCAAATACATCTTGTTAGTGTTTCAAAAATAAGGTAGTTCATTCCTTCACTGACACATCGTATTTAATCTGACTTCCCTCCTGGTGCTCTTCCTGCCATGTGCTCTCTTTCCCAAGGCTCTGAATGACTCAGCTAATGTTTCACAAGCACTAGTTTTGCAGATAAAATCTCTGCTCTTCTCTCCTCTCTCTGTGATATAATTTTTCAAAACCAATGCTTCAGTGATTAGCATTATCTGAGCTGGCCAGACTACAACAGAAACCTACTATGGTCTTTCAAAGTCTGGACTCTCAAGCACAAATCCCATTGAAATGAAGAGACTGGAGCCCCAGTTAGGCGCTTCGTGCCGTGACCCAGGAGAATTCGCTACCTTCTGATCTTTCACATCCAGGTTCTTTACACAGGGAAATACACCCTGAGTAGTCTTTTGTCTACCAGAGCAAGAACTGTGACTCTGGATATGTACACCAACAATTTTGTCAAAGGCTCTGAGGCAGGTGCCTCCTGAGGTTAGATTTGTTTGCTTCATGACTGAATTCTGCTTTCAGACACATATTAGCCTTTATTGTGAGTTACCTAGTCTTACTCTCATTTATGTCAGTATAATTAGTGTTTTATCACATGGGTTGAAAATTTCCTTTTAAATCTAAATCAGAAGAGAAATGCATGGATTATACTTCTTTGATAGAAAGATGCGTTAAAGCCATATGACGTTTACTGTCATTTCATAAAGCCTGGATCATTTATTGATGCCCTATGTTATTCTAGATTAATAAAAATGTAATTTTGTTGATTTAGTTTCAAACCTGGGTATGCAGCTATCATTACATCATCTTCTGCTTTCCAGAACATAATAGCCTTCTAGTCACAGATGTGCTGTCCACAGATTTAATACAATGGTATGTCTTCTAATGTATGAGTGCTCTGCTAATGCCCCTTACAGAACACCATGGCTGGTTCACACCAGACATCTAGACACATTGCTTCATTTTTAAATACCCCATATCCTAGGAAAGTTTCTCACTATTACAGAGAAATGGGATAAATATCTGAGTTAATACAATGGTAATAGGAAGCAGCCCATAGAGTAGAAAAGAGTGTTATTTTATCCATACCTTTACAGCTAGTAACAAAACCCTGAAAGATACGGCAAAGCAAAGAGTAGGTTTTTGCACCAGAGTTCCTCAAAACTGTCAGCCAGGGTAGAACAGAGCAGTTCCAGTGACCTAAATGCATCCAAAAGGTCAGCAAACGTCAAAGCTTCTTCAAGAGCCCTCATTCTGCACTTGCTCACATTGGAAATAATGCTTCCCTGAAGAAGTTACTCAAATTTAACATCTGGGTTAGCCGATCCCCTCAAGTAAACATCCACAGCACACACACCTGTGCTCAAGTCCCACTCATGTCGCACTGCCACAGTAATGCAACACTCTGCATTTGGCTTTCCCATTTCTGGGAGTGTATACAAGGAACCTGAATGAGCCACACAGGAACTGTTTTTGTATTGAATCATGAGACTGCTTCTCCACCTTCTTGTGGCCCTGTGTGGGTGTGTTTTTAGCCTGCCAATACAACAAATCAAAACATTTCTGATTGCACATGCTTTCTTCACTCTGTTCTGGCCACTGCGATGTATAACCTGTAACTTATCCTACTAATATAAGAGAGTTCAGACCGAAATATGAAACTTTCTGGAGCAGAAGCACCCAGTCCCCATATCTCAGTGGTGGCAGGCCTGATCAGGAGCATCAGGCAGGCAGGATGAAAAGCTGAAACAGAAGATGCAAACTGAAGTCACTTCAGGTTCTCTGAGGTGGTCTGGTAATTCACTGCTGCTTCCAGGACAAGAATTAGGAGACGTCAAATGAAGTTAGTAGGGTGAGGGAATGGAAACAAAGGGAGGTGTTTTTTTCATAAAACATGAGTAATCAAGCTGGGGAACTCTTTGTCACTGGATGTTGTGGATATTAAGAATTCATACAGTTCAAGAGGAGGCTGGCCAGGTTTATGTAAAAAGGTTACTAACTACACAGAAATTACCTTAAGTCTCTATATGCTTGCTGCCAGAGACAGAGCACTTAGGCCAATGGACTATATGGTGACCAACTTCAGTCATTCTTATGTGTTTGTATTTTTTATTTTTACAAGACGGTGCTGCTCTCAAGCAAATTATTTCTTATCCCACATATTAAGATATAGGCCATTATAATATGTAGATGGCATTATATTGGCAATCCTGATAGACATTTCCCTTTGGCTGTGCTCATAAGTTTTAGTAGTTTCTGGCTAGTGCATGGAGAATTAGGTTACCATACGTGGTAGGCAACAGAAACTGCATGCCTAATTTCCCTGTACACTGAAATGAAAATGTACTTGTTAGTGTTTGTACATACAGATGTGCTGCCAAGTGCATCAGCAGTTACTTGAGTCACAGCGTCTGTTGAGTTTCTGAATCATGCTCCTAACCTTGAATGTATTAAGATATTGGAAACAGCTTCTGATCTGTGCTTCATCTATTATATATTTACATACCACATAGAATGTAAGATATGGGACAGTAATAAGTTGTGCTCCTCTTCCTATCCAAGCGACCTGGACTGGGAGTGGCAAGTGCCTTCATATGTGCAGCCAGGTATGCTGGCACATTTACTGGCCCCTCAGTACAATGGCATTGTTAAAAGTCACGCTTTCCCTCCCCACACAAAAACATACCAGTCTACCTTTTTGCCTTAGTCATGAGGTTTCAGACATTTAACTAATGTATCTTCCTTATCTGGCCCTTTGTGCATCGCAGTATTAGCCCTGGAGGGCAAAGAGCTGCTATTAGGAGGGACCTTGACAGGCTGGAGAGATGGGCTGACAGAAACCATGTGAAATTCAACAAAGGCAAATGCGAAGTCCTGCACTAGGGATGCAATAAGCCCCTGCAACCATACAGACTGGGGATCAACTGGCTAAAGAGCAGCTTTACAGAAGAGGACCTGGTGGGCCTCTTGGACAACAAGTTGAACATGAGTCAGCAGGGTGCTCATGCAGCAAAGAGAGCCAACTGCAAACTGTGTTGTATTAGCAAGCATGTAGCCAGCAGGTCAAGGCAAGTGACTCTTCCCCTCTATTTAGTGCTTTTGAGACCACATTCGGAGTACTGTATCCAGTTTGGGGTCTCCCCAGTGTGAAAGATAATGATATGCTGGTGCAAGTCCAGTGGAGAGCCATCAGAATGGTCACAGACAGTGGCTGAAGCACACAACATATGATGAGAGGTTGAAAGAGTTGGGGCTGTTTAGCCCTAAGGGAAGACTAAAAGAAACCTTATTGTTGTCTCCAACTGCCTAATGGGAGAAGAAGAGAGAAACAGCAACTCTTCTTAGAGGTACACAGAGATAGGACAAGAAGCAGCTGACAGAAGTTGTAACATGGGAAATTCTAGTTAGATGTTAAGAAATTTTTGCATTGTAAGCTTGGTCAAATGCTGGTACAGGTTGCCCAGATAATCTGTGGAATATCTATCCTTAAAGATATTCAAAACACAGCCCTGAGCAACCTGCTCTAAGGTGGCTGTGCTTTCATGGAGCAACTCAGTGTCAGAACAGATGACCTCCAGAGGCCCCTTCCAACCCAAAGTATTCTGTAGTTCTATTAGTTCTCCCCAGTGATACTACATTTTAATACCTTACAAATAATTATGCTTTTAGGACAAAACAATCCCTCCCCTCCACAAAGCCCACTGAATCACTACTAACTACTAAAAAGCTTCTGAAAGCAAAACTGGTAAGAATTAAAAAAACAACTGTGTACATTCAAACCTCTATGTACATTAGACAGTGTTTGGAAGAAGGCAGAACAGGGTTACATGACAGGTCCATATTACCAAATATCCTACCTCCAACAGCAACCAGTAGTAGATGCTCAGGGATATAGCAAGAAATCTTACTTGCATATAACATTGAATCAAATGGATAAGCAGAACTCGCCCCCAACCATCTACTGGATGTCTGTGCAGGAATGACTCAACACTTAAGAAGCAACTTCATTTCTCAGGCCAGCACATAAAGGTGAAAGGAAACCTTGAATAGTGGCTAGTGCATTAAAAATCAACCAGAACACTGGAGGAAGTGGCTGAAGGTAGTCATCTCCAAATTTCATCCTCCACTGGGTATATCTCAGAGGCTTATTTAAAAGTAGGTCAAACAGTTCCACCAATAGTTCCACTAAATACCTCCTCCACATCAAGCAATCAGATCCAGGGACTTTCTGAGCTAGAAGTCACATTTGCACCACTATGTACACGAAATGCCCATTGACAGATCTGACATTTTTTTCTATCCTTTCTAATTGTTTTTTAAATGCACTTACACTTTTTACTCTTGAAAAAAATAAAATAAAAGGTTGTGGCAAAGAGTTCAACAACTCAATTGCACACTGCATAAGAAAATATCATATTCTTGCTCTGGTATCAGAACTCCTGGCTGACCATTTCATCAGGTGCTTTGTAGGTTTTGTACTCTGATGGCACAACACATGCAAAGGGACTATGTAATGTCTCTCAGCTCTGCATGTCTCTCCATGTCTCAGTCTCTGCAGAACAGTATGTCTGACAGTATCCCACTCACTCTTCCTTGTGTACCAGAGCAATGCCCAGCACCTTTCTAAAGACAGGACTGAGTTCATGGATTGAATCTGTATTTTATTCCATATCTGACCTGGTGAAAATGAATAGGACATCCATGGGGAGAATGGAAAGCTTGATCAGGTATATTGCTAACTGGTGTCATTGGGAAAGAACCCTTCATTATAGCATGTTGTTGTCTGCAACAACAGATGTAAGGCGAAGCCACAGGATACTCAGTTTACACCCCAGCTGGCTGCCTGAGGCATACCAAAATTGAACATGTGAACTCCCTATGAATAAAATATATTCATAAGTGTTATTTTGTTCTGAGAGTTGTCACTTGCTATTTGATGCAGTGAAGGCAAGCAACACAGYTGTGGACAAGTGTAATCTGTAGTAAGTCAATAACAATTTTTAAGTGCATTACCATAGAGCACAAAAGCTTCTTCCTTTTTAAACATTTGACCTATGTACTTACTCCTTAGCTCACATAACATTTTAAAGCATAAATAGCATTGGGCACATGCAAAAATCTGTCAAAACAAAGCTAAAGCAAAAGCATTAGATATAGATGTAGTCTTCTCAGGATATAATATTCACTCTGGCTTAATCCCTGTGCCAAAAAGGATGATCTCTGATTCAGTGTGCCATTAAGATATGTAAGTAGGTCTGTAGCTGTAAGTAGAAGAGTAGTTTCAGACCTTTCTACATTAAGGACTTTAGCCACGCAGAGTGTTCTCCCAGTAACACCACATGTCTATCGGGCCACTACACAGAATTCCTGTTTCACACCATTATACACAAAGCAAACAGACTGATAAATTTTTATGACAGTTAAGTGCAAAGGGATCTCTGTGTGCAAACTTTTTTGCCAAATTCTGCACGCTCATTTAAATGCAAAAAGGACCATGAGATAATTCCATTTACCTATATTCCCATTTTATAGACTCCTTCGGGAATTGGTTCATTCAAATCAAAAATTCAAGCCTGATCTTCCCATAATTGTGTTATATTTGAACTATTTTCAAGAGRTTTTCTTCCTTTATGTGCTTTCAATAATTCTGGTGTTCAGAGAGTTTGCAGCTGTTCAAGTTGCAGCTCATAGTTGAGTAGCTCTGCCAAGATTTAGACACACACACGTGCATGCATGCACACACAAACACAAGCAAACCCATAGAAAGTAAAGTGGTAAAATATATAAAATCTAATCAGTGTAAAAATCTATTCCCAAGGAAAAAATGCTTTGTCATGTTCAGCATGCCAAATCAACAAATTTGGCATTGTAAGCAAATAATGAATCCAGAAGAAACAAACAAACGAATCTGAGCATTTAGAAAGTTAGCTCTGATGATCTGCTTTCTCCAAGACTTGCTATCTACTGGCACTCTGTCCTATCCCTCCAAGTCTAACATGAGTTAACACTCCCTCACTACTGTCAGAATCCATGGACAAATCCCATCCATATGAGCAAAGCAGCAAAATGGAAAAAGTGGAAGTATGGATGCTTTCCAATGAAGAAGACTTCAGCAGTTTAGAGGCAATAACATGCAGAAAGTAGACAACAAGTTTTCTGTCTGCTACTACTTAACTGAGAAGCCCCAGTCCCTATGTTGGGCACTTCAGACTGGGCTTTGCTTTCTCTCTGACAGTTGTTTATTCCAGCTCATGCCTTCATTTGCTTTCCAGTTTCTTCCATGCTATGTTTTCCTTTCCCATTCTGTCCCTTAATATTCTTGCATGCAAATGTTTTTTCTTTCCTGCTATCATCCCACCTACCTTCCTGTCATCTGAACATAAAAGAATACAGCCTAAGAAGAGTGTAAAGCTTGACTGATTTAAACTTAAAATAACAAAGACTGAAAATTCTGAAAACTGAAATCAGAAAACATGTCCAAAACTGAAGCTCAGGAATGGAATTCCAATTTAACCTTTATTCCATTTTATATTTGTCAAGGACTAAGCCTGGGTACAGAAGGATGCCTCACGAACATCTGGCTGCCATACAAAAAGGTTCTCCCTAACTCACAGCAGCTTAATGACTCATACGGGCAAAATATTTGCAATTGTCTAATAAAAATATTAATCCAGTGATGTTAATGTTGTGCCATCATTATAAAATGGCCGGTTTGGGAGAAGCTGGAGTCTTTTACCAAATAATGCTGAAACCCTCAGCTGAAGAGCAATTTTTTCTCTGTGAGCTACAAACTGAATCTATAATCTTGGCTTTGTTGTAATTAAGGAAGAAGATAATAACTTGTAACTGATTGCTTGCTACTATGTATTCCTTTGGACACTTGCCATATGCAATAAATTATCTTTAAAAAGCATGATAAAGGAAAAAATGGAACAAAAATATCACAACTCTTTACTTTCTTTGCTTCTTTTATTAAGTGACCTCATCACTTTGTTTCAGACAAGAAGCTTCTTTTAATAAAGTCTGTAAGGCGTCCAGCACAAAGTATTTCAAAACCTGGTTGGAGCCTTTGGGTGCTCTAGCAGAGCCAATAACTAACTATAATAACCGCCAGTAAAATGCAAAAGTTATATTCCATGTGTTTCACTGTTTGAAAGGAAATGCGTACCCTGAACTTTCATGAAGGAGAAGTATTCAGTGTCCTAATCAGTCTATAGCCAGAAGGGAAAGGGAGACAGTAACTCATCAGAAAATTCTCGCGCTTGGATTTGAAACTCAGCAGTTGCTGAGTTCCTGGAATGGAGCTGCTTAAACACAGGTTGCTTTGCCTGCACAGGGTATATATGCCATTTCAGTGCCACTCTGCCATACCACTGTCTGTCACTAGGTCAGTAAAGAAATGTCCAACTACACTCTGCTAGCAGTCTCTGAATGACCCTTAGCAGATATCTGTTTTACTTTGGGAAGGTGCTGAGGGGACAAATAATGGGCAAAATTCCACTTTCTCACTTACACAAAAACCTCCATTTTAAGGCAACAGAGTGATTTACACCAGTAAAGTCAGTGGGATTTGAGCCTCTGCACTTGGTTTGCTGGGCACCTGGACTAATATGATAAACATATCCAAAAAGATGCTTTGGACTGTGCAAATTGAATGTGAATTTTCTTCTACTGTGAAATTTTTCTTCTACTACTTCATACAGACTTACACATGCTTACTTTCTCAGAAATCTGAGTGGGGGGGAGAGAGATCTATTTTTGTGCATGACATGATTCTCTGTAGATTAAAAAAAAATCCTATCTTGTATATYATATCTTAGCAGGCTACTGCAAGCTGTTTTTCATTGGTCACTGCCTTTGAATTTTGTAAGTGTTCTGCACAGGTACTGCCTTACATCAGCTATTACAATAATACCTAGTAAAGTAACTAAGATATGAGCTGTAAAAACAAGCAGCAAAATACAAGGTGCCTTGAAAACCAAGCATATTAAATATTCAGACCATAGAGGCCACTCACCCATCCATTTAAAGAGTGTGGCAACAGGGACTAGGATTATTATAGTACCATTCTGGTATGCACTGTTATCTTTGGTTGCATTTCTCTGACCCAGATACTTTCGGTGTGGTTCTTAATGGGGAAAGCTCATGGAAACAGCCAGAAGAGGTCCTCACTCATGCAGTGATGTCTCATTAATTTTCGTGCTTCTCCAAATTCAGCTGCAGTTGTTCTGACAGACAACTTCTCAGGAATTTAGGAAAGGAAGGTGGAGCAAAACAGCATGATAGTATGTTCCATATCAGGGAATATTTAAGAACTTCAAAAACTTTACTGACAGGTAATACTTGATAGGTGAAGATTGCAGGGAGGGATAAGTAAAATTTTTCTGCTACACTGAATTAGCTTAATTGCTCCTTGTTCTTAAGCACTGAAGACAGTAGAGTCCTGAAGAGTTTTCCTCTCATCTCCTTGCCACACTCACCGTGGCTGTTAGTGAGAGGGAGATCATGCAAAGAGAAGGCAAGAGATCCTAAGCAGAAGTAGCAAACACAAAGGCACATGGAGAAAAGCATCCTTAACTCTGTATCAGCAACGGGCTCTGAAGTTGTTACTACTGTGTACGAAACAGCATCAATTTTCTGTAGATAATTCTATGAAAAAAAATTCAAACTTAGTCAAACAAGCAAACAACATGAGGAAAGGAATTACTGAGATAAAAAAAAAAAATTACTATCTCACTGCACAAATCTTTAGGGCACACATTTTGTTTTCCCTGTGCAGTTCCAGTCAATCCATCTTGAAAAGGGTAGACTTTCAGTATGGTCAGGGAAAGGTAATTATTATCAGAGACATGGAACAAACAGTTTGTATGAAGGGAGACTAAGATAGTATTCTCCAGTTAGACAGGCACTGAGACTGACAAAATCTAAGTATGAAGAAGAGTGTGTAATGATTTCTAATTCATATCTCCTATATCTAGGGGAATATTATCATGTAGCAGGTTTAAATTAAACAAAGAAAAATTATTATTTTTTAAATGCAGCGTGTAAGTCAGTTTTGGAACATAACAATGCCAAATGATACCCTTGAGGCCAAACCCATACAAGAGTTCCAACAGCCTCATGGAAAATAAGCCCATCAAGGCTATTTGGTAACAATATTCCAAAAACAGTTCAGGTAGTCCCTAACAGCTGTTTCCTGGAACCCGGCAGGATCACAGTATTCACTGCTTTTTCTCAAGCTCTTCCCAAGCATCTTCACTTAAGCATCAGCAGACGAGATACAGGGCTAGGGAGGCCTCTGGTCTGATGCAATACAACAGTTTCTGCATTCACATCTTTATAGAGCAAACCACTCAATATCTGGGCAGCTGAAGGGGTATGAAGGTAGTAGGACCTCTCTGCATGGAGCATCTCTCTAACAGGTTCCCATTACCTATAAAACTGTAAATAAAAAGTCACAAAACATACAGCATTTGAAGTATGGGGAGAAAAAAAAAAAAGATGAAATTGTAACTTTTTGCAGATATTTTAGATACTGATTTTCTTCAGCAAGTTTGGAATCTTCCAACCTTCTGCCAAATAAAATCAGAGAAAACGAGAGAAAAAACAGTGGCATTCTTCAGGTTTTTCTATGGATTTTTTAGCATCCAAACATATTTCTACTAATGACTAACTGATTATTCATAACTGCTTCACAACATAGTAAAAGAAGGAATTCCTTCTATTAATATTTGATAGGAAGAGTGCTTAACCATTCATACTGCATCAGGAGGAGGGAGGTCTGATTTCAAGCTTATTTCACAACATTCCTAGTGTTAATTAATAACATCTGAGCCCCAAAATAATGACCCATCCTGCCAGACACTTGCATCTGTTTAGAAACATAACTGTTAGAATATAATCATGTATTGTACAAGCATATACAGCCTGAGCGCATTGTATATTTCAACAGCAGGAGAAAAAAAAAAAACAGTAAGCAGGCTGAAAAAGACCTTACTTTTAGATGCATGAATCCAACAAACCATCAACAGGGAAAGACCCACCCTGCTAAGAGTAAGCTGAGATTTGTAATGGTCCTGGATTCTGTATATTTTTTAATATCTAAGCATATAAAGAAAAATATTTTTCTAGTGATTATTTTCTCAGATTCATTTAAAAAGTCCGCTCCACTTTTCCGCCTCTATTGAAAATATATTCATCCAAAACTTACCTATTTCAGTTCATTAGGTACCTACCACAGTTTTTCCTTTGCTTACCTAATTTTTGCTTTAGTATATTTAGATAGCACCACTGAAATCAGGATTTTTACCTGTTCTTGGACTCACATTGAGCTCCTTTTCGAAATCTTTCAATGATTTTTTCTCATCACCCTTATGAGATTCAAGTTACTCATCTGCCACTTTTAATTCTCTGCACAATTCTTCCCAGATCTCTGCTCTTACTACTTACCCCCGACATGTAACAAGATAGCAAACTCAGAAAAGACTTTTCTCATGAGTCACCTGCTATCCTCTTGCCAAAGCCCTACATGAAAATTGAGGACAATTTCCTGCAGAGCTCCCCTGACAGGTGGGCTCATTTGCAACTTGAACTGCAATGAATCTTCCCCTATCATCTACTCAACTGCATATTCATTTCTTTAAGTTACTGCAAATCTTTACAAATGTTCAAGGCAGAGTGTAAAGGGATTTTGTTCCTTCTAAACACTCAAATGAGAACTACAAACACCTCTCCCCACATTGATAGGCAGACTTGGCTATAACTGATACCTACCATTACTTTTCTGATGTTCTCCAAAGCCTTTGCAGACAAAGGCAAACTTGGTATCCAAAAATAAAAAAACACCCCAGAAAATGAAGCCATCAACTAATAATCTTCCACAAAGATTTTAATGCACGTTTTGAAATAAGTCGAAGTAGATAAAATTCAGGGGAAAACAATCTAATATGTGAAATCATTAAGTTACTTAAAAATTAGTTCCTTAATAGAGTTAAGAAAACTATAAAGCTTAAGTATATCTTAACATTAAGAATTACTTCCTGAAGGCAGTTTGAGTCTTGATTCTCTGAAGAACAGAAGGATATCATGAGAAGGGGAATCAGAAACCTGTGGAGATTTTATTCAAGTTGGAAAACTCAAGCTGCACATTACATAAATGTTACAATCCACGTAGCTTGTTACATAAATGAACAAGTAATGGCCATGCACCACCTGGTTCCTTACTGGGAAGCTTGCTTTTGTATAATTCTTGCTGTACAACAAATCAGTATTTAATTAGCTGCTCATTCTGTAAGATTTATTATACATATAGGTATATTCCAGAGTTAGTTCATATGCCTTATATTTAAGTGACAAAGTATCTAAAAACAAGATTCTAGTTTAATAAAAACTAGAGGCAAGTCTCAATTTTTAAGCATGCAGACAACTTTACTCATACAACTCTAATCAGGTATGAGTGAGGCAAGGAAGGTTTGCATTTTGAAAGAACAAGAGAAATACTGTCATACAAGAAAGAGTGAATAATTTGCATTTGGATAAATTTCTCTCCTAGCTTTATAGTTCAGTTTACAATTAGGAAAATAGCCATAAAAGGAATCTGAACATCACTTTYAGAGTTTGAGCTCTTCCAAAAAACTTTAATATTGTACTTCAAAAGGACAAAGATTGTTTTAAGTTAGGCTGTGCTGTTTTGTATTTGTTAGAGTAAAACAAAAAGATGGAAGATTCAAGTAACTGCTGTAGAAAAGGTTTCACAGAATCACAGAATCACAGAATCGCTGAGGTTGGAAGGGACCTCKGGAGATCATCTAGTCCAACCCCCCTGCTCAGGCAGGGTCACTTAGAGCATGTTGCACAGGATTGCATCCAGGCGCGTTTTGAATATCTCCAGAGAAGGAGACTCCAC